>NW_009260435.1:792280-796679 GCF_000687185.1 Egretta garzetta | reverse complement strand
GGAATGGGGCAGGGCCATGGGCAGCTTGTTGAACCAGCACTTGCAGGCAGTGTCCTGTCCCTGCTGTCCTGTCTGGATCTCCTCTGGGGTGCTGCTGCTTCAGGCTTCCAAAGCAGCCGGCAGCTCAAGTGGAGAGGTTTCCCCCAGTTTCCTGACTGGGTCTGCTGGGGGATGGCACATCCACCTCAGCTCAGGGCATCAGCCCTCCTAGGAGACCCCACAAGGAGAGCTGCTGCCCTGAAATATGACCTCTGCAGCCCCTGTAGTACCCAGGGAGCAGCCCTGTCCCTGGGCCTTGCTGAGGCAGCCTCCCAAAGGGGGATGGGGCACTTGTCACTTGTGTCACAGGAGCTGAAACATGTTGCAATGGTGTCCTCTGTGCCTCCCCAGTGACCTTGTGGGGCAGGGGACAGCCCTGAGGTGACTGGCCTATGTGGAGGAAAAAAACCTATGGCTTGAGCACAGGGTCTAGCTTTCTGAGCTCAGGCTGCAGCAAGCTGTGAGTCTCCTGCGTGTTGCGAGGCGGGAACATCATCAGAGTTTGGTAGCATGGAGCTGTCTGCTCGTCACTGCCCTTGGGACAGCTTTCAGGCTTTTCTGGGCAAGGCTTGGTGCCCAAGGCCTGGGTTTAGGACCGTGGTGCTGCAGTGCTTTACTGCTGGAGTGGCCTTGGGT
This sequence comes from Egretta garzetta, assembly GCF_000687185.1. NCBI lineage: Eukaryota > Metazoa > Chordata > Aves > Pelecaniformes > Ardeidae > Egretta > Egretta garzetta. The sequence goes on along the minus strand of NW_009260435.1, from coordinate 796,004 downwards.
GGGGGACAGTCCCAAGGGAAGGGAAGTGTGAGGCTTTAAGCAAATTCTTAGTTCCTGCTGGGTGAAGTCTTCCACACCAAGCTGCCCCGTGAGCCACCATGAAGTCCTAGAGCTTGACATTAAAATGTCCTGTGGCTTTGTGCAGAGCCTGGGCTGCTCCCTCAAGTAGGCGAGATCTCTGGCTCCCAGTGGCTATGTGAACTCAATTTTGGTAACTAAACTGTACCCTAATCTTGTTGGTGTTGATCGAAGCCTCTCCTGTGCTGAGATGCTGTCCCAGGCTTGGCAGAGGGCTCCTCTGTGTTACACTGTGTGTAACCTGCCCTGTGCTGAATGGCCTCAGGTAGAGGGTGACCCCGGTGTGGCTGTGTACTGTGAGAAATCCCCCTCTGACTGTAGTGTAGACTGCAGCTGCCTTTTGAGACCAGCTGATCCGGGTCAACAGACACAGCTGTTGCTGAGGCAACTTTGGGGGGTGCCCCTGGGAGATGGAATTGACCCTCTGAAAAGAGGAAGGATCCCCCTGAGTGCAGCTGCAGCCCCTGCATGCAGCATAACCCTGCATCAGAACCAGGCTGTGTCCTGTGTGATCCTATGGGAGAGGAGTAGGTGGGTTCTGAGTAATGCTGGGGCTGTCAGTGGCAAGCTGAGCCTTAGCAGTCTGCCGGCATGCAGGACCAACTTGTAACGGCCATGGCTCCCCACACTGAGGAGAGAAACTCATAGGTGAGCGTAGAGAATGTTTTCCTGGAGCTTGGCTGGAAATGAGTGGTGCAGGAATGATGCTGGCTGGCAAGAAAGCTGCAAAATGCGAGGCTCTGGGGTGAGTGGGAGGCTCAAGATAAAAGCTGCTGAGCTGTCTCGGCACTGGCTTATTTCAGGTGCAGGTGTGGAGCCTGCTGCTGTGCTGCCCTTGGCAGTGCCTTGGCAGCCTCCCTCTGGCTGCTGCCGGTCCTCCTGGGAGCGTTGCTGTGCCCGTAACCTCCTGTCTTAACCTGCCTGGATGTGACTATGGAAAAGCCTTTCAGCTCCCAGCTGCCTGAGGAAGGAGGCAGGCAGGGAGCGAGGCCTTGGGTTCTGTCTCCCTGCAAAAGCTGCTTCCCTGCTGGTGGCCGTGCTGTGCCGGGGAAGGGGTGGTGCTGGCAGCAGCTCCCTCTCTGCCTCCACCGGTTCCTGCCCCGGGTGCTGTGTCAGCCTAACACCTGTGCTCTGCCTCCTTCCAGGGTCTGGCCGTGTCACCTTTAACAACCAGCGCAGCTATCTGAAGGCAGTGACTGCTGCGTTTGTGGAAATCAAAACTACCAAGTTTACTAAAAAGGTGAGGGGAGCTGGCGAGGCAGTGCGGGGAGCTGAGGCTGTGTGTGGTGGGTGGCTCAGCTGCCTGCGTGGGCCTGGCCTGCATCCCTGTGGGAGCAGAGGGAGACAGCAAATTACTGCTCCACTGGCTGTGGGGGGTGCTGCTGGTGGGTGTGGGGTACCCAGGGAGTGGACAGTCACCCCCAGCACTGCTCCCACTGTCTGGCTTCTCCTGCAGGTTCAGATTGACCCGTACCTGGAGGACTCAATGTGCCAGGTCTGCAGTGCCCAACCTGGCCCTTTCTTCTGCAGAGACCAGGTAAGGAGTTCCCTTGCCAGCTGCGCCTGCCCCTGAGCTGTTGTGATTGGGGGGCATTCCTCAAGAAGGAGCAGGCTCTGCTGCAGCATTCCCTTTGGGAATGCCTGCTGTCCCTTGCCAGGTGGGAGGATGAAGCCTTCATGTAGGAGCCCCCCGGTGGGCTCTTGTTCTGGAGGAGGTGTGGTCCTCCTGGGGGGCAGCTCCAGTGCTCACTGCCCCTGGCCGGGGATGCCATGGCCCTGCTGGTGCTGTGCCAGAGTGCCGGGGCCTGCTGTGGGTGGTGCACTGACCCCCAGGGGAGGCTGGAAGCTGGGAGTGCACTTGCCCCCTAGGGTCTTAGGGCTGCCCCAAATGCTGTGGGGGCTCTGGCTGTGGGTGAAGCAGCTCTGTGAGGGTCCATCAGCTTCCTGCAGAGCCTGGCTGGGAGGGGAGCCCCTGATAGTAGCTGGAGTGTGGTGTGTGCTTGGTGGCTGCCCCTTCCCTGCCCAGGGGTCGGGCAGAGGTGCCGCAGCCCCTGCCTGCACAGCCAGCACCCATGCCCCAATACTTTTCCAATGCCATTTAAAAAGAGGCCAGGCTGGAAGCTGGGCACAAGGCGCCCTTTGGCAGTGTTGCTGCAATTACCTCCCTCTGCGTTCGAGCTGTGGGCTGGAAAACCACAGAGGGAGGGGGAATCCTGCTTCTCACTGCCAGCTTGCCTTGCTCTGAAAACCCCGCCCCATGGTGTCGCCCCCCCCTGCTCTCCCCCCAGATCTGCTTCAAGTACTTCTGTCGCTCCTGCTGGCACTGGCAGCACTCCATGGAGGGCCTGCGTCACCACCGCCCGCTGATGCGCAACCAGAAGAACAGAGACTCCAGCTAAAGAGGCTGCCAGGCTCGGGGGCCGCCACCGCGGGTGCAGGAGAACGTCCCTTTTGTTAACCTGCCAAGTGGAGAGCGCAGGAGCGTGCCTGCTGGTGCCAGACCCAGGCTGGGAACGTGCGTCCTGAGGACTAATGGGGAAAACAACAAAAAAGAAAAACCAACAAAAAAAAAATCTTACATTCACGTTTGCACTTGCTGGTCTTTTTGTTTCTGCACTAATGCACAGTGAGTTCTGTCGGGTTTTGTTTGGGGGTTTTTTGAGGGGGGGAGCGCCCCTCAAGTGAATTCTGCAGTTCCCAGACTTTGGTTCCTAGTTTGCTGATGAGAAGCAAAAAAAAAAAAAGATCTCTATAATAAAATGGGCCACGTGTTGCGAAGGTGTTTACGCAGATGCCTTCAACTAGGATTTTTATTTATTAAAGGCGCTTTTTTACATTCCTTGCAATACGGATGGTAATAATGCAGGTCTCATTGGCTCCATTGTTTTGCAGTCGCCATACAGTGCCTTTCCATTCATTTAACCCCCACCTGAACGGCATAAACTGGGTGTTCAGCTGGCGTTTTTTACTGTAACAACACGGAGACTTTGCTCTTCATTTAAAACCAAATCATATTTCATATTTTACGCTCGAGGGTTTTTACCAGTTCCTTTTTACACTCTTAAAAACAGTTTTTAAGTCGTTTGAAATGAGAGATTTTTTCTTTCCTGGCAGCTTTTAACATTATTGCAATTTTGTGTCTGGGGGCTGCTGGCGGAAAGTTGTAAATCGAGGTGTTTGCAACAGAACAGGATGGGCTTTTTTTGGATCTGAAACCGGACCGGATAACCGATCTCTGAGCTGCTGTACATAGTTTTAAATAGTTTGTTGCACTTTTTTAAGTTGCACTTACAGGGGGTTGATCGAGGTTTTTAATCGCACCGAGTCACAGGACTTAACTTTTCTTTTGTAACTCGCTAAAAAAGGGCTGCGTGTGGTGGGCGGAGGGAGGTTCCTGGGAGCCCTTTCTCCTAGAGGGGACAAGTACTCTTTTCCTTTCCTTTACGAAACATGCGGAGTGATGGTGCAGTCGACTGAAATGCTGCTGCTGGGATTTGAGAACCTTTATTATTATATATAATATTTTTTTTTACATTCCCCTCTAGCGGAAGCTGTGTGCCAAAGAACCAGTGTCATAATTTCTCCCTCTTTTTTTTTCCTTTTTGTTGTTTGTTTCAATTTTTTGGTTGGTTTTGTTTTTCTTTTC
>NW_009260435.1:791597-792257 GCF_000687185.1 Egretta garzetta | reverse complement strand
TTTCTCAGCTGCTCTTTGTGGGGTTTCGTGAAGCTGTGTGTGAAGTCTCTACCTCATTGTAGTATATGCAGGCAAGACTGCACTCTCCTACAGATGCGTGGAGTAAGCTGTGGTGTAGTTTTTGGCACATAATAAACATGTTGCAGCAAAAAAAACCAAAGCCTTTGGTCCTCATGTGTTCCTTGCTGGTGCAGGCTGTGGGGTCGCTAGTGTTGGAGCAGCAGGAGAAGCTGCAGGGTGGGTGAGGGATGTATGGATGCTGTAGGTGGCTGCTCCTGGGGGGCTGCCTGGGGAGCTGGAGCAGGGAGTTAATGAGGTTAATTAATGAGATGGAGAGGGTGGTGGAGGTTAGGGGCTATGAGGTAGTGGAGGGCTGAGGGTGACCTGGGTGCCCCGGGGGCGGGATTTGCCCTCCTTCCCCCTTCCATCCCCTGCACCCTCCAGTTTCCTTGGGCTGAGCAATGCTGCTGTGGGGCTGGGCCTCCACTGGTGGGGGATCTGAGTGCTCTGTGTCCCCTTCCGGCATAGCCTGATGTGGCGGGTGCCTGCACCCCCAGAACCGCCTCCTTGGCTGCGCTGGGGCCGCTGCGGCCCGGCCCGGGGAGGAGCATTACCCTCCTGGATCCACCGCTGCTGGATCCGGCCCCCGGGGCTCCCCGC
>NW_009260435.1:783993-790837 GCF_000687185.1 Egretta garzetta | reverse complement strand
AGCGGGAGGGGGGAGGAGGGAGGCGTGGGTAAGCCCCGGACGGTGCTGTCTCCCCCGCAGGTATGTCACCCACCTGATGAAGCGTATTCAGAGGGGACCCGTCCGAGGTATCTCCATCAAACTGCAGGAGGAGGAGAGGGAGAGGAGGGACAACTACGTCCCCGAGGTGAGGCGCTGCCTGTGCTCGGGTGCCCGCTCTGGCATCTCTCTGGCCTGCCTCGAGGCGTCTTATCTGTTAGTGGCCCCAAATCTCTTTAAACCGAAACCTCAGCCAGGAGGTGCCGAGAAGGGTTTGGGGTGGAAGGGGGCTGAGGTAGATTTTGGCCTTGCATCGGGGCACTTCCTCCAGAGCTGCTGCCTGGGGTGGGAGGAGCAGCTGACTCATTGCGTTTCACCTCCGCTGCCGGTTGGCAAACGATGTTCCTCCTCGGTGCCCTGACTTAAAATGAGGAAAAATACAATTTGATGGGATGCAGGAGGGTATTTCAGGGTGGCTTAAACCCCATTGTTGCTGAAGAGATGGAGTTGGTGAAACCTCCTCTCATCTTGAGCCCACGTTCACAAGGGGTTGCGGTCTCACCCGTGACTTGGTCGTTGGTAATGTAGGGAGAGGAGCTCCAAAAGTGTTTCCTGGGTTCAGTGGGTCTGGTCCCCCCTCTCCCAAACCCCATAGCCTTCAGGCGCGGCACTTCTCGCCCCTCGTCCAGATCTCTCCCTGCTTGGCTTCTGGTAGAGCTGCTGGCTTCTGTGCCGCACCAAGAGTCACGGTTTGGTTCCCTCGGCTCCCCCGAATCGTCAGTGCTGGGGTTTCCTTAGGTGCGAGGTTATTTTAGCGATGATCTGGGAGGAGCGGGTACAATGGTGGGATGTCCCGCCAGCCACAGCAGGGTGGGCTGGTGCTGTCCCCCTGGCCTGGAGATCTGCCTCGGGGGTAGCTCCCTGGGCTTTGCCGCCTTGGTTTCGTAGCCCAAGGTGAGGTGAGGTGGCCCCCAACAAGAGACCCGGGGCTTGGTTTGATTCCCTCGCTCCTGGCAGCTGGAAATGATGTGTGAAACACCGGCAGCTCCGTGCAGATCCTCTCACCAGTGCCTCAGTGCCCCAGATTTTGGGTGTTGGCCTGGTGCTGAGCTTCACATCTGGTGTTGGAGGCTTGGAGAAACCACCTGGGGCAACCAAGTGTTGCACATAGTGACCTTCCAGCTGCTTTTGGAAGGATGGATGAGGTGGTGCTGGGGGGAGAAGTCACCCCTGGGGGACCTCGAGCAGGGGAGGAGCGTCTGTGCTGTGGCTATCGGTGCAGTGTCAGCTGAACCCGCCTTATGTACAGTTTCGTACAAAAATAACAGTGTGGCATAGCCTCCTGGGGAAGGAAGCACATGGAGATCAAGGTTTGGGGCCTGGAGAAGGTTGGAGGGGGTTGCTCAGGAGACCTCAGGTCCCGGGGCTGGGACAGCCCGGGTGGTCGCTTGGCACGGCAGTGGCTGGGCTCCGGCCTTGGGGACTCGTGTTGCAGGACAAGGGCGAGCATCGGTGGTGATCACCATGAGCGGTGCCATGGTGGACCTGACCCTGGCTCCTCTCAGCAGCGTTGGCATGGTGCTGGTTGGGCCTCGGGTTTCTGAAGACTTGCCATGAAAGAGGCTCGGTTAGCCTCTCACGGTGTTCTGACAGAGTTGGACTCCTATCAGGGTCCTCCTGGCTTGTTCTGTTGCTGGAGCCCGCCCCTGCCACAGGCAGCGAGATCTTGTTTGCAGTGGGACTGGATTGGGTGTGTGGGGACACCCTGGTGGCAGCAGGGATGGGGCCTTGTTCAAACCGCGTCCGTTTTCCCTCTGTCCCCAGGTCTCTGCCCTCGACCAGGAGATCATCGAAGTGGACCCAGACACCAAGGAAATGCTGAAGCTCCTGGTGAGTGGCCCCAGGGGCAACCCTGGTGGCATGGCCACAGCAGCCATCTCGCTGCCCAGAGGGGCTTGATGGCGAAGGCTTCAATGCCCTGGGCAAGCGGCAGGGGTCCCTCCGCCCTGGGATGGTTCCCATACGCTCTGGGGAAGGGAGGGGCAGGGTGGGCACGCTCCTTGCCCTCCCCTTCTGCCACAGCACCCCAGGGTGCTGATGCAAGAACCTCGTCAGCTCTTGCTGGGTGGAGGTGAATGGGGGGGTTGCTCGTAAAAACACCCAATTCCCCCCCACTGATGAGCTGATCCCCGGAGCGGTCGTCTCCCCTTCTTTCTGGGGACGTGAATCCACCCCTCCTGCTACCGCAGCACCTTCTCCCCACTCCTCCCGGGAGGAATCTGCCTCTTCCCTCGGATGGTGGGCAGGGCAGTCTGACCCATCCCAATCCCGTGCTGTTTTCCAGGATTTCGGCAGCCTGTCCAACCTGCAGGTGACGCAGCCCACAGTAGGGATGAACTTCAAAACGCCCCGAGGAGCTCTCTGAGTCGGTCGCTGTGTGTCACATTTCCAATAAACGTGGGGAAACCATCTCAGCCTGCCTGGTCTTTGGAAGCCCGTGTCCCTGGGGATGAGGAGGGAGAGGGCTGGTTCCTTGGAGTGTCGCATCCCAGATACGGGGGTCCAAGGCTTCAGAGGTCACATTTGCCAGCATCTTTTTGGGTTCTTTCCTGCTTGTTTGGGGTGTGAGGCGCAAAGCTGTTATTTTACAGGTTCTGGACAACTGTGGTGGCTCCTCGGAGTATGCTGGAGCTCCTCGGTGCCTTCAGGTGTGCTTGTGCTTCCTCCGAGTGAGTAGCTTGGCCCTCCAAGGAAAACTGTTCACAGCCGCATCTGGAATCCCCCGGTACAAATAAAAAAAACAAAGGGTTTGTGTTTAGGGGAGGAATGTCTGTATTTAAATTTGCTGTGGAATTTGTTTTCAATAGTTACTTAAAGAAGAAAATGTTTACAGGAAAGGTAGCCAGGTATTTAAACATAGATTTAATGTGTGGAGCTGCAGTCGGGATAAACCGAGCAGGGATTGTTTCTAAATCCTGAGTGCTGCAGAGATTTAACTCAGAATTTGCAGCTTGATGCCACCAATCTCTTGGCTATTCAACTAAAACACAGAACGCAGACCGACGGGTAAAGTAACATCAAAATAACATTGATCCGCAGAAAAACGCAAGCAAGGAGGAATCCCAGCACCCGACTACGGGACTGAATTCCCAAAGGCAACCAGCAACGCTCTGGCAGTGAAGTTTTCGAAGCAAACAGCTGCCCATTCCTTAGAATTTTCTCTTCATTTTAGTCTTCACATCTGAGTAAATGTTAATTTCGTTCTGAATCCAATACACCGTGTAGCCTGAGGTGCCGGGAATGAAATCGCGGAGCTCTCCGACGTATTTCCTCATGTCGCGAGCAGAGGCGTAGCCTACAAAGGGAAAGCATGGGTCTCACCAGAGGAGCTGCCCTCTTCTCCCATGAAACGAGGACGATGGAAAACACGAAGCGCAGAGGAGAAGGGAGCAATCCCAGTCACACCCCCAGCCCTTCCGCTGCTCTAAGTACCGGGAGGAAGTGAGGAGCATGCAGAGCAGGGGGGGTCCCTGCTTCATCTGTGGTCGCTTTCAGGCATATTTTCCACTCCTTAAAAATCTACTGAGCCCAACGTTACCTGTCACCATGTTACTCATCGGGTACTCCTGGAGGGCGCGGTATGGAAATTCCCCCTGGGCAGGTGCTCCGGATCCTGTGTCTTCTTCACTGCTGGATCAGAGAGAAGCAGGGGGAAATCTGTGCGTTATTTCCTATGCGTTGGGGATCTCTTGAAATTTGGGGGTGCGTTCAAATCCTACCACCCAGGGCAGGAAAATACCTTTTGGCCAGGTCTAGTGCATCCTCCTCCTCCTCTTCTTCCTCACAGCCTTTTCTTGCCGTCTCCAGTTTGTCTGTCAGGTTTTCATTGGGCTGCGAGAATCAACAAGAGTTAACATTCTGCTCTGCGTACCCTGCAGAACACTAGAGACATGGTCTGAGAGCGTGGTGGCTTTAGGACTTGCAACTTCAAGCATGATTTACAATACAATTTTAAATCTAATTGTGTTTTCGCTTCAAAATTACCAAGAAATTGCTTTGAGAACAAGGGGGAAGGAAAATGCTGTGCAGAGCAGCTGAGCTTGGACCTTGGTGATGGGCATCCCTGGAAGGAGGTGCCAGGGGACTGGATGTCTGTCTGGGTGAGGGAGAAAACCCTCCCACGTGTCCCCTGCTCAGTCCGGTGCTGACCCCCTGGGGAGGTCACGCGGGGAGGGACGCGCACAGCACAGCAAGCACAAGAAGATTTGATCCCATGTTTGGGCTGAGGGTCTGGGATGAAAACCAGGTTCCCTGAAGGTCACACAACCAATGTATTTATTTTTTTTTTAAGCTACGTCTCCTGTAGTATCAATTTCTCATCTTACCTGCCCTGCAAGTGAATCATCCACCTGCTCCCAGGTAAAATGACCGATTTTCCTTCTGATTTCTGCCACGAACAAAAAAAATAAATGACACTGAGAGCATCACATAATGAGATGTGCTAGTCCCTGCCTCTCACAGGGGCTATAGCGAGCACGGCTGGGAGACCTGGCAGGAGCTCGCTGCATGGCGCTGCTCGCTGATGGAATATAAAAGATGGAGCATCAGGAAAAATTCCTTCCCCAAAAGGGCTGTCAAGCATTGGAAGGAGCTGCCCAGGGAAGGGGTCAAGTCCCCATCCCTGGGGGTACTTAAAAGCCGGGCAGACGAGGTGCTTAGGGCCAGGGTTTAGTGGTGGGATGGCAGGGTTAGGGGAACGGGTGGGCTTGGGGATCTTAAAGGGCTTTTCCAACCTCAACGATTCTGTGATTCCTCTCTCCCCGGGGAGAAAGGATCACTCCCAGCAGAGGGAAGTTCCTCCACCCGCAGGAGAAGAACCTGGAGGTTCTTGTTTGCACCCCCAAAAGGCTGCACTCACAGGGGAAACCCCCAAGGGAGCCAACCCCTGATGGTTTTTTTCCCCCACTGCCACCACCTTCTTGCAGGCAGGCGGGTGGCAGGATGAAGTGGCCCAGAATCACTGATGGCTTCGCTCCCGTGCCGGCATTTGCCCATGCAGAGAGGTAACAGGAGTGAAAGACCGTAGCTCTGCCCTCCAAGTAATTGAGGCTCTCATGTATCCTAGAAGAGAAAGAGGCAGCTGGTTTCCAAAGGTAAGCCTGAAAGAAATCCAAAACAAAAACACCTGAAGGAGTTTTGGTTGTTAACACTGACCTGCTCTGATTCTTTTGCCAAAAGCACCCAGTTTTCTGTAATTTTCTAACTATGAGACTCTGACAGCAAGGTCCCATTACAGTCCCGGCTGCCAGCCCCTCCTGAGAGCAGCCTGGAGGAAGGACGTGGGGGACCAGGTAAACACCTATTTTTAGGGACTAAGTGGCACCGCCCCACAACCTGCTCTCCAGACCAGACTAGTTCTTCAAGGAGTGGGAAAATGTGATTTTTATTTATTTATTCTTAACCCCACTGGTCCCTGCTCAGGTTCACGGCACAGTCCCCAAACAGCAGCAGCACCCCAGCTGAGCAAGGAAGGGTGGGCGGAGGATGCTCAAGCAATCACCGCCCTCCTTACAGGGGAATTAAATATTGTCAGGTTTAAGGGTAAGGATTACATTTTTCCAATAAATAATCTGAAAAAAAATAAATATATGTAATTCCCCCTGGGGGAACCACCCTGTCGAGAAGGGAGGTTGTCACTCTGGGTTTCTCCTCCCAATGCTGGCATGGGTGGCTGAAGGATTACAAAAACCTAAACCAGTTTTAAGCAGTTGTGTTAAAGGAAGCTGCTTAGTCCAGCCTAGCAAAGCCTGCCGCAGAGCACTGCGAGAAAACATTGTGGTTCCCTTTCAGGTAAATACATTTACGTGATATTGAATATATATAAATATTTGCTGGGTGGAGGAAGATGCGCCATGGTCTTTCCTTATATTTCTACAAACATTGTTGAGTGCTCTGATTTTATATTAAGCAAACAGATGGAAAGTAGCAATTCAGCCCTTTTCCAGCCATTTTTGCCCCCGTGTTTGCTTTCACAGAGTTAACTCGCGCTGCTTTTTTTGCACCTGGTTCCTTCCTCAGGGATAGTGTCGCCTCTATTTTAGACCCCGAGTTTTCCAGCGGATCAATTCAAAGGTAGCAAGGAAACCAGCACGATTAGTTTAATTCACATCAGAGTTAAGCCAGCCTAATGCGTGGTGGTTTTTACAGCCGTTTTCTCATTTGCCTAGGTATGGTTTAGCGTGGGGGTGAGTTTTCAGACGAAGCAGTAAAAGCCCGGCAGACCAGTACTGGGGACTTAGAAACACCACCCTGGCTTTTAAAAGGATGTCAGCATCCCCTAAGTACTTTAAATACATTAAAACCGTTATCTCTGCTTTATCTTTCTACATCTAACCACAAGTGCAACTGCAACCCTCCAGCATGCTGCGAGCGTGTGATGGACACTGCATGGTGAGGGCTCAACGTGAAGGTGAAATGGGGCCCGCAGGCACCTCCCCAGCAAGGAGGGTGCTGCCGGCATGGGGGTGACACAGGGAGGGGACAGCTGGGGGACACAGCCCACCTGCGGGTGTCCGGGTGGGCAGCGTTGCTGCTGAAGAGGTAGTCGGCGTCCTGCTGGTGGGCAAGTGCCCCGCCGCCGGCCGCTGCGGGGGGAAGAGGGGGTGAGGAGGAAGGTGGATGCCCCAATGTGTCCCCACCTCGGGGTGGCCCATTGAGGGCTCTTCTGGAATTGTCCCCAGTGTGGGGGCACCATGGCCTGCCCTGGCACTGCGGGCACCCGCCAAACCCATGCTCTGCCCTGCTGGGGGGCGTCAGCCCCGCCCTG
>NW_009260435.1:779911-783765 GCF_000687185.1 Egretta garzetta | reverse complement strand
GGAACAGGGCGGCGGGAGGAGGAGCCCTGAGGGGGCGGTGACGGGAGGACGCAGCGGGGCGGCGGGAACCTGAGGGGCGGTGGTCGTTTCCAGGTCTGTCCGCCCCCCGTACAGGTTTCAAGCTGCCCTCAGGAGGGATCCCGGCCCCACTGCCGCCCCCCCGCGCCTGCCTGCGTTCGGCAGAGAGCCCCAAACTGGCTGCTGGCGACCCCGGGTACAAAGATGATGAGGGGACTGGAGCATCTCCCCTGCGAGGAAAGGCTGAGGGAGCTGGGCTTGTTTAGCTTGGAGAAGAGGAGGCTGAGAGGGGACCTCATCAACACATACAAATATCTTACGGGTGGGTGTCACGAGGACGGAGTCAGACTCTTCTCAGTGGTGCCCAGCGCCAGGACAAGGGGCAGTGGGCACAAACTGAAGCAGAAGAGGTTCCAGTTGAATGTGAGGAAGAACTTCCTTTACCTTGAGGGTGACCGAGCCCTGGACCAGGCTGCCCAAGGGGGCTGTGGAGTCTCCTTCTCTGGAGATATTCAAAGCCCACCTGGACGATGTCCTGTGCACCCTGCTCTGGGTGAGCCTGCTTGAGCAGGGGGGGTTGGGCTGGGCGACCTCTGGAGGGCCCTTCCAGCCCCTGCCATGCTGGGATTCTGTGACCCACAGTGACACGCAGGGGGGCCGGTAGCAGGGCTGCCCTGCCCACCCCAGGATTTGAACACTGGTGGCCAAGCGTGGCCTCTGGAAACCCTCCACGGATTTGACCAACTCCTGTCACCCCTAGAAAGGGGATGGGATGAGCTGAGGGCACAGGGGACACGGCACCTGTGGCTGACTTGCCCAGGAGAAGTCAGCACCAAGCAGTGTCCGACAGCCTCAGTCTGCTCCCCTCCTGCTGTCACCCCATACCATCTCCTGAATCTGTTCCAGCTTCTGCAGGAAGGTGAGGCAAAAGCCTTCGCACCATGGCCTCCTTCACTGCCCAGTCCAGAGATGCTCTGTATTCATGTTCTCTGTCAGTGGTGGCAAAAGAGGAGGTGGTGAGGAGAAGGCAGTGTCTCCTTGCCTGGATTTCGTGTCCTCCCATGCCATCTGCTGGATTGGAGCCCAGAGCTGCCTGCCAGACCCTGTCCCCTTCAGTGTGTATTTTGTGCCACAGAGGGAACAAACCATCCTGCCAGGCAGTTTGTGCTCACCGAACGGTGCAAGTCCAGCCCAGCAGGACACACGGGCAAGACACAGCCATGCGAGGGCTCAACCCAGTCTCCTCCATGCTCAGATTATCTGCACGGCCCAGGAGACAGATGTCATACCTAAGCAAAGCTGAATATGCTCCAAATGGCCAAGTTAGGTGTCAGCAGCACTGAAAAGCGATGCGGAAACCCCAACCTTTGATTCTTGCTCATTTTTCATCAAGCTGAGGAATTAGTTGTGCTTGCACTCACCTTTCTGTGAAGGGCAAAGAAGGTAAGGAGAGGTGTTAGGCCACCCTGTAACTGCTGTGTGGTGCAGGTAAGCCCGGTTTAGCTGAGCTGAAATGGGCCAGCCTGTGTCAAGCAGCCAGGGCTGGCCTGCGGCTGTGCAGCCTTCCTCTTTCAGACAGTGCATGAACATTTTGGCAAAACCATGCTGTGGATGTTCACCTCTACCCAGCTTGCTGTGGTTTGCTTGCTGGAGAGAGAGCGGATAGCAAACTCATTCCCACAGAGCCAGAGCTGCAGTGGCAAGAGCCGGGACTGGCTGTGCAGCAGCATCTCTTTTGCTTGGTTCTGCTTTTCTCAGAGGATGTCTGTATTCAGCTGTGTGTCTTGAATGATTTTCCCCTCCTCTTACACCCCATTCCTTCAGCTCTTCTCCCTACCATGCAGGAACTGGTGAAGCTTTAACAATTCCAGGGAGATGTGACATTGAAGAATTTGGTCTTCACAAAAGTTCTCCTAGAAGTTGTTCTCCCAAAAACACTCATACTTGGTTGACTCAGGAAATGGTTTGCTGGCAGCAAAACCACTTGTAATTTGTAAAGCACCAATGAGGCTTGTTTCATGCCTCAAATGTGCCGAGATATCCCTCAACAACTCCATCCCCTGGGAATTTGTGCTGAAGAGACAGCAGCAGCAGTGCAGTACCTTTGGACCCTCCCCAGGCTGGACCCCAAGGGTAAAACAGAGAAAGTTGTCCTAGATATGGTCCTACAGTTCAGATCTTAATCAACATCAGCCAGTATCTGGGACTGACATGCAGCAGTCTTCCCCAGAGGGGGGATTTTTGAGTAAGTCGTCAAAATATTTCCTAAGTAAGACCACAAAAAGCCCACAGATGCAATCAGGGCACAGACTTCCCTGGTGCGGGAAGATGTTGATCTAAGTTTTGTTTGGAGATGTGGTTGTCTCATGTTGCCTGTGCCACAGCATCTTCAGCTTCTGCAGTCGACTCCACTCGTGTCCTAATTAGGATGGGTTTTGTCCTGTTGCTGTGATGCACTCGGCCATTACTGGTGATGATGCTCTTGACAATAGTAAAGCTGAAGCCGAGGTGGTGGCAAGCATTTTGGTGGCTCTTTGTGATCCAGAGGAGGAAACCAGGATGTGGTCCATGGCTCGAGCCACCTCGGGCTCTCACAGCAGGCTGTGCTGCTCCACTGGGGTCTCTGAAGGAGAAGTCCAAACCTTTTCCTCCCTCCCAGATCGTCTTCTACCACAGAAGGACCACAGCTGGGGCTGGTGCAGCCCTGGCTGGTGTCCAGAGCATGGCTGGTGTTGCAGGGCAAGCTGCACAGTGGCTCCGGTGAGGCCTGCCATCCCATGCCAGGTCATAAAACTGGGCGGTGAGCGCCTCGCATGACCACACAGCCGTGACATCCCCACCTCTCCTGGTTTGAATGCTCCTCTGGTGAGTGTAAAGTCCCTGTAACTGCTCCCTTTGCTTGTAGTAATGGATTCATCTTCGAGGTAAATGTCTTTTCAAGCAAACCCAGAAGTTTGCACAGGACAGTTATGATTATTATTCTTGCACCTCACAGAAAATGGTGGTTTTAATGGAAAAAAGCTATGAAACAAGCCAAGATCCCTCAAAACCTCAAGTCACAGCAGATCTTAATGTGCCCAAGTAGGGACATGCAATAGGTCACACCCCCTGGGCTGCCAGGAACTGCATACATGAGACTTGCACCCATGAGATTCTCCTCCATCCAAGTGATCATACAGACTCCTTCGTAAAATAAAAAGCAGGCTGCTAGATTCTGCCAAGTCGCACCAGTTTTGGATAGTGCCATCAAACCCACCTAAGGTGTGGCAGAAGACGGGCCCCCAGCAGGGCTTCTCTGTGGGATCAGCCGCTTGTGGAAGAGAAGTTAAAAATTGGGGGGCCCAGCTTTGCACTGTGCACCCCCAAGAAGCATCAGATGGAGTTCTCCCCCCTTGAAACAGATGCCACATCCTGCTCACCCCTCCCTTTCTTCTTGCCCAGTGGATCAGACCATGTTCCCAAGGTCACTTTGTTCCCTTTTTTTAAACCATGTGCCAGCCCTTCAGATTAACTCAGGAGCCTGTGGCCAGGCAGATCCCACCTAAACCAGGTAAACCTTTAACTCTTGGGTTTTGGGGTTTTTTTGATGGAAAAGCACTCTTGCACCTTTTCAGGAGGATAAAAAAAAAAGCCCACCCGAGCACATGGTGCCACCCCCCCACCCCAGATCCACCCAAGAACCCAGCAGCCATTGGAACCCATGAAACCAGCTTGGGTTGTCACATGACTCTAAAGAAACACTTTGAGGACTCCATTGAAGTCTTTCAGTTTTATTTAGGAAAACCGTCTTGTACAATTCAGAGCATTGAAGAGCTATAATTGTGTTTAAGCAGGAA
>NW_009260435.1:777402-779898 GCF_000687185.1 Egretta garzetta | reverse complement strand
ATGTGCTCAGAAAGAAGCCCAGCTTGCCTACTGCTTTGGTTAAACAGTATTTTAGTGATAGTCTTTAATAAAGAAGGAATTCTGCAACAATGATGACTGCTCTTCACCATCGTATCCACAAGCAAGATTTGGAGAGAGGACAGAAGCTCAAGATGATTTTCACTTGCGAGTCAGAATTCTTCAGACCTGCATGGGAGAAAGGAGATTGGCATCAGTCGCTCTGTTCGCACCTTCAGCTGTCATTATTTTAAGGAAAAAAAAAGTGTTTTCCACAAGGGAAGTCCCAACTGCAGTCAGAGACTCCAGACTTCAGCCAAGTCACCAATGTCCCACCTCCAACCATCGGTGACCTTCATGCCAACATCCCGCCAAAGCCCCTGCACGCCACGCTGCTGCGTGGGCACAGCACACTCCAGACCCTGCCCTGGGGCCATGTTTCCATCCCCGCTTCCCAGAAGCAAGTGACAAACCAAAGGAGCAGCTGTGTAACACCTCAAGCAGCAGTTAGAAGCAAACACTCAAGCACTTGCAGCAACTCTCCTAAATATCCTTCCAATCCAAGCATTTTTGTCTCTGGGGGATCTCGAACCTTTCCCCAGCCCCCAGACATCACACATCAGCTTTTCTGCTACAAATTCAGAGCCTATCTTCTGCACAGTCAACTGACCTCCATCTTCTCTTGGCCCTAGAGGCCTAACACCCCTCCCAGCCTTTGCTGCTCCACCGCAAGGAAGGGCTGGAGATCTTTGAAGGGAGAGCAGCGTTAGACAGCTACAAGGACTCGGGTCCATCGCATCTTCCCAGCAGGAAACACCCAAAGCAGTTTTTCTGATTTACAAAGTTTGTTGAACTTGTGGAGGGCATTTCAAGCGAGGTCTTGCCAAGGCTTGTCCCGGGCGCAGTTAGTAATTATCCAGCCTCTACTGAGGTGTTCCAGCCAGCATTACAGCTCTGTCAGCTGTGACACGCATCTTTAGTTTTCTTTTCCCTTTCAAGGGTTAAGATAGCATTTACCTGACTGCAAAATCCAGAGCAGTTACGCCCAGATAGTTTGAAGAATCCAGAGCACTCAGGCTCTGAGACACCGGTGAACCAAGGCTGCTTCTGGTCTGGCAGCAAGGCACTGATCTACGCCCCATAAACCCCACACTCTGCCCAGCCAGCACGCTGCCTGCCACAGGACTAACCAGCCTGCTTCCCCACTGAGTCACCAGGATTTCCAGGTAATGCAGCTTCCTCCTCACCAGCAGAGGACAGCACCACAGGGTCTGGAGGAGCACTACAGGACACGTGACAACGCTGAATGGTATCCGGCAGACAGGCGAGGAACTTTTGCTCCAAAGGGCTCCTTTCTTGCGAGCAAAGGAGACTCTTGTAGGCAAGGCATGGCCAAGAACTGGCCAAAATGGTAGGTAGAAGGGGTGTGGGAACAGCCCCGCTCCCAACCAGCGGGAACACTATAGATACAGTTTTGGGTTTTGTTTTTCTTTTTGGTGTTTGCTTTTGTTCCTCAGCTCTGCAAGCTACAGACTTCCCCCCACAGGAAGCAGTCCACATTCCCCTTAGCAGCACAGCATGGAGTATCAGCACAACTCACCATGATTATTCCAGACACGACTTAGAAGTCTTCATCTGCAAGAAAAAAGGGGAGAGTGTTAGGCTTTGGGCAAACAGCATCCCCCCTCACCCATTGCCACAAGCCCACCCCTGCTGGCAACAGCCCTGGTGCAGTGACCCAAAAGCTGCCCCAGCTTGGCTGTGTCCTTGCTGCAGGAGGCTGGGTCCCCACCGCTATATACTTCTTTACATTCACCAAATATAAAGCCAAAAAAAAAAAAAAAAAAAAGCACCGCATGACCCATCTCTTTCTAGACAGGTTCACCTAGGAAGAGATCAGAGCGCTCCGTTAAGAGTCATTAGATACAGCATAACCAAATACCTACAGATAGTAACACCATGGCACACCTTCCCTGCCCACTACTAACAAACTCTTTCATGGCTATGTATACACAGCCTTTTCAGCAGCCCAGCCAAAACCCATTTTCCCTCTATAGCACAAGACCTTCAAAATCCACCCCATTCTATAAGCACCGTGTTTCCCAAGAAGGTAAACAAGGACACCAGGCTATAAATTAACAAGCTCTGGCTCCTGCATGTGAGCAGCGGCAAAGCTTGAAGAGGAAGGCACACCATACCCCATCGGAACGACTGCGGCTCTCTGAAGGTGGAATGGGCCACCCTGCAAACGTAGATGTCACCCTTCCGGGGGGTGAAGGGCGCGTACACCAGGCGCTGGAAATACCACTTGTCGTTGAAGGACATGTCTGCGTACTTCACGCCGCTCATGGGCTCCCCGTTCTTGAGGAGGGTAATCTCGATCTGTGGCGGGGGGAAGCCGCTGACGAAGCAGTTGAGGGTGTTCTCCTCTCCGGGCGCGACGCGTTTGCGGGAGTACACCTCCACCTTCGGCGCCTCTGGGGAATAAGGGGGTTGTGA
>NW_009260435.1:775006-777150 GCF_000687185.1 Egretta garzetta | reverse complement strand
GCCCCGCTGCCCCCCACTACCACCCCCGGTGCCCTCCCCGGCACCCGCCCGGCCATGCGTGGGGCTTCTGGTGCGACCCCGGCCAGGCTTGCCCCCCCGGGGCCTTTCCCACCCTTGGCTTTCGCCTCAGGGCTGGGATCATCGAGGGTGTGAGGCCACCCCCGGCCCCAGCCGCCGCTCCCCTGGGCCTTGAGCTGGTTAGGAACCCCGCCTGGCTCCCGCTCCTCACCAAAAGGGGAGGTAAAAACCACCTCTTGCAGAGGGTTCTGCAGCCAGGGCTGGTATTAACACCAACAGCAGGTGCTGGCGCGGCCCAGCCACCTTCCTTTCTGAACCGTGGCTTGTTTTCTTTGGAAGCCCATCCATCAGCGTGTCAGTCTGGCAGCTGCGGGATGGATTGACTCTGCCGTTTGAGCGCAGCATCGGCTCCCTGATGTCAAACGAGAGAACCCAAAGGTCAAAGAGCCGGGTTTCCTGGTGCCTCCTCCGGAAAAACTACGAGTGCCATAGCCCAGCTGGGCTTGGTACACCTCCCGGTGGCTCCCTAACAGTACAGGCACTGCTTAAAGGAAGAACAGCAGTGTGGAATAGCGGCGTTACAAAAATTGAGGTTAAAAGAGTAAAATGAACCAGTATGGAAGAACGTGTAGATATTTTATACGTGTACTGCTTATCTTTAGAGTCGCTGTTTCCAACTAGGAAGGAGATGTATATTGTCCTCCATCCAGCTGCATAAGGAGTGAAAAGTTGAGGGAAAAAAAAAAAAAGATAAAAGACAGGAAAGTCCCTCCTAGCAGGAGGAAAACAGCAGCATCATAGAGCTCCTCATAACGCTGAGCCCCTTAAAGCCTTGCCATCCTAATTTAAAGACCTCTTTAAATCAATAAAGCGCATACAGGGAACATCCCCCACCCAAAACCCAGTAATTCAGCAGAAACGGAGCAGAGGATAAGTCTGTAAATACCTGTTATCAATCCCCAATCTTGCTGGGTTTCACTGGCTGCCTTGTGAGCATCAGCTGCTGTCGAATGCTGGGAGATAGGGGAACACAGCTGCAGCCAGAGCCTTATCAGGGATCTTGGGGCTCTTGGAAAAACATGTCAGCAGCTGAGCCGGCATCAAGGGTCACCACCTGGGAGCCTCACCCGTGGGCTTGGTCCAGCTCTGCCCAGGTTAGTGATCCCCTTGGCTTAATTAGAATTAATTACATAAACAGCTGATTGCAGGATACAGATCCTTTCCCTGCACTGGTACCCGGGCTCTCCCCTGTTGGGATAGGAATCTCTGGAGTTGACTCTGCCTTAACCAGCAATGCCCAGCTGACTTCCCCAGTAAAGAGAAGTCAAACCATGGGTTTCCTCCACGTGGTGTTTCTAAAAGGCCATGCTGATTTGATTCAAACACCCAAATCTTCCCTTTTTTCAGGGCGCTTCCACTTTTATTAGCAGATTTAAGGACCAGGTGAGGTCTGGCACAGGCACTCCTGGCGTTTGGGGGGGGGACAGAGGGGCAGCCCGCTGTGCTTCGAGGGACGCAGCAATTTATGGCACCGGCACCTTAGCTTTCCTCCCCCGTGCTTTCAACCCTGCCGCTGCAGATCCCCGAGGGGCGCTTCCAGACGGGGCCACCAGGTCCCGCCGGCTTCCCACCACCCCTCGGAGAGGGTCACGGTTCAGAAAAATACCGGCCTGGCTGACAGGGAGCCAGGAGAGCCGGGGAGAAAGCCGGGCTGGGGGGTTCTGTGCCCGGAAAGGCGCAGGTGCGCGCGGTTTTACACCCTCTTTACGGGTGGGGCCGTTAAACCTCACCCTCATCTTCCTCGCCCCCCGGCTTCATCCCCGTCCCTGCCCCGGGTGTCCCCGCCCTCGGGGGCGGAAAAAATACCGGCCTGGCTGACAGGGAGCCAGGAGAGCCGGGGAGAAAGCCGGGCTGGGGGGTTCTGTGCCCGGAAAGGCGCAGGTGCGCGCGGTTTTACACCCTCTTTACGGGTGGGGCCGTTAAACCTCACCCTCATCTTCCTCGCCCCCCGGCTTCATCCCCGTCCCTGCCCCGGGTGTCCCCGCCCTCGGGGGCGGAGCCTATGTGATGGAGGCGGGGCTTGGCTGAGGGGTGGGGCGAGGAGACGGCGCATGCGGGGCTGCCGG
>NW_009260435.1:770852-774846 GCF_000687185.1 Egretta garzetta | reverse complement strand
CGGCCGCCTCCTTTCCCGTTGCCCCGGGTCACGCCCACCACCCTTACTCGGTACCGGCTGCACCGGGGCCGCCCTTCCCGGTGTTGGCTCTCCCGGGAGCGGTTGGTACTAGAGAAGACGCCATCCCGGAGGTGCTAGCGGGATGCCCTTCCCTGCCTTGTGCTTCCGTGCTGTTTGTGCCCTGGTAACGGGGCGTTCACTCTGAAGCCTAATGGTGTCCCTCAGCACTACCCACACGGGTGCTGTTCCATGCTGGCGTCCCCCGTGCTGCTAGGGGCCACCGTCGCCTCCAGGCGGCCACAGCCCTGGTCCTGGCAGGCTTCAGTGGGCTCCTACCCTGCACTGAGCCAGTGGGTCCTGCCCTCCCTGGTGGCTCCTGCTCTTCCCTTTGCAGCTGTGGAGGGTCTGTGAGCCCTGGGGTCTGCCTGGCACCACCAGCGGGGTGGGGGGGAGGTTAGGTGCCCCCCACTTAGGGGCAGGTTAGGGTTACCCCTTCCCTGCCTGCCTCCCTGAGCAGGGACCCTGCTGCTTTTGCCTGCAGATCCTCGAGGACTACCTGCTGGTGGAAGATGCACCTCTGCTGGAAGAGATGGCTGAGGAGGATGAAGAGCTTGACCTGTACAACGAGATGACTTTTGGGTTAGGTAAGATCTTGGGGGAGCCTCAGGGTTGGGGAGATCAGCCAGCACCCAGTGGGGTGAAGAGGATGGAGGTGGGGAGGGGAGAAAGGTGTTCTCCTGCCTGGTGAGGGGCTAGGTTGGGAGTGGGGACACCGGCAGGCACTGCCCAGGCTCTCACCCACTTCAATGTGTTCTGCTTCCCCCCCCTGACAAGACCGAGACTCCACCGAGGAGGAGGCCACAAAACCCCTGATGCCTCCAGAGATGAGCCCTGAGCTGGCCGAAGCGGTGGTGGAAGAGATGGAGGCCAGGGAACAACTGGGGCCCGGCACGGCTGAGCAGCTGGAGGAACTGGGAGAGCCCCAGGAGGAAGGTGGGATGGAGCCAGAGGTCGAGCAGGTTGGCTCTGAGTTGGAGGAAGAGGAGGAGGAGCTGGGGACTGAGGAACAGGAGGAAGACCAGGAGTCCTGTGAGGAGCCCTATGACCTGGGAGACCCAGCAGTGATGAGAGCCGTGCAGAGCAAACCCACGCTGGAGGTGACGTGTGAGCGGAGAGGGAGGGGATGGCAGGCGGAGGGGATGGCAGGGACCCTGCTGCTCCCCCCTCCATCCCTGCACCTGTGGGTCCTGCCCTATGGAGGGCATCAGTTTGGTCCCTGCCCGAGGGAGGAAGTCCTGCTGTGCATGTAACCTGTTCTTTGCTTGTAGAGCCTGGACTCGGCAGTGCTGGACAGCAGGATTGGTGCTTGCTGGGCAGAGTTTGGCAAAGAGGACATGGTAAAAATGTCTCCTCCTGTCCAGTGACAAGGCTGAGTGGCCCCTGCCATGTTCCCTGCCCCTCTTCTCCTGTCTGTCTTCCCTGTGCTGACTATCTCCCTGCCTTACAGCTGGCAATGGATCCCACAGTATGGGGCTCCTGCCCTGGCAGCGTACCGCCCCACCACGTGCTGGAGGTAGGTATCCCCAGCCAGGCCCTCAGGGAACGGCCAAGGGCCCCGTGCGTGATTTGGGGCAACTGGGGCACCTGCAAAGCCTCGTCATGGGTCTGGAGGTACAAGGATGTGTCTCTTGGGTGCCAAGGCTAAGGGTGGAGGTGTCCACCCCAAGCAGAGCCTGGTTTTGAAAGTAAAGCTGTTCAGTTTGGGAGGACTGGGACCCCCATGCCGGGTGTCCCTGTGGGTCCCCTGTTGTTGCACACTGGATGGGGGCCTGGTGCCCTTGGCTGAGCAACAACCAAAGGCTTTGGTGAGCTGCCTGATGCTGTGGGAGCTAAACTGATCCCAGCTGGGCCCCTTTCCCATCTCCTGCTGTCTCCTCCCCTCAGGATAAAGCCATCCTCCAGGTCCTGGAGAGGCCCCCACCATCCACCAACATGGCTCTCGACTTCCTCAGCTCCCCTGTGCAGAGGGGCTACGGGGGCTCTCCCCGGCTCAAGCGCCCTGACTTCAGAGTGATGTCCCCCAAGTCCTTCCCCCAGCGCTTTCTCCAGCAGGTAATGGGTTTTGGGGGGGCTCTTGCGTCCCCTCTTCCTCTGTCCTCCTCTCCCCAGAGGTGCCGCCTTGAGGACAGGCTTGTCCCAGTGACACCTCCCGTCTCCTGCCCTGCAGCAGTCATCTCTGGTGCCTCGCTCCCAGTGCTCTCCTCGGCCCTTCACGCCGTCTCGCAGACCCTCTCTGCTCTTTGCTTCCAACCAGGTAACACATGGGGCTGTGAGCCACCACCGTGTCCCCTCTGAGGTGGCCCTGGAGTGCCAGGGGACAGGGATGGTGCCTTCCCAAAGCTCTGATGTCCAGGGCAGACTTTGCAGCTCCATCTAATTGTGAGAGCATGTCTCTGGTGTCTTGCCGATGGGGAAGGTGGAGCTGCTCGTGTAGCCGTTGCTTTGTAAATCTGTTTGTCCCGATGTCCACAGGGGACCTGCACCGGGCATGGTGGTGTGCTCGGTGTCACGCTGGGATGGTGGTGATGGACCTGGGGTGTGCAATCCCTGGTGACGCCAGGGTCCCCTTGCCTTGCCCAGCCTTAGCGGCAGGATCCTGGAGGGTATCCCCTTGCCGTGGTGCCCCACGCATCCCCTCCACACAGGGAGAGAGTGGCCCCTGCAAGGGTGGGAGCCAAAAGCCAGCACAGAGCTGGCAGATCCCTCCAGGCCCCTCAGAGGGGAAGGCTTGGACACCTGAATGCTTCTCTCTTCCTCTCCAGACCACTGGGTATGCAGCTCCCACCCCATTCCAGCCCCTGTCGCCCAATATCAGCAGCCCACCACGGTCTCTTGCCATGCACTTCGGTCCTATGTCTCCCTCTTTGGACCCCACAGTCTTCTTCAGTCCGTCAGCCAGCGGCCAGCTGAACCTCAGGTAGCAGGACAAGGAGTGGGGTGCCTGGGTGGGACCAGAAGAGCCCTGCAGGGGATGGCTCTAGTGAGGGTGCTGAGTCCCCAGGCCCCATTCTGTCTCCCTTGCAGTGTGCCCAGCCATATGACCCAGCTGCACCCCCAGCACCAGCGGATCCTGACTCAGCAGCAGCAGCAAGGCGGGCAGGCGCAGAGGTAAAGGGGGGGTCCCAGGCAGCTGCGGGGTGGTGGTGGGGTGCTGGGCAGTCACAACAGTGATCTTCTTCCCTGCCAGCATGTCCCCCAAGAAGCTGTGGTCTCCTAAAGTGGATCTGTATGCTGGGCTGATGACCTCCAAGGAGAAGGACTGGGTCATCAAGGTGGAGATGATTCAGCTGCAGAGTGAGAACATGGATGATGACTACTACTACCAGGTGAGCTCCTGGTGGCAGCACCAGTGCTTCACCCTGCTCCTTGGGGCTGGAGCTTCATCCCTTTGGAAGCCAGGGGGGTGCTTGGGCTCATGGTAGCTTCCCTCCTAGCTATGCGTGTCATTACAGACATACTACCAGCGGCTGGAGCACAAACAGGTGGAGGAGGAGCTGCTTGGCCGGCGCAACAAGCAGGAGCCCCCCAAGCTGGTCACACCGTTCATCCAGAAAGTGGAGACATATGACTCTGGTGAGGGCCTGGGGTGGGGGCTGGGCCAGGGGTTGCAGGATGTGGTCTCACCAGGTCCCATCTCTCTTCCAGTGGTGCGCATCGCAGGCTCGCTGGGTCAGG
Organism: Egretta garzetta; assembly: GCF_000687185.1. Taxonomy (NCBI): domain Eukaryota; kingdom Metazoa; phylum Chordata; class Aves; order Pelecaniformes; family Ardeidae; genus Egretta; species Egretta garzetta. The sequence goes on along the minus strand of NW_009260435.1, from coordinate 771,111 downwards.
TCGCGGTGTCTACCTGCTACAGCCCTCGCCGGGCCATCGATGCTGTGCACCATGCCCTGGTGGAGGAGGTAGGTGAGGGGGAGTCGGGCTGGTTGGTGCCCCGGATGCCTGGGGATGCTGCTCCAAGCTTCCCCCAGGCCCTGGAGTGCCTTTAGCAGGAGCTTTAGGAATTGCTGCAATCAAGCGTGGGCACTGCCCCAAGCCCTGTGGGATGGGGTGTGCGGCTGGGGCGGGGGGCGTCCCTGCAATTGCGACGTGT
>NW_009260435.1:769757-770756 GCF_000687185.1 Egretta garzetta | reverse complement strand
CCACAAGCCCTGTGGGATGGGGTGTGCGGTGGGAGCGGGTGCTGCCTCTGCAATGGCAGCTTGTTCCCCACTGAGGGGTGGGATGGGGCTCGGGGAGGTTGGAACTGGCCGTGGTCTCCCTGTGGGATTGCTCTGTATCCTGAAGCCACCTCTGATCCCCAGGGAGCAGCTGGCCCACCGCTCTGCCAGCAGTGGTGTCTGGTGCTAGCTGTAACTGTTGTGCCTTCCTTTCTCCCCTCCTGAAGGCTGCGGGGAGCCACCGGCTTCGGGCACTGCACAGGATCGAGAAGGTGAGTGAGGAGCCGTGATTCGGGGCGGGAATGGGATGGTGCAGATCTTTGGTTTTCATCCGAGGAGCTCTGTGAGGGGATGTCTGCCTGGGCAGAGCTCCTGGGTAATGGGCAGGCAGGGGATGCTCCAAGCTGTATCCTTACCCCATGTGGTTTCTCCAGCTCTTCCTGCAGCTGCTGGAAGTGGAGGAGATGCAGCAGAAGATGTCTCTGGCCCCGAAGGAGCAGCAGCCCTGCTGTCAGAAGCAGAAGAGCCAGGAAGTGGAGCATATCTACCAAGCCTTGAAAATTAGGGCTTGCAGCAGCGAAGAGTGAGTTTGTGCCATGGGAAGAGGGGAGTGGGCAGCATGTCCTGGCCCTTGCTGGGCTCAGATGGTCACAGACAAAGTGGTTCTGGGGGGGCAGCATGGGTTGGATCCTGTTATACATGTGCCACCATGGCCCATGCTGACCCTGCCCACCAGCCTCATCCTCCACTGGAGCTGCTGCTGGTCCTTCTGGATGGACAGGGGTGCTACAGGTCCCTTGGGATCTGTGCCAATGGGAGCCTTTGTCCCCAGGGAGGCAGAGGATGAATTCCTGCAAATCCTGTGTGTACAGAAGGGCAAGAAGCTCATGGCCCGGCTGCTGCCCCACCTGTCCCGGGAGCAAGCAGAGAAGATCCTGCTGACTGTCACCCACCACTTGCCCTTCCTCATGAAGAAGGACG
>NW_009260435.1:765809-769722 GCF_000687185.1 Egretta garzetta | reverse complement strand
CTTCCCTGAGCAGGAGGTTAAACCAGCCCTGGTGGTGGTCCCCTCCCGGCGGCGTGGGGTGCAGCGTCCCCCCCAGGTGTTGGGTTGGGGCTCAGGGATGGGGCTGTGGCCATGATGGGTCAAATGGTCTCAGACCCCTGCTCTCCCCTCTGCCCTGCCCAGTCTCTCCCCCTGCTCTACAGCCCATTGAATGAGGTGGTGGGCAGGATGACCTTCAGCAAACTCATCAAGGTCCTGCAGGAGATGACCCGGCCTCTGCCCAAGTCCCCTGATCTCCCCCTTGCCATGGCCTTGAAGAACCAGGTAGGTGGCCCCAAGCAGGGCAGAGGCATGTGGCATCCCCAGCTTGCCACTGCTGCTGGCTGTGACGTTCCTCCTGCTGCTTCCCTGCAGTTTGGGATCTCCTTGCTCTACTCCCTGCTGAGCCATGGGGAGAGGCTGCTGTCCTCTGATGTGCCGCTGGAGCCACACAGCGGGGAATTCAAGACATGGTGAGGGGCCTGTGCAAATGCTGGGGTTGGGGTTTGCCAGCCGGTGGGACACTCAACCCCCTGTGTCAATGCCTCCAGGACAGACACGGTGTTCCTGGTCGCCCGGGAGCTGTCACAAGTGCCCAAGCCCTCACTGGTGGAGCCTCTCTTCTTGCCCAGCAACCTCCTCTCGCTCTTCTGCCGCTATCTGGACAAGCAGACCGTCCACCACCTGGAAGCCAAGATGGAGTGAGTGCTGCCTGGCATGGCTTGTGGCTCCTGCCAGGGGTCCCTCAGATGCAGCAGACTGCATTGGGGCCTTGCTGCTTCTGCCCCCTTGGGGACCCTGTTGGACACAAGTCCCCAAACCTATGCTGGGCTTTTAGTTTTCTGGCTTTAGTGATCCTGGGACTGTGCTGGCTGGCGCTGGGTTTTGTGTTTTGCATCTGGTTCACTGCACCTCGATGGCACATCCCTGTGGGATGAATTGAAGTGAGGGGCAAAAAAACAGGGGAGGATCCCCTGCCAGCAATTTTGCCAGCAGCTGTAGGGCACCCTGGGGTGGTTGGGCAGGTGGGCACCAGGCAGCTGCTGGCAGCATGAGTGTGACAGCATGATGCTCCAACCTCGTCCTTTCCCTGCAGATGCTCCCCGCTGCCGTCGGAGGCTGCCATGCTGTGCTGAGCCCTGGGGGCCAGCAGTGCTGGGAATGGGCAGGGCCCGATGCTGCACCTTTAGAGTTTCAAAGCGAACACTTACCCTGGTGCGGGGCACTCTGGGTGAAGCCGGGCACTGGCAGGGCTGGCGCTCGAGAGGGCTGATGCTGACCTGCCCTGGTGCCTGGGGCACAGGGAGGCGGGTAACTTATTTTTGGCCTCGCACCCAGGAGCAGTGAGTGCTGGATCATGGTGGGTGTCAAGGCAGGGTCTGCACAGGGGCGCTGGGAGCACCTGGGGGTGAGTGACTTTGTGTACAGCACTTGAAATAAAATAAAAAAGTGATTAACAAGCTCCTCTGGCTTCTGGGGACAGCTTCAGCTGTAAGCACAGTGGGCCTGGGGGCATCTTGTGGGCATGGAGACCCCTGGTTGGGGGCAGTGTGGGGATCCACATGCACAGTGAAGGGGAAGGAGAAGCAGGGAGGGGGATGCATGGAGAACCCAGAAAGAGGATAAAGGGGGGGTGGGGGAGAAGGCGAAAGGTGCTCAGAAGGGAGCGGAGGGGGATCCAGAGGCCCCATGTGGCTGGGGACAGAGGGGCATCGAGCCCCCAGGGAGAGGAATGGGCTGGAAGAAAATGGGATGAGGCAGGGAAAAGGTGGGGGTAGAGCTTCCCCAGAGGGGAAAGGAAAGGTCTGTGCGTGCAGGAGGGCGCATCTGGGTGCATGTGGGGAGGATATGGGGGCTCTTTGACATATGTGGGTGGGTAATAAAGCACCTCCTCTCTCTGCTGAGCTCTCAAGGGCTAATTAGTCTAAAGGCTTTCAGGCATGATCATGATGAAGCACCTCAAAGAGGTTTGCACCAGAAAGTTGTCTCCTCAGCCTGGTAGTTTTTGTATGTGCCTGAGCTCCAACCCCACATAGGTGAAACTCTTTAACTGATGTCCTCCAGAGGTCAAACTAATACATGTGGAAAATTTGCGGAAAATAAGGGTGTGACTGGCTGAGTGGTTGGGTGGGATTTATTATCTCCATGGCTTATCAAGACAGCTTGGATTCTGGCTTCTGAAACATGCTTCAGAGGAGCAACTGAGGTGCCTGGATACAGCAGTACAAAGATGAGAGATGCCGCAGGTGCAATGCTAGAGGTGAGGTGCAGGCCATCAATCATCTAAAAGGGTGTGAGGTCCAGCTGGAAGGAGTTCCAGATCATTCTGGCAGCTCCTTTTGTCATCCTGATGCCTCTCCTGCTCATCTTAGTGTCCTACAGCTTCAGCCTTTGCCCTCAAAATCAGGTTTGACCAAAGCAGGTTCAAAGCCTTCTCCACTTGCTCCTCACACTTTATTGCTGGAAAGTTCTTTTTTTTGGGAGAGCAGTGTTCATACCTGTGTGTCCCTAGCCATCCACTGCTACGTTGCTTCAAAAGAGTGAGGCTGGCAGGTTGTCACTGGGGTGAAACCTGTAGTGTTAACCCACTGAGGTGATCTGGGACCCACATGTAGGCAAAAGGCTGGACCTTGCCACTACAAACCCTGGAGACAATTTCAGACAGAAGGGAACCAGTAGCTGCTTGCTGATCTGGAGGAAGAGAGGAGGACACCTGCGAGTCCTTCAAGATAAGGATAAGCTGTGTGATGTTTTTGGTTTGCAATGGAGCAGAGCGCAGACCTCTGGGAGAGCGCTCCTCACCTCAAGAGCCAGCGGGGACGGAGGAGGAGAGTGCAACACGGCTGCAATCAGGTATGAAACCAAACGCTCCAATGCAGAAGGGCTGGAGGTCTTCACTGGACTCTGCTACTTTGTTGCAGGGAACAGCTGAGGCAAAAGAAGGGAAATTTGTCTCTCTTGGTCACTCTCTGACAACCAAGAGACCCAGACCACCCCGCAGCCCTCTCAGCACTTCCTGCTGGAAGAAAGAGACCCCTCTCCCTGGGGCACCACCTGTTGAATTAATTCAGCTGAGGGGTGTCCAGCAGCTCAGGGACACCATCTGCGTCGGGATCTTCTCCCTTAACCCAAAGCTGATGGAAATCCAGGGCGTCTCACCCAGCTCTGCTTTACCTACTGCCCTGCCTGGCTCTTCCTGGCACTGTCCTGAAGGAGCCACCAGCCCTGTGGGGTGGTTGTGACCCATCACCATGAGTGAGCAGCTGGACCAAAAGGAGTCACTGTCTTAGGGATATGGGGCTCATCCTGGGATGTTTTGGGGGGTTGAGCTAATCTTGGGATGCAGGGAAGAGCATTTTGAGCTTGCATGAGACCTATGGGCTCTTATGGGGAAAAGGAAGGATCAAGGTGGTTTACAGCAGTGTTGCCTCTCTTGGGCTTCTCCTCAAGCACCTCAAGCTGAACAGGCAGCCATCCCAGCCAGGGCGTGGAGGTGATGGCAGCTGTCCCAGGTTGAGGTGTTGAGGGGACTGCAGCCAGGTCAGGGCATGAGGGGGACCATGGACACCTCTGTCCGGGTATTCAAGGGAGGTTGGCTGTCGTGGTAGGAAAGTTGGAAGGGACTACAGCAAACTTGGCTGGGGCACGGAAGGTCTGTGGCCTTCTTGATTGGGCCATCAAAGGCACCATGGCATCTGGGTTAGGGCATCGAGGGGTTGATGGCCACCTCAGCTGGGATGCTGTGTCTCGGAGGGGTCCCCTCCACTGAGGGGACCATGGCCATCTTGGTTGAGACATTGCGCAGACCATGGCCATCTGGGTTGGGGTGTTGAGGGGAGCAGGGCTGGTTGGGTCACTGAGGGGACCACGGCTGGCCGGGGGGCGCTGAGGGACC
>NW_009260435.1:761903-765167 GCF_000687185.1 Egretta garzetta | reverse complement strand
CCCGGCCATGCCTGCGAGGGGGGCCCGTCTCTGAGGGGCAGCCCGGTGCCCGCAGGCAGCGGCGTGGCACCCTCCCGGTGTGGTTAAAGAAAAGGGGGGGAACCCCCAAAATGAAAGGGGAACGGGGTGACGTCCCAGGGTGCTCGTCCATGCAGGGACCCTGGCGTCCCCTCCCTCCCTGAAAGCACCTCGGGTGCCTTGGGTGGCTGTGGAGGGGCCCCCTGAGGGGCCCAGGGAGTGGGCACTGGGGGAGCAGGCAGCTCCCTTGGCTGCAGGACTATGGAACGGCTTGTGCTGGGCCGGTCTCTGCTTCCTGAGGCTCATAACCTGTCAATTCTTGCAGAACCCGAGTGTCTCAAAGGAGCCTGTCAGTGTGAAGATGTCCCTGCCTGCGGCTTGGGCATGGCGCTGGGGGCAGCTGCCTGCTGCTTGATGTCCCCCTACTCAGATCAGGGTTGGAGTAACTTGTGAGCGGGCTGCCTTGCCGGTTTGAAACCTGCCGCTGGTGGCTGTCGCTCACTGTCATTGCTGCACAGCTTGTGAGACGTCACGGGGAAAAGCCCTGTCTCCCTTCCTCTAGCCTTAGCTCTTGTCCCCTCAACATCCAGAGGGTGTTGGGGTGGCTGGCATGGTGCCTGCTGCCTTCAGTGTGGTACTGGGGGGGACAAACCCCTCCGTGCGGCAGGGCTGAGGTGACAGGAGGCAGCCGGTGTCCCCCGCTGATGGTGAGGAGGGTCACCAACACCTTGGTGACCTCCTTTGCCTTGTACCAGCACAGCTGGCCTGCAGGAGGATCTAGAAAGGTTTGGTGGTACTTGTGCAGCACCACAGCGACCTGGTTTGCTGCATGAATTCCCTGCTGAAGGTGGAGGTGGGAACAGTGAAGGGTTTCAGCACCTTTTTTTGTTTTGAGTGCATGATTCCCTGATTGTTGAAAGCTGTTGGCATTAACTCATGCCAGCTTTGGCTAGCTGCGCCCACGTTTGCTCCGGACGGTGACCAGCAGACAGGAGGGGAGTTAAAACACTATCTGGTGTTTTCCCAGCCTGAATCCTTTCCCGGCCAGCTGCTGGCCTCTGATTCTTGGGTTTGGCATCTGCACTGAGCGAGGATCTCTGCTAGAGGGGCTGCAGGAGCCGGCTCCTCCAGCAGGCTGGTTGCTCGAACGCTGCAGGTCCTAGGGTTGATTTCCTAAGCTCTGCAAGCTGAGGCTGGTCACGTTGTCCCCTGTGAGGGCTGACACCCTGGCTTCTGCCTGCCTCACCCGGGCTTTTTCCAGCCTGCCTGCTCCTGCCAGCAGGGCAGGAGGAGTTGGTGTCTCTGGCAGAAAGCTCTCCAGGAACCTTCTCCTGTCTGCAGTTTCCCAGCCCTGATGTTTTCCCTGGGCTGGGCACAGGGAGGCCTCAAGCAGGAGACCCCTGCTGTGAACGTGTGGACCTGTCTGCTGCTGGGGACAGAGCTGGCCTGGCCAAGCTTCTGCTATCACTGGACACAAAGCCAGAGCTGCCTCTGCCTGGCTTCTGATCAAGCTCCTGACCTGGTGCTGCCCTGGCATCCTTGAGCCATGCTTGCTCAGCAGCAGGCTGCCTTCTGCTGGTGGCTTAGCAGCAGGGAACGAGGCAGAGCTGGGGAGATGTGGGTAGATTCCACCCTGTGTGAGCTTGTGAAGATGAAATTCTCACATTGGTCTGGGCATAACAGAGTGGGAAAGTGCAACCCTGGCCTTGCAAGAGGACGTTGGTACCTTTGCCCGGTACCAGGGTATGGAGATGGTCTCGAAGTTCTCAGGACTTTTCTTCACTGAAGAACTGGAAGATGCAGTATGTGGCTTCTTGCTTTGTGGTAAAGGCAGCCTACCAGAACGGACAAGTGCCAACTGCTGTGGGCTTTCATGCAAATAAAGCATCCTTTTGCTGAAACTGGAGTCTGTTAAGCTAAAGCAGCTTATCAGGTGCTTAGTGTTGTTGTTGAAGCAACTGTCATAACTAATACTTGGCTCTTCCGTGTGACCTGCTGGCTTTGCTCGTCTGTCTGCCCTTGAGTGGTAGCAAAACACTTTCTGTGAAGCAGGGGAGTTGGGCTGTGAGGCAGATCCACCCGGCTGCTGGCCTTCAGGTGGCTCGGTGCTGTCTTACAGTAGCCAGTAAAGAAGCATTTGCTTATACGCAAATATAACCAGAGCTGGACCTCATCTGTCTGTTGATGAGGGTTGGATCACTGCGTGATTGCAGTCCTCTCTTGGGATGCCCTCAAGTGCCGGGTTTTCTGACCCTTCCCCATGGTAGGTGTCAGGTTTGCCATGGGGGACATAGGGAGCTTCTGCCTGCGTGCCTGATGGTCAGGGTGTGTGAAATCAGGCCTCTCAGATGACGGGTGTTGTGTCATGGGCTGATCTAAAAGAGGTCATGGCTCTTCTGTAGTAGCAGATGGAGAAGTAGGAACAGGGCGTGGTATTTTCATAGTCTTAGAAACTAAATTTAAGGCAAACTGAGAACCTGGTCATAGTAGAAAAGTAAATAATCTCCCAGCTCTGAAATGCAGAAAAGGACTTGTTAGGTAAATTCCAGAGCCTGCCTTACCCTGTCCACATAGAGTGGGGTTTTCTTTACCAGCTTGAAGAGCTCCTGCAGAAGCAGAGGATCTAAAGGAGATCTGCTACAAATGTCCCCACTGTGGGTCACTGTGGTGTTAGCAGCCCTCTTGTTGGCTGGAGGAGGTCGCTGTGGTGGTAACCCTCTTGTTGATGTGGTCACCAGCTGGAGGTTCGTCTGGAGGCCCCTGGGGAGGTCTAGGTGTGATGTTTGGCATGGGTCTCTGCTCCCCGCTCTCCATCACTAGCGAATGTAACTCCTGCCTGTAACAGTTCTGATCCAAGCTGGGAGCAGTCCCAGCTTTCTCCTCCAGGAAAACATCCTAAGATGCGGGAGGACTCACCATCAGATGATACTGACGTTTTATGTACCTAAAGACTTGGGCTCACCTCAAACAGGAGCTGCTTTAGCACCGCTTTACTCCTTCAGGTGCAGTGGGAACCACCGATGTTTCCTTGCTGAAGAAAGCGCTGAGGAGCCGGTCGGTTCAGAGTTGCTGCTGATAGTGCTCCATTTACTGACCGTCAAAGACCTGTTTTGTTCTCTGCTAAGACATTGAAGAATAGCGCTTGCTGTCCGATTCTTGCTTGGAATAACTTGTACTTGCTTCCCTGCCTGCAAAATGAGGGATGATTCGTGAGGCTGGCGTCCATAGCACTTGTTTGCAGCAGGA
>NW_009260435.1:759637-761868 GCF_000687185.1 Egretta garzetta | reverse complement strand
GGTTGGTGTACGAGCTCTCGGGTCTGCTTTCACCTTGTCCCCTAGCCTGCTCCCAGTAGCTGGGATAGCCCTCCCAGCGAAGCTGCATGCCAAAGGGGCGGTTTGCTGTGGCACGATTAGCCATGTTGTAAGTCCCGGCCCTGGAGCTGGCTCGTCCTGGCCGAGCTTGGGTTGCAGAGCATGGTGTGTGAGTCTTTGCCAGTATCGCTCTGCAAAACATCAAGAGCCATGCCCAGCTTTAGTCCAGCGAAGTCCGTGAGCTCCTGTGGGACCGCTTGGAAGTAGAAGTGAGCTGTGACGTTAAAGCGCGGCCCGGCTGCCTTCGCTTGGGCCCTAACCAGCCCTCTGGGGAAGGGCAGCTTGGCTCGTGGTGGCGGTTTAACTACTAGCACAAGTTAAGCAGCTTGATGAGGCTCCCGTGGTTCCTGGCGTTTTGCCTTCAGGCAAGCAAATTGCCAAGGGTCTCCGCCACCGGTGGTGACATCTTGGCTTTCCCAAGGGATCTCCTGTGGGCAGCATGCTCGGCTCATTGTAGTTACGCTCAGGAATCTCCCTAGTGCTGCCCACCTGCCTTGACGTGGCGTTGGTGCCGGTGTGCAAGTTGCTACCTGGAAATGGTGCGGCTGGGTGCGTTTTGGGTGTTGTGAACAGGAGCTCTTGACTGCCTACTGCTCCCAACACCTGCAGCTGAAGGACTGGGGCTGTGACACTTGGCCTGTGGGCTGGCACAACCCAGTGACCTGCTAGCTGCTCCCATTCTGCTAAAAAATCAGAGGTAAATCTGGCTCTGAAGCTTCATGTGACACACAGTGTCCTTAATGGCTCAGCAGCTTGCCGGCAGAGATCGTAACACTCAAGGGTGGGCGGAAGAGAAGCAGTCTGATGTCCTCTGGCCACTGTGCTCACGTGAGACTCATAGTAGTGACTCTGCGTGGCTGCGGAATGTGATCTGTTTGGTCCTCCAGCCTCCATTCCTCAGTGCAAATAACCTCCTGTTTATGTGCATTTAATTCTCTTACAGAGCAAGCCCATGGCGCCAAAAAGGGAAACTCTTCTCCCTGTGAGCAGCGCCTCCAAAGAGAATGGGGTTCCTGTAGAGCAAGATGATCAGGACTTATTTGCAGGTGAGTCTGTATCTACTGGGTGTTTGCTGGAGCTCTCTGAGCCTGGAGTCATCTGCTTTTAAGCGTGACATGCAGATCATGGATATTTCTGGACTATCACAGGTCCTTATCTCAAACTCCTGTTCCCGCCCGCTCTGGAAGTGCTAAGGTCTGGTGGTGTTTTTGGGAAGATGGGAGTAGCCTCCTCCAGGTCTCTAGCGTAATCATGCGGCAGGATTAACTGTTTGGAAGCTGAAGAGGATTAAAGTGGGGTTTGCTTTAGTTCTGTTGCCTTAAACTGTAAGGTGGCGAGTGTCCTCCCCGAGTTAAAAGGCTTTTGTTCTTTACCTTCTCCTCCCTCCGTGCAGGTGGAGGAAGCATCTCCAGTCAAGATGTGGCTGTTCCCAGGGAACAGGAACCACAATGCCCCTCAGCAGGGGAAAACGAGGAGGGTGAGACCTTCCCCAGCCCTGGTGTGGTGGGACGCCTCTGGCAGAGGCATTCGAGTCAGTTCTGGAGGCAGCTGCTAACAGATGAAAATTTTGACTTCCTCTCTGTGGAGAAGCTTAGTGGGAAGGAGCCCACCTTCCAGGCTGGCCTGCGCGCCCTGTAAAAATCCAGCTTGGCTTTAGCTGTTCTGGCCTGCAGCTCCTCTAGCACACGGCAAGGAGGTGATGTCTGGCTCCTCCTAGAATAAGAAGTTCATTGAATTAACTTCGTGGTCGCCAGCAGGATTGATCCAATGCTCTTAACTGCAGTGAAGATGTGTTAAGTCGTGCCCTTCCCACTGCTTACAGGTGTCCTCCCTATGGATTTTTTTTGCTAATTAAGACTATTGTTACTTCCTAGATCCCGTGAACCTCTCCAAGAATATTGAAATTACCTTTCTAGAAACCCAAAGCAGAGAGGCTGACCCTTGCAAACTTCTCTTGACAGATGCCACGGTAGAGTTGTCTCTAGACAGCTCGCAAAACAAACAGAAGAAGGAAGTGGCCAAAGCATCCAATCCTGCCCCCTCATTAGAAGTAGCTGCAAGTTCTTCTTCTAGAAACCCTCCAAAGAGCTATGAGGAGGTGAGAATCACGCTGAGCTTTCCAACTTGACCTGCTGCTTTCTGACTGTAATCAG
>NW_009260435.1:749605-759519 GCF_000687185.1 Egretta garzetta | reverse complement strand
ATGCATCTTAAATGACGCGATTAATCTAATTGCCGTACTGGATGCCCTGGCTGGTATCTCAGGCCATTGGTCTGGGACTGATGCTGCTGAAGTGGGGTTCGGGTCAGCCTGACACCATTCTTGCTCCTATGGTGGTGTGGACTGCTTCCGAAGCTGAAATTGCAAGCAGCTGATCTGGTCCTGAGGGTCTGAGCTCTGACTCGGGGCTCTAGCACATTGTGTTGCCACAGATGGGGCAGGTGGTGTAGCTGCTCTTGTCCATGTTTTTAAAAGAAACAGTCTCCTGGGTTCTGAAGTGGAATTTGGGAGTCTGGTTGCCAAGCCCAGTTAATCAGGTGGTACTTGGCCTAAATCTGGGTTTTTTTCCTGTAGAGAGATGGAAACTATTTTGGGGACAAGGGAAGTGCTCCTTTTCTGCCCCAAGCACCCCTGAGCTCATGAGGACTGGCTCTGCGGTGCCGTCAGGAGTGGTGTCTCAGGTTGGCTTCAGACTGGCTTAAGTGAAGGAGCAATCCAAAACTAGGCCAGGATGCTGAGCTGATCAGCACACTGATAAGCTGTCACTTTCAGAGACCAACGGGTGTCTGAGGCCAGTCTCGGTTCTGCTTTGCCCAGTCCTTCTAACATTCTGCCCATCCCACTAACAAGGCGCTGCAACATGCTCTAAGCAAGCCTGAAGCCTCTGGCCTGTCAGGGGCAGGAGTGCTGGTGTAGCTGCCCGCTGGCCTTTAGCAGAGCAGGGTGTGGTGGAAAGACCCACTCAGACTGGGTCTGCCAGTTGCTGTCCTGGCTCTTGATCCCCGTGTACCTACGCAGTACAACTTCACCTTCTGCATAGGTTCAGTACCTCGCACTGTTTCAGATGAGAACCGAAATCACGATGTAAAAGTGCCCAAAGGGAACTGTCTTGCACAGAGCTGAAGCTCAATGCCGCAGAGTATCACCTCGGAGCTGAGCAGTTTGTACATTGCTCTGTGTCAGTAGCAGTGTTGTAATGACAAATCCAGTTTGGGATCCTTGGAACACGTAGCCTGGACACAAGTGAGAAGCTCGAGGGCTTTGCAGAATGGCCTTGGCCATGCTGAAGTGTCAAAGATGCCTTGGCAGTGTGACAAGCTCCCTGTAATGTGTGGGATTTCGTGGTCTGGGGTGGATTGAAGCCTGGCTTTCTAGTTCTAACTCACCGTCCTTGTGTGTTTGCTCCAAACAGCTAGAAGAGGAGGAACAGGAGGACAAATTTGAGCTGACGGTAGGAGTGAGTGACCCGGAGAAAGTTGGTGAGTTAACAGTGTCCTGCTGTGTGGTGAAGCACAGTTAGACAAGCTAGGCTTGGCAGTAGGACCCAACGCAGCTGTCTTCCACATGCCACAACTCCGGCTTTCCAGCTCTCTGCAAGTGCAAGCTTGGTCCTGGAGTAACTTCTCCAAGGCTTCTTCTAACATCTAGAAGAAATGAAGCTCCACAATGCAAAATGCCAAGGTCACAAACGAGCGAGGCAGAAGCAGGTCCTGGAAAGCTGGGGACCTCAAAGGCAGGGAGCCAGGAGCAGGTTTTTTGGGAGGGTGGAACCTGATGCTTGCAGTAGCAGAGCAGTGTCTGGAACTGTGGTGGCCAACTTGACTTGGCCCCCAGGCAGCACTGTCCTGTGTGCAGGTGGCAGGCAAAACTGTCTCAGCCTAAAATTAAGTGTATTATTCCGTGCTCTGCCACCTTCCCTAGCATCCATGCTCGCCAAGGAAGCAGCTCTGGCTTCAAACTGAGAAGCAAGAGGGGGGCTTCTCTGTTGAAAGTGGGGGTCAGAGGAACTTGGCCAGCTACGTGGCAGTCCCCGGGGTGCAGAGAACCCCAAGTAACGTCTGATCCCAGCCGGTGGAGCAGCGTTATGTATGGCAGCTTGTTCTCACTCTGTGCCTCATCATTTCTGGAGCTGAGAGGTGCACTGACTTGTAAATCAGAGGCATATCAGGGATGGCATCACACATCTTCACATGCCCTTCAGTTGAACTACCAGGTAAACCCTCCTTTTGCCAAACAAGGGGATTTCTGTGTTAGCTGGAGACAGCTGCCCGTGATGTTTTGGAATCAAACTGCATGCAGCCAGGGGCTGTCTGACCTGCATCCACTGAATAGACTGCTTCATGTGCTGCACAGCTGCCGAATTGTTGCATGCTGAGCAGATGTGTGGAGTTGGCCCAAACGCTGTTGGGGTAACAAGTGCCTGATTGTCGGTGTTGGCTGCCTTAGGAAGTAAAAGGAGGGCTAAGCAGTCGGGTCGGGGAAATGCCTAGTGGGCAGGGGTCCAGGGTCCCGCAGCGAGGTGCTGCCTGCAGTCCTGTGCAAAGATTCTGGGGCCCCATCAAAACTGGAATTGCTGAAGCAGGCAAAGGCTGGAAGATTGCAGGAGCCTTGTGCTTTGCATTCAGGTGACACTGCTCATCTTGTGATGCTAATGCCTTCCTTCTGTTTTCCGCAGGGGATGGCATGAATGCGTATGTAGCCTACAAAGTGTCGACGCAGGTATGTCTAACTCGTTGCTCCTATGATGGGGTGTCATTATTTTTCCATGCTTAAAGATGGCTGGACTGTCCTTTCTTGGCCAAGCCAGTGGTGACCTAAATAGACAGGAGGCCTGAATACCTTGTTATATGGATTCAGGAGTTATAATCCACTCCTACAGATCAAAGGATGAGCCTAGCTGAGAAGTAGGTTTTGAACCTATTTGGAAGAAGGCTGTTCGTTTTTGGTTTTTTGTTTTTTTTTTTTTCCAGCCAGTTATCTCTTTGCAGTGCTGGCTGATAGCGGTGCTCAGCATTGGAGCAAGCAGCAGGAAGGACATCTGTTAGGGAGAGCCCCAGATGCTGGGGCTGTTACTAATGGTTCCGTGCCGATGGTCGCATCGGATGAAGCCGACCTGAACTCTGCTCTCGCTGAAGAGCTGCTGCTGTAGCTAGTTTCGTGTCAGGACCTGCTCTCCTGGGCTAGTTGCAAGAAATCAAGCCTTCTGCAGCTGGGAGCTGTGGGATGCTTCTCTGAGCTCTGCAAAAAACTGTTCCTAGCTGTCTGTATGGTGGCTGCTGGACTACAGGCATCCTGTGGTCTGAAGCTGATGGTGTGTGAAGGGGAACAGGGGACTTGTTAGCCTCCACTCCTGCTCTGTGAGAATGGTCAAAAGCCACTGATGGCTCCTCTAGTTTTAAGGTGATAAAGTCTGACCTGACAGCAGTCCCTGTTCCTGCAGGGAGCAGGGATGATGGGATTAGGCAATGGGCAAGGCTTACCATGCAGCCTGTGGCTGCAGGACCAGCTGCTCTGTTATTTACTGGCATTAATACTGCTTCTTGGGAGTTCTCCAAGGAGAACTGTTAGGAGGCAAGCTGCTGAAAACCTAGGCCGAAGCTTGCTCTATTCATTCCTCATATCTTGCAGAGCCCAAGCTGTCCTACTTCATCCCCAGAAGTGACGGCAGATAGAGCTAGCAAGGCTGTGCGTGCAGGGTTGAGCTTCCCTGGGCAAGTCTGATCCGAATCTTGTCTCTTTTCCCCCCCAGACAAGCATGCCAATGTTCAGGAGCAAGCAGTTCTCAGTGAAAAGGAGGTTCAGTGACTTTCTGGGTCTCTATGAGAAGCTGTCGGAGAAGCATGCCCAAAATGGGTTCATCGTTCCTCCACCGCCTGAGAAGAGTCTCATAGGTGAGTGGTGGAGATGCAGAGCACTAGAGCTGGTCCTAAGGCGAGCTTTGTGCCCAAGGGACTGGCCTGCCTGCAGGCTCAAAGTGAGGGGGAAGCTGCAGGGCAGCCGTGGGAAGCAGGTGTGGAAAATAATCTGGGTTCTGTGGCACAGACAAAATTCTGCTGGCTCAGTACTTGGAGCTCTGGGCTCAAAGCATCGTTCAAGTTTGTAGATGCCGCTGTATCTGCTTGACATAGAGTAAAACCTTATCCTCTGCACTGTCACTTGAACTGCTGTTGACTTGAGTCCAGACCTGTAGTCTTGCCTAGACACCCGAGTCCAGCCCTTCCACTCTTGCCTGGCATCGCTTTCCCTCTTCTCTGGATGTCGACTTCTGCTAGACATTCGGTATAGGCAGATTTCAGATTTCGAAGTAGCCCTTGTTGGTGCAAGCTCTCATTCTCCTTTTAAAATGCCTCTCCTCTACTGTCACTGATAGTCTGTACTTGGTAACAAACCCTGCTCCCTTGTGTGTGGAGTTCGAAGCAGCTCATTAATTGTGTCTTCCTTCTGTGCTAGGAATGACCAAAGTGAAAGTTGGGAAGGAAGACTCCTCCTCTGCAGAGTTCCTAGAAAAAAGACGGGCTGCTCTAGAGAGGTACAGACCCCAACAGCTCTCCCCTCATGCCTGAACCAAGCAAGGGACCTCTGAAAGGTCAGACTGGCTGAGCTCTCCTCCCTGCATGAGAAAAGCCGTCTGCTTCTAGGTTTGCCGTGAACCTGGAGGCTGCCAAAGAGTTGCAACTGGAGAGAGTTGCTTTGACTCTATAAAACGGACTCCTGCTTCTAAAGCCCCTGCTGGTGTTTGGTCTAAATCTGCCCAAATTCAGAACTGAGCTGTTTCAGGAGCCCAAAAATAAGGATTTTAAGTAATGGTGCAAACAGTGCAGATCAGGTGAGAAATAATTCTATCAACCTGCACCCAAACTACACAGCCACCAGTGGCCTTTGCTCTGCCACCTGTGTTGACCGCTGTAGTTAGCACTGGGATGTTGATCCCCCCTCCAGCTCCAGCCTCCGAAAGATCTGTTAAAAGCATCATTGTTCAAGATCATTTGGTGTCTCAAGTAACTTTCTTGCTCTAGCACGTGTTAATCAAAGGTCTGGTCTTGTAGTCTGGTCTCACTAGAGTCCCCGGGGAGGTAGGATCATGGTGGGTGGATGAAAACAGCTTGCTGGGCCTGACTTCCAGCTACCGAGCTGCCATTTTGGAGGCAATAACAAGCGCGTTGCAGCTCACTGTGATGGCTTAGAGCCAGGTTTGCTACAATCAAGATAACTTGTGGTGCGTTCCTCTCTGCAGGTACCTACGGAGGGTGGTCAGCCATCCAACAATGCTGCAGGACCCAGATGTCAGGGAGTTCTTGGAAAAGGAGGAGGTCAGTAGCATGGAATAACATAGCTGCAACTACCTTGGAAGCGCAGAAGGAAGTGGTAGACCAGCAGTTAATGAGGCATGATGCTTCAAAGCTCAGTGAGAAGCAGCAGAACCCTGTAAGAGCTTTTAACCAGTGAGGACGAGAACAGGACTCTTCTGTCTGTTGGTGCTTGTCCAAGCACTGTATGCTCACGACAAGCTCTGGCCTAGCAGCTTACATCATGGCGGGGCACACACTGAGAGCGTGGGTAGTCTTTGTTGTCTGAAATCCATGGCAGGAGTGTAGCCCACTCTTTGGAGGTGGTGGGGGGGGGCGGTTTCCCGTGCTGGCTTGCCCTGAGGCTCAGATATTAAGGGAGAGCTGCCCGATGTGGTCCCTGCTCCTCCAAGGAGAGTGTGATCGTGCCCAACTGTGCGCCTGATGTGGAGAATTCAGAGTCTGAGTCCAGGGAGAAACCCTAGCCTGAGTGACTCCAGCACTAATGCTGTGGTGGAGGGCTCTGACACAGGAGCAGATGGAATGGAAACACCTTGCTTTGCTGGTGAGCAGACACAGCTCTGCCTGGAAAACAGTTGTGGCTGGTGTAGAGTATTTCCCAGCACCAAAGCACCGCTCTGCTCCAGTGTCTCCCCACAAACTGCTGCTGGCTTCTGGAGCGATGCTCCAAAGCACTTGTGTGTGCCTGCGTGACCTGTGGCAGCTTGGGCAGCCCTCAGTTCAGGCATTCCAGTAACGTGGCTGGTTCTTAAAGATCTACGTTACCGTGACCAAGCAGAACAGGCAGACCCCAGATGCAGTATAAGGTTTAGGAACTCCTCATCTCTTTGAAAACCATTCCAGTCCCAGTATTTGAAATACTGTACAGGTTGTGCCACTGCTTGGGCAGTGTCTGGCTAATCCTTGGCTGTAGCTGCGAGCCAGAAACCCCGCTGTTAAGGGTCTGTGTGGGAGAATGATGCTGCTGTGGTGGCTGCTGGCCAGGCTGCTTTTACCCCCTGGCAAAGCCAACTTCTCTGTTTCTGTATAGCTCCCGAGAGCAGTAGGCACCCAGACCCTGAGTGGAGCCGGAATACTGAAGATGTTCAACAAAGCTACAGATGCTGTCAGTAAAATGACCATCAAGATGAATGAATCGGACATAGTAAGTATTTGGACACCTCTGGGCTGTCCTGGTGCTTGCTCCAGAGCTGCATGCTCTCCCCAGCTCAAGCTTTGGGTGCGAGATGGAAGGAAAGCTCCGCGGCCCTGCAGCGATGCCGTCTGTGGGAATCACCTCTGGCTTTACCTGTTTCAGTGGTTCGAGGAGAAGCTGCAGGAGGTGGAGTGTGAGGACCAGCGGCTACGGAAGTTGCATGCTGTCGTCGAAACGCTGGTGAATCACAGGAAAGGTAACGAGCTTGGTACCGCTTGCTCTGTAGCTTGGCCCGTGACAGTTTGAGCCTCATGCGGTGCCTGACTGGAGGTCACCAGCGCGCAGGTGTCCTGGGAGGCACTCCTGAGAAGATATGGCAGTGCTTCCTTTCTATAAAGGACGCTCGGTCTCTTCTTCGTGGGAGACAGAAGTCAAACGGTAATCCCACCTCTTCTGTCCAGCCCTGCAAGCTTAAGACAACGGTTTTGAAGTGAACTGGCATCCTGCGGGATGGAGGCTGCCGTAGCAAACCTGAGCAGAGTTGATATTGTTAATTCTGAGCTGTCCTCTGGCAGGGAGCAGGGATGGTTTTTCCCCCTCAGCGTGCTTTGGCTGACTTCTGCAAATCTCTGCCTGTCCTCCCACACTGCTGCTTCCCTTCTCCCTGGCTGGAGCTGCCTGGCCCTCCTCCTGCCGTGCCGCAGAAGCTGTCAGCTCTGACCGAGACAGTGCTGGCTCTTCCAGCTGGTATCTCCTGGGGCTACAGAAAAGCGGCTCCTCGGGCTGAACTCTAGGCTGGGGGCTTTACTTTGCAGAGCACCCGGTGGGAGTGAGGCCCATAGATTTGACTCTCTTATTCCGTTTACTAGAGCTAGCGTTGAATACAGCCCAGTTTGCAAAGAGTCTGGCCATGCTGGGGAGCTCGGAGGACAACACTGCCCTGTCCCGGGCGCTGTCCCAGCTGGCTGAGGTGGAAGAGAAGATTGAACAGCTACACCAGGAACAGGCTAACAACGACTTCTTCCTCCTGGCCGAGCTCCTGGGAGACTACATCCGCCTTCTCTCGGTTGTGAGGGTAAGCACTCCTTTGGGGCAAGCTCTAGGCTATGTGTGCTTGGTCCTAGCACTGATCTCCGGTGTGGCAGGAGGCAGCTGGTCTAAATTCAAGTGCAGGGCATGGTCTGTCTCTGACCTCTCCAGGCAGAGGGTGAACTTGCTGCTTGACCCGTTGTGCACCTGTTGGAGGGGTTGGATTGGAACACGAGGGTATGCGAGGCCTGGCTGTGCTGCTCTTCTCCAGGGGGGATGTGGAGCAGGCTCATGGCTTGCAGGAGGCCTCAGCCCTTCCAGAGGGTGGAGGCTGTGTCTACGCGGAGTCTGCGAGCACTAACCCCGTGATCTGGGTGTTGCAAAAGAGATCTGCCAAGCACCTACTGAGGAGGAGCTTGAGCCTTCAAGTCCCCGCAGTGTGCCTGGTGCACTGGCCTCGCTGGAGACCGAAAGTGAGCCGCGAGTCAGGCGGGCTGACTCGTTCCTGCCCCAAGCTTGTCCTGTCTCTGGGCAGTTGTTTCTGGAAGGCTACAGAGGCCAGAATGCAGCCTAGTGAGTAAGCACAAGTCCCCTTGGTCTGCCAGTCTGTACTGGGAGGTGTGGTGGTGCTCCAGAGCGGGGCCAAGATCTCTGATAGTGCTGGAGGCAATAAGACTTTTCTGGGATGTTCTGATAAGGCACCTCAGTGTTGCCTCAAACTTCTGTCTCTTGGCTGCTCTCTCCTTCTGACTCTGCTTTCTGCGGTTTTATCTCTTTCCCACGAGCTGGCTGGACACTTTCGGAAGTCTAATGGGTCCTCCTTGCTTGGGCTAGTGATTTGCAGGCCTGCTAAAATCATCTGCCACCCCAGCAGATGTCTGCAGGCTGCTGCTGGAGCATGCTCTGTGGTCAGCAGGAGCTGGGAGCGCTTGGCTCTGCAGGAGCTGCTCGTGGTGGGGCTGCTCCTTGTACTGGCTGCTCTCAGCAGGACTGAAAGGGGCTGGATCAGAGCTCGGGGCCAGGCTGGGCATTATGCTTGGGGTGCTGCCAGGTCAGCAGGGGGGGCCTCAGGCCTGCCCAGACTTGTGCTGAACTGTACATGCAGCTGGGGCTTTTCCAATGCCCCTCTCCTGCCAAACCCTCTCAAAGCTGCTCCCGAAGCAGGAGGTGGTTGATGTTTCACCTGGGGTCCCTTGCTGGTAGAGCAAGTCCATGCTCTGGCTCAGCTTTTGTTATAGCTGAGCTGGGCTCAGGACCCGACTGGTGAAGCAGCTGTGCTGTTGGCTGGTGCCCCCCCCTTCCCAAACGTGTGTCTGTCGCTGTCGGCAGAGCTCAGGCTCTGCTCCTTCATTTTCAGGGAGCCTTTGACCAGCGCATGAAGACCTGGCAGCGGTGGCAGGATGCCCAGACCATGCTGCAGAAGAAGAGGGAGATGGAGGCCAGGCTGCTCTGGGCCAACAAACCCGACAAGCTGCAGCAGGCCAAAGAGGAGATCTCTGAGGTAGGGGGTGAGGAGTCGCTGGGGTCTCTGCTCAGCTCCTTCCCCCCGCACTCTGCCCCTGAGCAGCGAGAAGGGGACCTTTTGAGAGGGGGATAAGCCAGCCTTGAGCAAGCCCTGCAGGAAGCCACAGACGCGGCTGTTTTGCGGCCCCACCTCCCGCAGCTTCCTTGCTGAGCTTGCAGCAAGCAGGGAATGCAGCTTGCCATGGCGGCAAAGACCTGAAATGCCGGGCTTTGCTCCAGCAGCACCTCTCACACAAAGAGTCATGGCTACGAAACTGCTCGGAGAGGGGAGCGAAGGCTTCACCTCCCCTCCCCTCCCCTGGCAACGGCGCGCTTCCTCTCTCTGCAGTGGGAGTCTCGTGTGACACAATACGAAAGGGATTTCGAACGGATTTCTGCAGTCATCCGCAAGGAAGTGATACGGTTTGAGGTATGTTTGGCCTAGCCCTCGGCGTGCAGCCTCCAGCTGGTTGGCCTTGATGTGCCTTGGCTGGGAATGCTAGCCAAGGGTCACCTCGGCTCCTAACTCCAGCAGTTGGCAGTATCTGTAAACCTGGTTACAGGGATGAGGTGGGGCATCGCTACTGCAGGAGGAGCTGATGTCTTTGGGCTAAGAGGGGGCTTCTACACAGAGAAGTGTGTCCATTAAAATGAGGGTGGGTGGGCAAAGGTCCTGGGAGCCACCGGGCCAGAGGTGAGCTTCCTCCTCGGCATCTTGTGCTGGTTGCTTCTTGTGGGCAGCTGAGAGTGTCCAACGGAGCCCCAGGAGGAACAGGAAAATCCTGGTGGTTTGTCCTTCCCCCAGGATTTTGTGGTTTGTTCAGCCTGGTGCTCACTCCAGCACCCATCTCTTGCAGAAAGAGAAATCCAAGGACTTCAGAAATCACGTCACTAAATACCTTGAGACGTTACTGAACTCTCAGCAGCAGGTGAGCAGCCCCAGCGCCTGCCCTGCCATGGTTTTACCTCTCGAAGCTCAGCCGTGCAAGTTTGCACTCTGCTTGAGTGTGAACCCCCCTGCCCCGTGGCTCCGTCCTGCTCCACAGGCTGGAGCAGGACAGAATAAAAGCATTGCATCCCCCTTGATGCCTTTGTCATCCCCCCCCCCCCCCCCACCCCCACCTACGCGCCGGCGGCGGGGC
>NW_009260435.1:746854-747794 GCF_000687185.1 Egretta garzetta | reverse complement strand
CTGTTTTGGGGCCCCGCCTCCCGCAGCTTCCTTGCTGAGCTTGCAGCAAGCAGGGAATGCAGCTTGCCATGGCGGCAAAGACCTGAAATGCCGGGCTTTGCTCCAGCAGCACCTCTCACACAAAGAGTCATGGCTACGAAACTGCTCGGAGAGGGGAGCGAAGGCTTCACCTCCCCTCCCCTCCCCTGGCAACGGCGCGCTTCCTCTCTCTGCAGTGGGAGTCTCGTGTGACACAATACGAAAGGGATTTCGAACGGATTTCTGCAGTCATCCGCAAGGAAGTGATACGGTTTGAGGTATGTTTGGCCTAGCCCTCGGCGTGCAGCCTCCAGCTGGTTGGCCTTGATGTGCCTTGGCTGGGAATGCTAGCCAAGGGTCACCTCGGCTCCTAACTCCAGCAGTTGGCAGTATCTGTAAACCTGGTTACAGGGATGAGGTGGGGCATCGCTACTGCAGGAGGAGCTGATGTCTTTGGGCTAAGAGGGGGCTTCTACACAGAGAAGTGTGTCCATTAAAATGAGGGTGGGTGGGCAAAGGTCCTGGGAGCCACCGGGCCAGAGGTGAGCTTCCTCCTCGGCATCTTGTGCTGGTTGCTTCTTGTGGGCAGCTGAGAGTGTCCAACGGAGCCCCAGGAGGAACAGGAAAATCCTGGTGGTTTGTCCTTCCCCCAGGATTTTGTGGTTTGTTCAGCCTGGTGCTCACTCCAGCACCCATCTCTTGCAGAAAGAGAAATCCAAGGACTTCAGAAATCACGTCACTAAATACCTTGAGACGTTACTGAACTCTCAGCAGCAGGTGAGCAGCCCCAGCGCCTGCCCTGCCATGGTTTTACCTCTCGAAGCTCAGCCGTGCAAGTTTGCACTCTGCTTTAGTGTGACCCCCCCTGCCCCGTGGCTCCGTCCTGCTCCACAGGCTGGAGCAGGACGGAATAAAAGCATTG
>NW_009260435.1:744948-746801 GCF_000687185.1 Egretta garzetta | reverse complement strand
TGTGGCTGGGCTTCTGCTCCCCCAAAATGCTTCCCTACTCCCTCTGGGCTCAAACCCCGCTGGCAAAGCACCCACGGGCTCCTGAGCTCTCCCTCTCTCTCCTCTCCGCAGCTGGTGAAGTACTGGGAAGCGTTCCTACCTGAAGCCAAGGCCATTTCTTAATCGGACCGAGCAAATGAGTGTACCTGAACTTTGCCTTTTTGGGGTTTTTTTTGTTTTTTGTACACTATACCTCTTCCTCTTCTACACCTGAGCAGTTCAACACTCTGGAGCTGGTAGAGGTTTAACCCCCCCCAGACAAGCAGCTTGCAAGCCAGTAACTCTTCTAACTGTATATTTTTCATTTAGCCACATATATTTTCTTACTGAAGAGAAACTAGTTTCCTGCTTTAAGACCGGACCTGCAGCCGGGGGTTAATGATATCTGTGAAATGTATATTTTTCAGGCTGGGTTTTAGGGCTCTACTATCTTATTCCTGCAGTGCCATTAAAATTCTGTAATAAAACTTCTATCAGGGCAAACAGGCTCTGGCTGTTGGTGGGCTGGGGCAGCAGATACCGTGGGAGACAGTGGAGCCTCCTGCCTTGTTGTGACGGGGATGGGGGTGACCTTGGACACTGCCCCAGCCACCTGGCCTGGCTCCTGATTAAGCTCTGGCTCTCTGCCCCGCTGCCAGCACCAGCTGGGGGTGGCTGTTTTTAGGATCTGAGCTCAGCTGGGGCTGGCCTGGGGGTTGAGGGCGGGGAACTGGCCCCCAGTAAGCCAGCGTGGAGCCTTTGAGGGCTGCGATGCTCCTTTCCCCCACGGCCTGGGGCAGTTCTTGCTCCTTCAGACCCTCCCAGGACCCCAGCTGAGGATTTCATCAAAACCGCTCCCCCCTTCTTCTGCCTTAAAAAAAGGAAAAGGCAGCGGGTGCTGACTTCCCCCTTTCCTTTCCCCTCGTCCCAGGCGAGCGGGAGCCCTGCGGTGGCTCCGGAACCCTGTGGTGCCTGTGGGTCCCTTCCTTGGGGTGCTCTGGGCTGCTTTTGGGGTCCCCTCTGTCAGCCCCCCAGGCGATGATCGCTGTCTCCATCCCGACGGCAGGGTCCCAGGCGGCGGCAAGGAGCCCTGACAAAGCGCATACGGTGAGGGGCTGCAAGGGGGTGGGAGTTGGGGCGTGGGGTCCCCAGGGGTGTTTGTGCATGCCCTGGGGCTTGGAGGTCCCTGCCTGTCCCCAGGGGTCCCTACCGCTGGTGGTGGTGGGGCTTTGAAAGGGTTCCTGGTCTGGGGGTCCCCTCTGACACCTGTGGGTGGGGAGGTCCCTGTCTACCCCAGGGTGTCCCCACCTGCCCTGGGGGGTGGAGGTCCCCAAGTTCCGCCAGAGGTCCCTGTCTGCCCCAGGGTGTGTGTCTGTGTGTATCTGTGTCCATGTCCGTCCGTGTGTCTCCCTCTGCCCTGGGGGTTGGGGGTGCCTGAGTGGCCCCAGGTGTGTCCCCCACCGCCCCAGGGGTCAGAGGGCTCTGCCTGCCCTGGGTCCCTCCTGGAGGGGTAACCTTTGCCCTTGACAGAGGCGGTGCCCCTGTCCCGGGGGTATCCGCATGCCCCAGGGGTGGAGGCCTGTCCCCAGGGGTCCCTGCCTGCCCTTGGCACTGGGGGGCTCTGCCTCCCCCCCTCCACTGTCTCGAGGGGGGTCCCCTCTGCCCCAAGGGAGGGGAGGGGAGAAGGTCCCCATCTGCCACAGGGGCTGGAGGCCCCAAAGTCAACCCCCAGCAGGTCCCTGCGTGCCCCAGGAGCAGAGGTCCATGATTGACCCCCAGGGAATCGCTGAGGGGGGAGCCACTCTATCCTCCTACCCTTGGGGGGGGGGGGGGGG
>NW_009260435.1:733820-734499 GCF_000687185.1 Egretta garzetta | reverse complement strand
GGCCCCCCCTCGAATGCTGGGGTCAGGGTTGGGCCCCTCCCTCCCCGAACGACCTGGGGGGGCTGGAGCATGTCCAGAGAAGGGCACCTAAGCTGGTGAGGGGTCTGGAGCCCAAGGCTGCTGGGGAGTGGGGGGGGGGGGGGGGGGGGGGTGTCCCTGGCCTGGGGAATCCCTGTTAGCTGTCCCAGCAGTTGGGGTGGTTCCCATCAGACCCTGGGGTCCCATGTGTCCATATGTCGTCGTGTCCCCCCCAAGCACCCCCATCTGCCCTAGGCATCCCCCACTGTTGCCGGGGCTGGAGGGTCCTCTCTGCCTGGGGGTGTGTGTGGATGTCCCCAGCAGGTCCCCACTCACCCAGTGGGGTGCGGAGGCTTCCATCTACCTCTGGGAGTTTGGAGGCCCAAGCACCTGCCAGGGTCCCCACATGACCCAAGGGATCCCTGCTTTGGGGGGGTGGGGTGTGGCCCTGGCCTCAGGGGCCCATCTGTCCCTTGGGGTGGAGGTCCCCAAAACCCCCCCAGGGCATCATCACAGGGATACCCCCAGAGGTTGGGGTGGGGTGTGTGTGGGGTCTCTGCCTGCTCCCTTGGTTCCCTGCCTGGGGGTCACCTCTGGGCCTGGGGACGGGGGGGCGATGCGCTCTGACAAATCCTGTGCCGGCACCTAGAGATCCACCCTA
>NW_009260435.1:733181-733708 GCF_000687185.1 Egretta garzetta | reverse complement strand
CAACTGCCCCGGGCCCCTGCTGGAGGGGAGTGCCCACTGCCCTTGCAGGGGACACCAGGGTCCTGGGTGGTTGTCCCTGCCTGGGGCGGGGGAACTTGTCTGTGGCCTGGGGAATTCCACACTGGCCCTGGGAAATGGGAATGATGGGGTGGGGCCTGTCCCCAGGGGTCCCTGACTGTCCTGGGGTGCCCCCCACCTCCTCCAGGGGTCAGGATGGGGGACAGGGGCTATGGAGGTCCATGACTGTCCCCAGGGGGTCCTCCCCTTCCTTGGAGAAGGGTGTGTTAGGGCCCCACGTGCCCCTCCCCGGTGTCCCCACATGCCCCCCAGTGTCCCCGGGGTGGTGGTGGGGGGTGGGGTGTGTGTGTGTGTGTGGCGTGCTCCTGGCTTCCTGCCTGCTCCCATGGGGGCCCCTTCAGCCCCGGGGGTGGCATGGTTGCAGTTCCCTGGCTATTCTGGGGGTTGGTGTCTCTGCCTGGCTTGGACTGCAGGCGGTGGGGGTTCCTGGCCCCTCCCCGGGGGGCTTT
>NW_009260435.1:729985-733160 GCF_000687185.1 Egretta garzetta | reverse complement strand
GGTGGCCATGATGGTGCCCATGCTCTATCCTAGATCAAGAAGACCTGCAAGGTCCCCGACTTCCCGCCCCGCCATGTCCCCAACTGGATGCCCAAAGTGCTGGAGCAGCGCCGGCAGGGCCTGGAGCTTTACATCCGGGTAAGGCGCCTGCTGGTGCTGGATTTTGGGTAGTGGTTTATTTTTTTTGGGGTGCTGACCACCCCCTCTCGGGTGCACGGCAGGGTGTCCTGTACCACAACAAGGAGCTGCCCCAGGATGTGCTGGACTTCCTGAAGGTACAGCACTGCCAGCAGGACCCCAAGGCCAGCAGCCCCCCGTGAGTAGGCGAGCAGTGGACAGTGCCATTGGCTTTCGCTGCTGGCACCTGTGTTACCCTGCATGGTGCCGGGATCTTCCCTGTCACCCGTGTTAAGCACTCCAAGGCGTTGGGGACTATGGGGACTCGCAAGCGCCCAGGTGATCCGGGGTGGAAGCAGGAGCCTTTGCCGGGTGCCAACATCCCCTCTCCCATGGCAGCACCGGCCCCCTGCCCTCCCAGCGGCCCGTCATTGGCTTCTGCACCGACCCCTACGTGCAGCCACTGGGCACAGGTAAGAAGCAGGACCATGGGTGCAGGTCCCCAAAGCCTCCAAAGGAAAAGGTTCTTTTGGGCCATCCCAAAACCATGTTTTTTCTTCCTTTTAATGGGGCCTGGGAGGAAAACAAAATCTGCTCCAGCTCCCCCCTTTCCTTGCAGACCTGCTCCCCAATGCCGTGCTCAGCGGGGTGCTGCAGGGCCTTCACATCCCCCCGAGCTGCACCTCCGGCCAGGCAGTGCCCCGAGCACCCACCCCACACCCACGGCCACAGTGGTGAGCAGCCAGGCAGCGGGAAGAATCCCCGGGGTAAAAAGAACTCCTCCCTGCCATGATGGGGCTGGAAAACTGGCTGGGAGAAGCCCAGGGGTACAATTGCAGCCACAGCTGCTCTCCAGGCCAGCACTGCTCACTCTGCACCCCCCGAAAGCCCCTTTGCTGGGTGCACAGGAGTTCTGCCCTCGGCCCAGATGTTTTGGGGTTGCGGTAGGAGCCTTTGGACCCTCAACCATGCTGGAAAAATCCCTGAGGAAACCCCCCAGCATCAATAAATCACTGGGGCTTGACTGGCAGATGGCTACACTCTGTTGTTCTGCGCAGTGAAACCAGGGCTTGGCTTGGTGAAAAGTGAAAGCAGGGGGGTGGAGGATGCGTAAGCAATCCCCTCCCCCTGCCAAGAGCAGAAGAGAGGCGACTCTTTAAAAAAACACATTGGTCACATTTATTGGTGCATGTGCTTCTTAGAAAAGTGATGGGAAGAGGAGCCAGTGCCCCGTCCTGCCCGCTGGCTGGGTGAAGGGGTAGGCTGGGCAGCAGCTCTGCTGCTGCTCACCCGCCCTGTGCCAACAGGGACGCGCAGGAGGGGAAGCCGGGCAGCCCCAGGCCCGCAGCCCCTTGCCCTCGTGTCCCTTGCAGAGCGCAGGGCCCCACACGGTGTTGCGGGGCTGGGAGAGGGGATTACTCTTTGGCAATGGCGAATGGCTTCTCTACCTCGATGGTGCCACAGTCAGCGATGGCGACGTCCTTCAGGGGTTTGTCCCGGCTGTCTGTCTTTGTGTTCTCCACCTTCCTCACCACGTCCTAGGCAGAGTGGAGGCAGGAGAGCAGGGTAATGCTGGGCATGGGCAGAGCCAGCTCAGCGCAAATCCCCCTTCCAGTCCCTTCCCCTCACCACCCCTTGCCCCCTTACCATGCCCTCCAGCACTTTGCCGAACACCACATGCTTGCCGTCCAGCCACGGCGTCTTCACCGTGGTTATGAAGAACTGGGAACCGTTCGTGTCCTTGCCGGCATTGGCCATGCTCACCCAGCCAGGGCCATAGTGCTTCAGCTTGAAGTTCTCATCAGGGAAGCGATCCCCATAGATGCTTTTTCCTGAGGTGGGGGTGAAAAAAAAAAAAAAGGGCTGCATTGCTCTCCTGGACATACACCAGGGTAGGGGCGATGCTGGCGGCTCTCTCTGCAGGCTGGGTGGGGCAAATGAGCACACCTAGAGGGGGTTAACCACCAACACTGCGGGGCTGCAGGGAACCACGAGCTACCTGCTACTGGCCAGAACCAAAAGGGCCCCACGAGCTGGACAGGAGGGGTCATGCCTCCGAGGGACTGCAGCAGGAGGCTGTGTGAGTCCAGACCTGGCAAGAGCTTACGAGCCCAAATGCCAAGATCGTCAACTCTACCAACGTTTGCCAAGTGCTGGTGGAAGGTTTGAACTCCGCTGCTACCAGACTGAATGTATCCTGGCAGCCAGGACGCCTGGCAGAGGCACCAGTGGCTGCAGAGGTCAGTTTTACTAGTGAGGAGCTCCGGGTCCTCCTGGGGCAGAGGGCACAGTCATGCAGGTGACACTCAGGGACCAGCCAGACAAGACGCACTGCGCCCACCCCTGCCTCGCACCAAGCTCTGCTTTGAGGCCAGGTCAACTGTCTGCACACTCATGCCCATGTGTTCCCATGCTGGCACCATGCTCCAGCTCCATGCTGGTCCCCAAGGGCAGCCACGCAGTGGGTTGGGAGCGTGGCCACCATCTTGCTTCAAGGCAACGGCTGGGTCCTTGGGCTGGCGTAGGCCAAATTACCTCCAGTGCCATCTCCGCGGGTGAAGTCTCCTCCCTGGATCATGAAGTCCTTGATCACACGGTGGAACTTGCTGCCCTTGAAGCCGAATCCTTTCTGAGAGTAGGGAGGGAGAAGATGGAGTGAAGCAAAGGGATGGAGCAGAGGTCCCTCCGTCCAGCTCTGCCCCAAGTGGGAGCAGCCCAGGCGGTCAGGGGAGGTCCAGCCAGGCAGCCGCTGGCCCCTCACCTCTCCAGTGGCCAATGCCACAAAGTTCTCCACTGTCTTGGGCACTGTCTTGCCAAAGAGCCCAATGACGACGCGGCCCACATCCTCCTCACCAATCCGCAGATCAAAGAAGACCTTGGAGGGGGGGTGGTGGTGGAGGTAGATTAGGGGGGCATCAGTAGAGCCAGCCTCACCTCGCTGGGCTAACCCATCCCCCCACCGAGTCCGACCAGGCCTCACCTCGCAGGGTCAGGTCTCCCAGCTGCTCCCCCCAACCTCAGCCGGGCCCCTCCGACCCCAGGCCTTCACCCCAGGCCT
>NW_009260435.1:686750-729391 GCF_000687185.1 Egretta garzetta | reverse complement strand
GCCTTAAACGGACAAAGGACGCGGCAAGTCAGCGCAGCCGGGGTCTTCCGCTGCTCCTCGGTGCAGCCCCCTTCCCCCCAGGTGCGCAGATGGAGCTTTGTCCCGAGGCACCGCTCCGAGGGCACAACGGGGAGGGGGGGCTGCCACGACTTGGCTCCCTCTCCCATTCCCTGGGCAAGACTGAGGAGCAGGCGAGGCTGCGTGACAAAGCTGAGGAAAGGAGCGAGAGAGCGCTCGTTGAAGAGGCCCAAATTTCTCTTAAAAACCAGACGTGGCCAGGCTGAAAGTGCACGGGAGCATTTGCGGTTTTGCAGGTGCCCATCTCTAGCTTAGCATGGCCGTTCACGAACACCCAAGTTGAGTACGTGGGAATACATCTTGGCCTAGCGTACAACCCTGTAAAGGAACTGCCTGCTGGAGATGCATGTTTTCAAGGGCCAGGGAAAGAAAGCTTGAGGTTTGTCTTCCTTCTCAGAGCACAGGCATCCCAAGACTAATTTTTGGGAGCGGAAAATAAAAGTTCATGCTAAAAATAGTATGTTTTAAGGCTTGGAAAATGGAAGGAGAACAAATGTCCCAACAAAGGTCTCAGTGTGAAGCAGTTTTGAAGAGCAGGAGTTGCGCTGGAGGTGCTCTCCCCATCTATGCTGTATCTACAGTGAAAGCCACTGTTAAAAGATGCTGTGTTTGGCTAATAGATGGCATCTCCTTTAATGCTCTTCTCTGTACTGAGAATAAATGAGCTTTGTGTTCCAAGTAATGAATGGTTCAGCCATTCTGCTACCCCAGGATGCTTGAAGTGGGAACGTGCAGGCAGAGGGAGAAATCGATGCCCCCGCGCCTTGGCCAAGCTCTGTGGGGCTGAACGGTCCCTGGCTGTGAAGCACAAAGCGTTGAGAAGCTCCTGTGAGATCCCACACCATGCATCGTCCCCCCAGGCGAGGGCTAGGAGCTTCTCACGGAAGAGGAGGGCTACCAAGAGCGCCTGCCTGAAGCAAAGGGAAAGAAAATACAAGCCGCGTTGTCAGGAAGAGGTAATAAACACTCCCGTTCGTGGAGAACAATGCAGCAGTGCAATGTTTTATTGAAAAAAAAAAAATACTCGTCTCACTTGATACCTCAGAAGACTGCATCGCAACGTTGGCAGGCCACGCCATGGGACAGCCACATTGGGGAGGCCACCGGTGCTGGGTGCCCCCTGCCCCCCCCACCACGTGGGTCCCGGAGCCCTCCCCTCGCGCTCCTGGGGTCTCCCAGTGGCTAATGACTGGCGGCGAGGAGAGGAGAGAGTTTGCCCAGGTAGGCTTAATGCCCTGCTTCCCACCACAGCATGGCTGGCTCAGTCTGGCTCCTAGTCACCCCCGAGCTCCCTGGGGACAGCAGTTTCCTCAAGCACAGGACTTGCTCTTAACCTGCTTTTATTTTCCTTTTTGGTTTTTGTTTTGTTTTGTTTTTAAAAAAAAAAAGCCACCCCATATCTTTGCCCTTTTGAAGAGTCCAACGTACGATTATAGTGCAAGAGGGCTTGGTACAAGTGAGCATTACCAGCATGCCGTGGGGGGACAGTCCTCCCCTATAAACATCATTGTAGGATTAAAAGAACATCGTATCTCCCGAGAGAAGCGGTAGTGGGTCACCATGAAAGACCTTTCAAACCAACCCACTTAAAAACAAGGTCAGAAAAGTTTCTAAACAATCAAATACATTCACTTTAAAAAAAACAAAACAAAACAAAAAACAAAAACAACAACAAAACCCCCCCCATTTAAGAACAAAAACTGTTGAGATGGCCCCTTTTCCCCCCGCCCTCCCTCACCCTGCAAACACTTACATATGCTGCAACTACAAGCTGCTCCGTGATGGGAGGCAGCGAGGAATGACCAAACACGGCAGGAGATGCAGAAGGAATCGAGTTCTGGTGACAGGCACTTAGTGGGGCTTGGGAGGGCAGCGACAGAAGTATCTCAGGGCCCGGCTCCCTCTGCAGCGGGCAGGATCGCTCCCCAGGGAGCACCTGTGCCCCTTTCCTCCCCCCCTCCCAAGACACCAAACCATGGTTTCCTACAGCAGAGAGGGGAACGCCTGCGCCAGAGACACCAGGCTTCTGGGAGCTGCTGGCAGCAGAGGAGTTTGGAAAGAGAAGGGCGGAACGTGGCCACACTCCCCGTCCTCCCCCTGGCAGGAGGGGACGAGAGGGCGAAGCAGCCCAGCGGGAGGTGAGCGGTTCCCTTCCTGCCCCAGCCCACAGTATGGCTGGAGGAGAGCGCTTTGTGGGACGAGAAGGGGGCTGCACACACAAGCAAAGAGCTCCGTGCCTCCGAGCCAGTTTCCTCAAGGTAAGGCATGGAGAGAATGCAGCAGAGAACGGCAAAGAGATGCCCTACGGGGATCCCGGCAAGGGAGCGAGGCTTTTCTGCCCTGGCACTGCATCAGCATCTGCCTGCTTTAGGGATGCACCAAGAGC
Organism: Egretta garzetta; assembly: GCF_000687185.1. Classification (NCBI taxonomy): domain Eukaryota; kingdom Metazoa; phylum Chordata; class Aves; order Pelecaniformes; family Ardeidae; genus Egretta; species Egretta garzetta. The sequence goes on along the minus strand of NW_009260435.1, from coordinate 726,927 downwards.
AAGCCCCAAAGCTCCCTGCCCAGGATGATCTCCTGCCCCTCTAAGCCCGCTTCTGCCCAGCCAGGGGAACTGAACTACCTAGGAGTGCTGTGCCACAAACTCTGAGCTACACGGATCATCATTAAAAAAATTAAAAGATAATGAGATCTCTCCCTCTCCTCCCTTCATGCTCTCCGGGATTTTTGGGGTGAGCCAGGCCCGAGTCGGTGAAGTCCCTCAAGTGAGCAGTCCCAGCCTGGTCAGGTGTCACATGTGGAAAGACAATGTACAAGGAACCTATTCACAGCCTCCCCAAAAGCCGCTCAAGTTCTCCTGCAGCCAAGGTCTACGGTAACCCTTGGGCAGCCTTGGCCTCCTCCGAGTTTGGGAAACGCTGCAGCAGGATGCAAGATTAAATTTTTTTTATTTTTTTTTTTTTAAAAACAAGTGTGCAAAGCATCCCAAGCCCTTTGCTAGCTATTGGTTTGGCTCAAAAGCAGTGCGTGGCTTCTCCTGTGGGGTGGAATGTCGTCCCACATGCCCCAGACCCATGCTCACAGAGAGGACATGAAGGCTATTCCAGTCAAACCTACCTGACCGTCTGGAGATGAAATCAGTGTTAAGGCAGCAAAGTAGCCTCTCCCCTGTTGGGGAAGCATTGCTCCTGCTGACGATTTCTCGCAGAAGGTACGTGGTCACAACCACTCTACTGGAGGGATTTGGGAAGGCCGCCCAGTTGCCCACACTGAGAAATACCTAATGCTTTGGGAAACAGCTGCCTCCCGGTTACCTTAATCCAGATCTACCTCTTAAGCCAGCACAAACTCCTCCAGTCCAGCAAAGCTGACACTGCTCCCTCCTGCCAATGCTGGGCTATGGCCTTAGTGCCTCCTGGCCTGTTGGGTCAGGCACGGTGTAGGAAACCATGGTAGGGACATTCACCGGCAGCTAGAAAGGGTGATTGAAAATTCAAGTATGCTCTCCTCAGCACGTGGCCAAGGCAGGCGTCGGAAACCCCGGACTGGCACGAGGAGTCGTGCGGATGTCATTGACAACCCCACTGCTGGGCATTCTTTGCACACCCCACTGTCTTCCCAGCTGAATGTCTGTCTGCGCTGGCACTGCATGGCCACGCAGAGGTCCACAGATACAATGTGCATCTGTAAATGCTAAAAATAATAAAAAGTGCAACGACGTCAGCTTCTTTAAAACAATCCACATTGCTCTGTTAACTGTCAGAGGAGGGAGGTGACAAGGGAGCTGGAAAAAAACCCTAACTGGAACAGTAGATTGCAAAATTTTCTCACAGCTTGCACATTACAGTGTAACTGTTCCCAAGGAGCCGAAAAGGGAACCTGTCTCTTAACTGCTGCAGCAGTCGGGCCCTTCTCCCACACAACTCCCCTGCCCGCACCGCATCCTCCTGCCCTCTCGACAGCCCATCGAGCCTACACGGTATTTCTTTGCTTAATTAAGGAGCGAGGAGGATGGAGGGGCAGAGAGTGCAGGGGAGGGAGAGGAGGGAAGTGAGCAGGAACTTAAGCACAGTCCTCAGGTTTTGCGTGAATGATGCCTTCGCCGTAAACAACGGGAAGGAGGGTCAGCCAGCCAGCCCCCCTCCCAGGGCGACCAAGACCTGAGCCAGCCACAGTCCTGGTCCCAAAAGGAGCTTCAGGCTTGGAGTGAATGAGGGAGACCAGTCAGCAGATCCACCCCAGAGTGGTTTGTTTTGGAACGTTTTCTTCTCTTTTTGGTTTAAAATGTCACTTTTTGTTTGTTTGTCTCCTTTCCTCTCTCTCTCTCTCTCTCTTCCTCCTATGCCTCCTCCCCCCTAAAGAGAAGCCCCTTCCAGTGAGACAGGGTAGGAGCTGCAGGCTCGGTGGTTCCTGCAAGGCCCAGGAGGCACCGATCACTTGTGACGCTGAGCTGTCTTCTTCCGTTTCCTCTTAAAGAAGCAGCAGCACCTGGGGCACAAAGGACAAGGCAAGTTACCCCCGCGCCCGACCCCCTCGCAAGCTCCCCTGCCACCCTGGGCTTCCCTCCGCCCGGTCACATGCAACAGCACCTCCGTGCGCCCAGCCCGAGGCCCAGACAGACCTCCCATCCCGCTGGATGGGCGGCAAGGTTGGCAGGTGCTGGTGGATGCTTGACACCACCAGCCTGGACTGGTACAACCAGCAAGGGCAAGTAGCCACACGCTGTGGGGTCCGGCCACCCTACGCCCATGGGAGCCGGGCTGTCTCCCTCCCTGGGGCAGCAACACAAGGAGCCATCTGGGAAAGCAGTAAATCAAGGATCCAGATGCTCTGCTCCCTCTGTCCAAATCCCAGAGGAAGCAGACTGGGACGGCGAGCCCTGGCTGCTCTTCCCAGCTACGAGACACATGGTTTTCACCACCGTTCACTAAAAAGACAAGTTCCAAAGAGATCTCGGCTCAGGGACCAGGTTTCTTTACTGAACCTTTCACGATAACCAGAGCTTCCACCTTGGATAAATCATTCAGTGCCGATATGCAGAACCTCTGCTTCTTCCCCCAGCTGATGCAAGGGAGATGCACAGCGGCCAGGGATTAGGGGAAGCAAGAAGAATGGATAGTGGAGGCTGAGGTGGGGAGAAAAATGCCCATCACAGCTGAGCTGCGAAGAGCAGTGGGTTCACTCGTGGGAACTGTCACCCAGGTTGTCTAGTCCTGCTGGCGTTTAAGGCGTATCTACCTCTCTATCCTCAGCCCACTCCCAGGAATCCTCTGCACAGAGGGAAGGCGTTTGTTCTGTGCGAGTTCTGCTCCTGAGCTACGTGTCTTTCTCCTTTCTGCCATTACAGCCACCTCCAGAGAGGCCCGGGTGATGCTGAAAGACTACTTTTTCAGGCTGGTGGAAGGGATGCCTGGCTAAACAGCAGGAGTGGGTGTGAGTATGCAAAGACCATTTTTTCCTATCTTTTACCAACAGCCAGACAAAAAGCATTCAAAAACACCATAACAACTTCTCCAAATTATCTTCTGTTGGGTCCTTGGTGGGTCCTGAAATGTCGGCATTACGCTTCTATCCTGTTAGAGCTGGAGGAACAGATATGTTCTCACTCGACCCCCAGAAGGTGCTTGCCCCCCGGATGCACGAGCCTTACTATGGCGTGCAAAAGCGATGGGCAGCCACCCCCCTCATCCATGAGCCAAGCCTGCCAGCACAGATCTGCCAGGGAGACCAGAACGCCCCCAACACGGACAGCTCAAACAGTGACAGCAAGGAGGGCCACCTCCCACCACACATTCCTCTGGCCTGCGCTGACTAACAGCCAGGGCATATTTAATGTCCACGATTTGCCTTTAGGTTCCTAAACTGGCCCAGTCTGGAGGTGAGCCGAGAGAAAACACAAAGCACTCGTCCTTGTAGGAACACGGGCTTGGAGAGACCTGCGACAACTCCATCGCTACCTGCCTAGCCTGACATTTGCAGTGTGCAGCCTGAGGCACCGCCCAACCCAGGCTCCTGCGCACGGCTGGCACTCTCGCCCCCCCCACCCCAGGACCTGTCTTTCATTTTATTGTTCTGGGCTGTCTGCCACCCTCTCCTGCCTTAACCTGTTGTGGTATTTCTCTCCCACAGCAGCCACCTTCCTTCATGACTTGGGCAATGGTGAGTGAAGGGGGGGCGTTATGGGGAGAGAGGATGGAAAATGCACGAGTTATGATTTCGCATGCAGTGGGTAGGGGAAGAAGAGGGCTGAGCAGCACTCATTTCCTTGGGCACCGAATGAAGGGAGCTGACTGACTTCTGGCTGTTTTTTCTTCCAGGGAAGGGTTCAGGAAAGGAAGTCCTGGCAGTTCAGACAGGCAGAGGCAAAACACCAAAATAAAAGAATAAGGCAGGCTGACAATTACAGAACATGATCTCTCTGCATGCAGACAATGCCCAAGAGAACAGCTCCAGACTACGACATACAGAGAAGCCAGAGATGCCAGAGGTATCGGAGGCAATGCCTATGGAGAGCAGGGCAGAGGCGGTCAGTCTCCCATCCAACAAGGCCATTCCTTGCCGCACATGGGCTTTGTCACCTCACTCCGTAGCAATTCCCACGGACCAGCCCTCCCTGGGACCTATGAACTCCTCATCTTAGTCTCCACTTGGTTCTCTGCTTAACTGGGTACGTGGATTCCCCAAGGAGCACGGGAGGGAAGCAACACCTCCATGGGACACCTTGAGTCCAGGGGGGCACTACAGCTGCAGCTTCAAAAGTCTGATAAAACTGTACATATGCCTGAGCTGGGCTTAAGACTGCTGCTAATCCCAACCCCTCCGCCCCTTCTTTCCTGGAGAAGCCAGTTTACCCAAACGCTCAGCTGGTAGCTGCAGGGGTTTTAGAAAGGAGCCACCTCCCACCCACCCTCTCCAAGCAGGGGCTCTAGCTGGGGCTTTGTCACTAACACAGACTCCACAGCCATGTTCTTTCATTCTCTCTAATGATACAGGCCCTGGCCCATGCTTCTTCAGAGGAAACCCTCCGGGGAAGTGGCTAGCCCCCTCCCCTTGATACCTAGTGCAGGGTTTTCTCTTCCTAACTGTCTGTGTGAGGAATTCCTGCGAGATGCTTGGCAAGCCTGGTCCCGACTCTGCCCAACTCCATTAGACATCATCTGCTCACGGACATAACAGTTTGGGGGAGGTGGTAAGCCGAATAGAAAAGCATCTGATGCATCCATCAGTTCAGAGATCAGCCGAATTGCTTGGCCTAATGCGGCCGCTCAGACATAACCCACACCCTCCCCAGTATTGCGTGTGGTCCTCAGCACGGTCCTAAAATCAAAACAGCTCTGGGTTGGCTTTGACTTTGTGCCTTTTTAGGGTTTGGTCAGTTTGATTTTGCCAACCCCAGTCTAGTCTGGTCCGCTCCCCCTTGCATGTGGACTGGAGAGAGGGACTCACCACAAGTTGAGCATTTTCAGGCAGCTACAGAGAGTGTAGAGAAAAAACACAGAAAGGAAGAAAGAGCAATTAGTTCACAGAGGTGGGATGAAAGCATGTCACTGCAGCCATGCAAACATGCAGTGCAGACTGGCAGACACACACCATGCCTGCCCACCGCCCGCCCCCAGCCCTCATACCACCTCTGCCCTTGCCATGGCACCGCTGGGAACTGCCACATTCGCCAGAGTCTCGAGGCCTCTGACAGTCACCCCCTTATCTTCCATGAAGGCACCGGCCCCCATGAGGATTTTATCTGGGGCTGGGATCAGAAAGGGGCTCAGGGCCACTAGGAGAGGAATCTGCTCTTGTCCCCTGCAGTTCTAGTGGCAGAAGGGCCAAATCATGGATCTACACCCAGGACCTGCCCTTCAGCAAAACCCATGGCTGGGATTGGGAGCTTATCTCCAGCGTACCCCAAAGCAGAAGCATTTGCACAGCTCCTCTGCCTGCCGGGAGTGCCAGGGAAAGACCTTCCTGCTCTTGCATCTTGTCTTGAAACACAGACCCCCAGCTCCAGCTCCTTCTAGCTCACTTTACTGCAGAGCAGAATCCAAAAGCCCTTTGCCCTCCGCATATATCTGAGGGGATTTATGATCACAGATGCAAAGGGAAGATGAAGCCAGCCCTCCCTGTGGCAAAAGGAATGAAGCGGACTACCCTGGGGAATTACAAGATACCCCAAACCTGTCAGTGCAAAGCAGCCTGTGCTGTGCTTTCCCAGCACCTCCGAATTTGGGACCATGCGAACCAGGGCTGGAGGGAGACAGAACAGTTCCACGCATTGCAGGACATGGCTTGGGCGGCACGGCCCTTGCACGCTCCTTTTCACCTGTCTTGACATCTCCCCTGTAACAGGGATGGGTGTAGGGCCTGGACATGCTGAACAAGGTGCTGCAGAAATGGGCTAAAGGTGGTCCCATCTTAAAAAGCTGGCTCCTCCTTGCATTGGGTTGTCGTATCGAGAGCTGTTAAACATGGCAATTTGCCCCTCCTAGGGGCAACCCTGAGCCACATGCCCAGGGAGGGACCGGTTCTGTCTGACCAAGACAGACTGTGACACCAAACCAGTGGTATCTGCGGGCTGCACTACCCGTACCTAAGAGGAGCATTGCCCAATCTGCAAGGTGCACCCCAAGCTCCCCCCCACCCCGCTGTACTTGATGAGAAGCCTGCACCAAACACACGGCTCGCTCCTTTGGCTGGGAGGAGGAAGCGTATCTGTTGCTCAGGCACACTGCTGCCCGGATCACGCACAAGTATTTCCCGAGGGACAGAGGAACAGACAGCAGAAGACCTTCAGGACAACCAGCCCTGCCTTCAGACTGACGCGTACCTAGGGACCTTTTTCCATCAACATGGCCTTTCTCATGCCTGCCAGTTTTCCTCTTCACCCTCCCACAAGCCATTCCTAACAGAAGTTCCCACAAAGGCTGAGACAAACAACATGGGACAAGTGACACCAGTGTCATCCAGTCAAAATATAACCAGGCAGCTGGGCAACATCACAGCACCAACCAGTTCAAAGGCAGCCCTGGGACCTGCTTAGTCCTCGCATGGGGAGTGCCAGGATTACGCTGTGACCTGCCAGGGTCCTGGTCTAGTTCAGAGGCAGCCAGAAGGTCCCATGTTGAGGACTGTGCAAAAGGTGACGTGACAGTGCCAGCCACAGCACATGTGCAAACAAGGCCAAAACGGTCAAAGTGGCAACTTCGTACCTCAGTTCTCACTCCTGACCGCAGGCTGCAGAGGAGAGGTCAGCTCAGAGGGAGCGCGCTCTTCCCCACAAGCAGGAGCGCTGCTGCCGGGTTCTCCTGCTCAGCTTCCGTTGGGCTGGACCAAGAGAATTAACAGGGAGAGATACTCATCCCTGCAAGAGTTACTCTGGGACTGTTCTGGATACCTGGTGTCCAATTCTTGCAGCCAGAGATAAAGTGTTAACTTTCAGACCAACCATCTCTTCACTGAGCTGCCCTCAAGCTACTCCTACACTCTCAGTACAAGAGTACAGCACGTTCTCCTTTTGGAACAGGGAACGCTCACCAGGATTCCTGAAATCAATTCACATTATTTTGGTATTAGTGCTCCTGCCTATCTTGCAATACATGCTCTGAGTAAGAGTTAGGTTCTCCAGCCATGACAAGTGTAAAAAAGAAGCAGCAGCAGCAGCACTGAAGGCACCATGCACAAAAGCAGCAATATGCAAGGAAAAGGGCATGGGACGCGAGCATCGAGTACTTCACCACGGGTAAACATCCCCACTTGTTTCCCAAGGGGAGGATTAATGACCACACCAGTGGAAAGCCTAGCTGTAAAGCAAACGTACTTAGCTTCCTCCACCACCTCCACCTCTGCCTGCGCTGTTATCGGCGCGTTGGAGTGTGCCCCCGTTGGGTCGTCCACGTTCAGCTCCCCATTGGTTGAACTAACCACCTGAAACACAAATGAATCCTCCGTTAATGAAGCCCCCTTGCGTGTGATGCGTCTCTACCTGCCTGGACAAGGGATGCTGTGGGAATGGGAAATATGCGGAGTAACTTCCGTTCGCTCCTGTCTCTTTGCACCCTCTTAACCAGGCTGTTGGATTTCTTGGGTGCCTTTGAGCCACGTGCCCTCGTTTGGAGCTGGTTCATCCCAAGCAGAACAGTCGGCAGGGGAATGCCTCTGCAGTTGCTAATTCAGGCTCCTGCGCCCAGTATGGGTTGTGTGTCTCTGGGAGGCATAGCCACTAGTGAAGACTGACTGACAGCCCTATATACACACACAGACTGTATTATGTCAATTGTTTTCTCCTGACAATTTTACAGGCAAGTGACTCGGTCTTGTTGCCTGCCAGTACCATGGAAAGAAGTCATTCCAGAGCCATCAGTCTTGCTCCTTACACAGCCAGTTTCTGGAATTACATACTCATGCAAAAGCTACTGATACAGTCTCTCATCTCTTTTTGCTTCACAGCTGATGTTAAGGCTTACTTCAGCATTTCCGTCACAGGGGTGACCATCCAGATCCCCTGCTGCCAGCAGCTCTGCATTTGCCAGGAGAGCACATAATTTTCTGGATAATTCATCATAGAATCGCGGAATTGTTGAGGTTGAAAAAGCCTTTTAAGATCATCAAGCCCAACCGTTCCCCTAACCCTGCCATCCCACCACTAAACCCTGGCCCTAAGCACCTCATCTGCCTGGCTTTTAAATACCCCCAGGGATGGGGACTCGTCCCCTACCCTGGGCAGCCCTTTCCAGTGCTTGACAGCCCTTGTGGGGAAGGAATTTTTCCCAGTGTCCAACCTAAACCTGCTCTGGCACAACTTGAGGCTCTATTGCCACAGCAACCACCAAAGAAGCCTGTAAGGGACCACAGTTTGGCCGGCCCTTCTGCACTCCATTAGGGCAGCCTCCTGCGCCTTGCTGTGAATACCTGTTGCTGCTCCTGGGTCCAGAGCTGTGACGATGCGTGGCTCCCCTCCCGCTCCACCTCTTCACCTTTCTACAAGATAAAAGGAGGTATCTCCCATCGGGGGGTGTCAGTGCTACCCAGCATTCCTGGAGGCTCTGGATGGCCCAGCCACCAGCGGTGAAGGGAAGGAAGCTGCTGAAGCAGGTGTCCCCTCATGGTTAAGTACATCTATCCAGGTTCATTTGAAATGCTTAAGTTCTACCAGCGACTGCTGTTTCTGCAGATCAAGTCCTGTGGCCAGTCTCTGCCAAGACAGGTCAGGACTTGGCTGATGTGGTTTTCAGGGCTCTTCCTTGAGTGACAACCCCTTGGGTTCTCTTCACACCCCCCTTCCCAAACTCATTGCACTGTAGGCTCCAGGTTCTCCAGACCCTCACACCTTCCCACACAGCTTTGCAAAACGCTAGCACTTAGTTGTGCTATTCCCAGTGATCTTCCCACACTTTCTCCAGCTACTGGTTACATTTCATTTTACAAAAGGCTTTGCTTTTCCTCCTCTTCTTTTATGTCCCGCCACTTCATTTTGATGTGGCAAATTCAACCCTTGCCTTAAAGGCAATGGCCACTTGAAGCTGCTGACCTCCCAAGGGTTCAGCACGAACTGGTGCATCTCTTGAGGAGCAATTTAAGCATCTGCAGCCCAGCAGCCACACATGGCAGATTTCCTGTTCTTGGCTGCAGATGAGCAGAATTTTAATGCTTATAGTGACACATACAGGCTTGTAAGCTGCCCAGGTAGGCAACGCTCCCAGTCAAATTCAGACTAGGACCGCCGTCTTGCTGTAGCTACTCTGGCAGAGCACTGTTCGTGGGGAGACGCAGCTCACGCTGCCTTTGTGCAAGGAAACTATTCCCCTTACCTAAAAAAATACAAATGAAACCACCTACTCTGTACCTACTGAGCGCTGAATTCATAGAATCACAGACTGGTTTGGGTCAGAAAGTACCTTTACAGATCATCCAGGTCCAGCCCCTCTGCTGCGGACAGGGACATCTTTCACTAGATCAGGGTGCTCAAAGCCCCCTCCAACCTGACTGTGAACAATTCTCCAGTTTACTGTCTGCTTGCATCCGAGATCGAAGCTATACACACGTTAGTTCCTCCTTATATTTCGATTTCTGTTCCTCAGAAAAAAATCTTCAAATGAAAACAGGAACATGGCTAACCAAGCCAAAAATTGATTGAATCCAACCAAGTATCAGGAATAAGTAAAAATTTCAACCCAATCTGCATTTCACTTAGGGGTACCCTGCACTTCCCATCTCCTCAGCTCAGCTCTGTCCCACTCTGGGCACTAATTCCCATTTCACTAGACCCAATTTTCAAAGTGTTATGTCTGGAAACCAGAGCCAGCTCTCACAGGCAAACCTCTGCCAAAGACTTTGCCTCGTAAGCGATATTAGACAGCTCTTGTTTGCTTGATTGACTCTTGCATCTTCTCTCTGGCCCGGCCAGCCATCTTACTCTGGCCCGAGTGCAAGGAACTCCCTTCGCGAGCCTGAGTGACAACTGGAGGCAGGTATGGTTTCATAAACAGAAGCGGTCTTTTCAGGAATTTAAAAACTTAGCTGTAAGTCTTTTCAGGAATGTAAAAACCTTTCATGCTGTCTGGCACTGTTGCGCATCCTCTGCTCATCCACAGTGCAATCACCCAGAGATCCAACTTGCAGCCCCCTTGCCCTTACACTTGTGCTGGTGGTCTGCCACTGTATCCAAGACTAAAAGGCAAAAGGGGAGCAAGAGAATAGGGTCACCCTGCAACTGCAGCAACGGTTCAGCCTGCCTCCCCTCCACTTGGAGGGAGAAGTGGCTGCACAGCCTCCTCTCTGGAATTTGACCAGAACCTCGCCAATCAAGCCTGAAAGGGAACAGCTCAACTATTTTCCTAACATTTGTGGGGTTTACGTGCAACAAACCCTATTTCAGCTGCTTCTTACTATCTAAGAGCATCCCCAAGGTGGGGATAGAGAGATGCTTTATGGACCAAACCTGCTAACAGACACTGCTTTCTGTGTGCAGTTTGATGAATCTGATTGACCAGAACCTCGCCAATCAAGCCTGAAAGGGAACAGCTCAACTATTTTCCTAACATTTGTGGGGTTTACGTGCAACAAACCCTATTTCAGCTGCTTCTTACTATCTAAGAGCATCCCCAAGGTGGGGATAGAGAGATGCTTTATGGACCAAACCTGCTAACAGACACTGCTTTCTGTGTGCAGTTTGATGAATCTGAGTTCAAAATAGCTCTTGGAGGAAAAGCTTCGTTGAAGCGGTAACAGCAGCAGTGTTGGCCATCACAGGCTGGGTCCCCCAAAACTACGGCTTGAGCGTGACGCACAGGGCAGGACCAAACCGGTCTGTGAAATCACTCTCCTGACCACGATGTTAGTGCAGTTCGAGGAGAATTCAGGAGTTTTAACACAAACTCTCACATCAAGGCTGTGCCCGTCAGGAGGAAGAGGTACCTGTACTGATCCTCCATGCCGATCTGCAGCCAAATGAGATGTCAAGTATGAGGTATTTGTCTGTCGGCTGGGCTGGATCTCCCACTCCCCTCGGCGATCTGATGACGCCTGCTTACAAGTTCAGAAGCACAAGAGAAACAGAAGAGAGGGCAAAAGGTGAACGAGGGGAAGACATAAAAGGGTGTTTGTTAGTGAGTTAGTTTCTGTGCAAAAAGCAAGGCATTTAAACTTTTAGCTGGGCTAAAATTTCTCTTTACCACCTCAATACTTCACTTCAGTGGTGTCTGCAGGAATCCACTGCGGGAGTGGATTTCTTCTCTTTTGCTGCTAATGAAGAGAAAGCTCAGCTCTAACCAGGAAGTTATTTCTTTACACGGCTTCATTTCCGTGGGTTTCAGCACAGAAATAAACACACTGACAGCGTGCTTAGCTGCGCCTGTCAGGTCACAGGCACCAGAGCACTTGGCATGGCAGCGAGATTGGATACACAAGCTCGACCTCCCTAAAATATGTGTTTTTAAACCCAAATTTGCAACACAAAACAAAGCCACGTTTTATTTCACCAAAAGCCAGTTCCACACACTGATTCACCTGTATGGTGCAGAAGGAAACATCCACCAGACCTGCTTGCCTGGAGAGAGGGTTTGGTTTTCTGTAGAAAAGTAGATAAGAAACTTTTGCTAACAGTTTCTTCTTCATCCCCAACAGATGCAAACTTTAGGCAATTAAATGATTAGGATCTTGTTTGTTTTATTAGAAGAACCACTTTGCACTTGCGCGTGAAGGTCCTCAAGGGTCACCCAGCTTTGATGACAACACATCCAGCATTTGCCTAAGCCCCAGGAGGATCTCAGTGCACCTAAACCCAACCGACCAGCTGGAGGAACTCTTCCCAAGACCGGGAAGTGTAGGACGAACAGGTAGATCTGAGCTGGCCTCAGGCCAACAGCAGAGGACGTAGTCAAGTCTGAAGTGACCAACGGGACAGAAAAAGTGCCTCCCTGAGTGCCATATAAAAATTTAAGCAAATGTTTCAAAGCTGAAGCACAAGAGGCTTAAGTGAATAACCAGGAGGTTATCGTAGTGAAGCTGAAGGAGCTAACCAAGGGGATGTGGGCAGGCCCTGCCTTTCCCCAGCACTACTTTGTGTTGCTCCCTGCAGCCATGGATGATCAGCCCAAGCCCTGGTCTGGGCAAGAGAGAAGCCACAGGGCTCGGTGCCACTGTGGGAAAAAAAAGAAAAGAAAAAAAGACGGCAAGCAGCTCCATATGGGAAAACGACTCCAGAAATCTCTGAATAAACTATGCTAAGTAGTAAACTGTCACTCAGCTAGAACAGAAGCATGTGCAAAGGGATGCAGAATTAAAAAAGAAGCCTCCTGGCATTTTGTAAAACATTTGCTATCGTTCCCCTTTGCATGTGACCTCCGATTCCCTCCCGGAGTGACCCACAGTGCTGCTCCTCCTTCCGAGCAGGCACCAAATCCAGTTCACAGGTACTGTTTCCCTAGAGGTGGTCTTGTCCAGGCCTGTCCTATTAAATCTTATTATGCGTTCTTCCCGTCAGCTCGAGACGCTGCTCATGCTTTTTGTACTTGGTGACATTCAGAGGAGAAGCACTTCCCCTGGAATTTTTTTTTTTTAATGGCTGCAAATCACAATATTATGAATAACAGGAGAATTTAAATGCAGGTTTTGAAAGCTAGTAGAAGACAGATCTTAAGCGCTGCTTCTTCCAGAGCACTCTGCCATCAGGTCACTTGGCTAGCCCAGGTGGTGGAAGTAGTTGCCATGCTATATCAACATTAGCAGAAGCACCCTTCGGCCTAGGAGCCTGGAAGCGGTTTCTAGGAAAGGCTCTAGAAGGCACAACAGCCAGATTCTTCTCTTTTAGCTCTACAGCCAAGTACATGATAAACTAGTGGTGAAGTAGATTTGAGCTGAGCCACCCAAAAGGCAACCCAAGCAGTGACACGGAGGAAGCGATGCCTGTAAAATTCGAGAGCATCGAGTTCCCATTAATGGTCATCACCTTCCTACCAGCTACTGAACCGTGAGACGAGACTGGCACCTAAAGACAGGGGGCAGAGCTCACCCATCTTTGATAGGCAGTAAAGTATCTGCATTTCCTAGAGGAAAAGGGTACCAGAAGGAGACCACTCTCTCATTGGTGTCTTTACTGGGAAACCAAATACTATAAAAGAGAATCTGCAGTTATTATACCTGGGAACAAAAATAAGGCAGTTAAATCTGGAGATCAAGGCAGTCACTTGACCCAAGCCTCCAATTTGCTGCTCTAGACGTTTATTTTTTCTACTTTTTCCTCTAGAGAAATCCTTTGCTCAACACTTACAAGGAACATCCCTTGGAAGAGAGTTGTTTATGTTTTGGCGAGAAGAGACTGATTTTCCCTGCATATTGGGAATATTAAATTATTCTGCATCCAAAGTAATGGTTAGGTGAAAAAAAAAGTGACCAAAGCTGTCATGCAATACAGTGTCAAGAGTATTTGACAGGCTCAGAAGAACAAGGACTGAAGGCTGCTCGCGTAATATTTTGGGAATAGGACAGATTTCTTTGAGCTCCCTACCATAATTTGTGAACTAACATGCTTGAAAATGAAGCCAGGTGTCATTGTCCGTTAAAGGAAACAAGATGACTCGTACGTAGACAGTGCGGAGGTCTGTTGTCAAAGCAGACAACTAGAAATGGCCACCCAAAAAATTTGGGGTTAATGCATTAATCAGGCAATGTATTAAAGCAGATGATGATGTTACTCACAAACCAGTCCATGCTCATCAGCATGCTGAAATGCAGTACTGCACACATGCTTCAAACAATCCAGTGTCCTACAAGCAACGCTGCTAACAAGGGGTATTCATCCTCATTGTAGCTGATGTTTTTAGATGTATTCTAGTCTACGTTAGCGCCTCTACCATTCATGAGCCCAGCTGCATGGAACGGGGAAAGCTGAGCCCAGACAGGTTATTACATCTCACACTAGATTCTGCACCCACTGAACCCCGGCTCGCACGAGCTGAGTGGGAGCAGAGCCAGCAGACAAGGAGCTAGGATGGCACACAGCGGTTAGAGGAGCAGAGCGAGCCCAGAACCACTCACTGGGAAGTAAGAGCACCAACAGCTCTAGCTAGGAGCCAGCAGTTGGAGATCTACTGAACTTCTGATCAGTTCTGTTAATACAGAAAATCCAAACTCTCAACACCAACAAAACATTACAACTAGAAAGGAAAAAACACGTGGAAATTCAAATTTTAAAAATGGCCGTTCATGTGGACCATGCTGCCCAGCCTCCCCCGGGGGACCCTACCCTGGCAGACCTTTATGCTCTGCAACACTTCGCCGTGCAGTGGATACCCCGAGCAGGACATGCTGCACATATGCAGGATGCGCACATCCCTACTGCAGCCGCGCAGTCCATGGGAGGAGGGCACCTGGGGGCAGGCTGCCATTGCCACAACTCTGCTGGGCTACTCCACAGCCCACGTGCCAGGAGTAAAAGCACCCAAAGGAAGATGGTTGGCCAGGCAGGTCAGATAGTTTGACTGGGCTGGATAGTTGAGTTAAACAGCTTACCCACAAACTACAGAATAACGACCCATTCCAAATTGTACTCCATTGGGTTCACAATCCCGAGGAATTCCACTGGCCGATACAGCATTTCAGCAACCTGTTGCTTTGGCAAAATTCTGCTCAAATCACAACCTCTAAATCAAGCAGGAATTGTGCTTGCCAAGATCAAGGTAAGAACCAGCCCCGACCACCTCTAACGGCATACGGTTTCTGCTTCTCCTCTCCAAGAGGAATTCGGAGAGGTGCCAAACAATGTGGCGCATTTGTGAGCAACGCACCTGATTGCGAAGGGCCTGCTGTGATGGTCGATCCCTATGGATGTGGCTGTCTCTTGTTACTGCGGACGTCCCAGAATCTACGTGAACAGATCCCACTGGAGTAGGCTGGAAAACAAGGCACTCATTAGGATGAAGCCAATGCTGAAGATGCCTCTCGCTCACCCTCTCAACACATACATGCATGACCCTAACTTGTCAGGCTTGCAACCATTGGGTAGAAGCAGGAAAACATCAAAATGCTGCCCAAAGGTACTGACAATAACAAGGGAATATTACAGCCAGGGCTATAAAACCCCTGTGATTTGATGGGCATGTGATTTGATGCTGGATACCAGCAACAAATGTCTTGTATAAAAATTAATTAAAAAGATATAGTTAGGTACGTGTCTTGGTGTCAGATCACACCTAATGTGTTTCACATAGGATTATTACAGCTGCAAATATACAGACTTGTTTTCCTCATCTCATCGTCTTGGCACTTTTAAAATCAGGCTTGCATAGAAACAGGACATGTTAAAATTAAAGCTTCATCTGCTCTATTCTCACCAAAGTCATAATCCCTGCTCACAACATCAAAATCTCCATAGCAACCACTGCAGTTGTCAGCAGTAGCATGCTTGTCTTACAAGGTGCTTTTTATCAATTGCCTTTGTAATTAAACAAAAATGAGGGGAGAAATCATGATTCATAAAGGGAATGGTTTTTTTTATGAAGATGAACTGGTTTGGGCCCAGTAAGCATCGGTAATGCTAAATATAGTTGGGACAGTAAATCACCAGCAGCGGTACCAAGTCTATCACTGAAGGCATTTGATCTGGCACCAGTGACAATTAATTTACAGATGCCTTTGCCATTGCCGGAGTGTGGTGACTGGCCATTAGCGAGGAGGCTATCGGCAGAACAACACAAAACACAAGTGACAGGTGGCCAGCGGAAGAGCTTTAGACTTTTCTATCAGATTTCTCAATGGCACATCTTTTGGCCAAAGTATTCTTGAGCAAAAATGGCTTTTGAACAATAGCAGCAACACAATGATATCACGATTACGGTCCATGGAACTGCTAAATGGAGCTTGGTTACTCCCACATTTCCTTGCCACGTGCTATAGAGAGCTGGTTCAGTCTCCGGAGCAGGGTAAGCCCCAAGATCTTTTGAGCTTAGAACTGGTTTGCTGTTACTATTCACTGGGCATCCCATCAGAGCCCTGCCTAGGTCTCCCGTATGTCTCGATGAGAACTCAACCATGGTGGAGGTCTTCCACCATTCAGTGCTGAGGTAGCAAGTATGGTCTCCTGCTTTAAGATGGATGTCTTTAGATACTGGTCTCAACTCCTGTGCTAGACTAGAAGAAATTAAGTCTAGTAGTGTTCATTGCCAGAAGTGGGAAAATCAGGTTTGAATGCCCCACAAGGGCAAGCCCAAAGAGGTGGGAAGGGGCCTTCTGCCCCTTAGGGAAACCTCAATGCAGTGCAGGAACCCCCTGAACTCAATGTCAGGACATCTCACTATGTTAGGCCCATGTCAGCTAGAGAACAGATGTGAAAGACTTGATCCTACGCTCACATGCATTAATTGGGAATATCAGGAACAGAGAGCCAGAGAGCCAGCTGGTGGGGAAGCAGCACCTGGAAGGCAAGGCACTGCATTTCATGGGGACAACTTACAATTGGCCTGCCGACCCAGTCATAGGCGTAGTCAAAGGTGTAGCCTTTCTTTTCAAACAGCTCTGTGAAGATGGTTCGTAAATAATCGTAGTCTGGTCTCTCAAAGAAGTCTAATCGCCGAACGTAACGGAGATACGTGGCCATCTCCTCTGTTGGAAAAGGGGACAAAAGCAGCAGTATCAGTTCTGCTCACACACGAGCTCCATCTCTTACAAGCCTCTCAGAGCCAACACACACACTGGAAATAAGCTTTTCAATTAACTTCACCGAGGCTTTCCCATGGCACTAGGCTCAAAGTTGGTGCTTAAAGTTGGGCTGAGGGCCAGATCACCAGTGATGCGAGTTGTCCAGGCTCCACTAAGTTCAAATGAGCCATGCGGATTGACAGAAGCTGAGGATATCCAACAAGTTTTCACCCTCAGTGACCCACTCCACAGTCTTTTATTGCTTGATGAATCCAGAGCCCTCCTGCCTTGCCCAAAGTCTGCTAATAGTCTGCTTTTATTCCAAATCTTCTGAATGCGTTGTTATAAATGAAGGTCTGTGTTTTAGCATTGAGCACCATGCTGTGAGAGAACTGCCTGGGCTGCCAGTACTACCTCTGGCTTTTCTTATAAAAGCAGCATTTTTTAGTAATAGTCTGCAATGCAAATAATTTCAAACACTTCTCAAGCAAAGATGGAAGTCCCACCTCTGCTCCAGAGAGCTGCTGCTCACCCTCAAACCTGAGTGCCACAGCTGGTTTTATTCCATACATTTGTATAAAAACAAACACTACAACACACTGTAGGATAAAAGCCAACCCTCTGGACCTGCCAACAGGGTGCTCATGTGTATGTCTGCTCACACAAACGTTTGACATAGCCACAGTGATGTCATCTGGAGGAGGAAAGTGGGAGATGTCAGCAGGTGCCCTGCGGCATCCCTGAGCTCCAGCAACCGGAGCTCTACAGTCTGGCTGCCTGGAGTGCTTGTGCTGCTCCCAACGTCATTACATTAATCATAGCCTTGAATATTCAAAACAAGACTTCAAAGGGGAGACTCCAAGGTTCATTTACCTGGTGCACACAGAACAGTGTTTGGTGTTAATTAATTGCTTTCCTGCATCTGGGTCGTACTTTGCATGTACAGAGAACAGGAGCCCTGCCCCTTGGCTCGCGCCTAAGCCGAGGTAGGACCTCTGAGCAGAGCTCAGTACAAGGCGTGAGTTGGCGTGCTGCAGTACGACTCATATACCAACATGGTTTTTGCCTTTAGCTAACAAAAATAAAACCAGCATTGCTTATCGATACTTAATTCTGTCTGTGGCTTGCAGCTTGCATGTCATGTGGACGTAAAAGAGGCAAAAAAGGAGGAGAAAAAGGTAATCCCCTCTTCCTGCTAGTGTCTCTGAAAGGTGGAGGACAACAGGTTTCAGGTGAGCAAGGAAAAGAAGTTCTCTCATCTCCCTTCAGCCCAGACCTGCAGGTATGGCTGAGCGCTGAGGACGGAGCATTGGGGAAAATTATGAGAACAGCCAACCTGAAGCTGTTCTGCTTGGAACTGGGTGGATTTGGGCTGCAAATACATCTGGGGAATTAGCATGACTAGAGCGAAAATGATCCCCTTCCAGGCTTGCTGCTCCTCACGCTGGGAAAAGAATGGGGCTGATCGTGGGGACTGGGTACTCTCCCTGGTGCCAAGATTTGAAAAAACACCTAAAATACCCCACTCTGTGAAGGCCATGGGGTACCTGGGGAGGGCTTTAACTGTGTACTCTGCTTTTCTACCTCCAAGGCAGACTTTTGTTTAACTGGAGAAAAGGTGCTGGGCTTGGCTAGAAGCACATCTTTAGTAATACTCTCCTTAAAACTGCTGTCAGAAGGTGAAATTCAAGGACAGACCCATCATCCCATCTTCTAAGCTGGCCACCTACAATTTTAACACCCGTAAAACCTTCCATTTGGAAAAGAATTAACTTAGTAGGTCCAACACGGTCACTTGAGAGAGGGGAAGCAACGAGGCCCTCTTTTGGAAGGAAGCCAAGAAGCAAAAGCAGGAACATGTGGCACTTGAGCATTGTCCAGCCTCCTTGATGAGAAGAGTTATGCTCATTTTGAGCCACAGCCACGAGCCCTCAGGCCCTGCTAATTTATAGCGGCAGCTCCAGTCGTCTGCCAGCTTGAGTAACTACATCAGGGATACACATCATCCAAATACTTTCTGCCAGAGGAGCTCAGAACTGTCATATTTAACAAGGTATGACCACCTCCAACCGCACTCAAATGGTCCCATCAGGGCTTTACCTGGAAAGTTCTCACAGAGAACTTCAACCGGAGTGTTTCTCTTTGTGTCCCCAATCTTCTGATATCTCTCTTTTAAGGTGTCAGCCTGTAGCACACAAAGACAAAACAGTTGTGGAGAAAGAGTTCAACCATGTGATAAACAACATGCTGTATGGGAAGAAAAATGACGTATTTAATTCTGATTCTGGGTGGCATCAGAAGATGTTACTGGTAACTGAACTTCATCCTAGACTACGCTAGTAGGACACTATCTTACCCTGTTGTAATCCTGGCTTTACATTTTCCGTGCTATTGGCAAAGAATATCCAAGGATCTTCATCGCTTGTAAGCGAGGACACTCGTTAGCGTCTCATAAGGCTCATTTCTTACCAGCCCAGTCTTGAGGACTGTATGAGGAACCTTTCATGGGACAAGAAAATAAAGCTGCACATACTACCATGCTATGCACATCAGTCCTAGGCTTAGAGCCGCTGGCAGCCTCAACACCTTCATCAACCGTAAAAGTAGATAAATTGCAACGGCAATTTGGGTACGTTGGGTTTTTACTGTGTGTAATAGCATGCCACCATATAACTAACTCGTTTACATCAGTCACACTTCTCCCAAATCCCATGCTACTCCCACCCTACCTCTCCTTTCACCCCCAAAGTGTCTATCACTTAGCACATATTGAACAGCTGGTCATCAAGAAAATGAAACAAATTTCAGTTAGATTGCCCACCAAAATCCCTCTTGAAGCAGAGAACTCTGCTCCAGCCGGCACCCTAAGAACAGGTTCCATTGCCTCCATTTCAAAATACGCCAATTAGACCCGCCAGCAGCATAATTAGCACCATAAGGTGTTCTCTCAAGACTTTAGCTCCAACAACAGAGACCAAAAGCATAAGCTGAGGAAACCTAGCAGAGTGAAGATGCCATATTCTAGATGAAGCTGAAGAGTCTGTGTTTGTTCTGGAGCTGAAAAAATACAGGACTTAAAGAAGCAGTCAGCTAATTCTTATCAAGCTCAGCACTGGACTGAGGAAATTTTGTAGAGTTGTGCCTAAACCTGGAATTATTTTTGAACAATTTACAGGATTAATTTAAAGTGGATGAGTGCAACTAAGCCAGAAACAAAATATGTAATGGAATAACACACCCTTAACAGAGGTGTGAACTTAAAAGTTGGAGAGATTCTGATTTCTTTCAGAATCACTTTCATGCTCGAAAAAACCTTCCTTTGCTTTTATGTTTCTGGCACATGTCTGGTAAGGCTAAGCTGAGACTAACCCTGCGTAGATAGTGACAAAGCAGCTTAACAAGGTCTATCACGCAAGCTGCTGCCACTGACCATAGCAGCACTCTGCCAAGCAGCTTGCGAGCCCAAAACCTTGTCTCCTTTTCCTAACAGCACTAACAGATCTAACAGGAGTTCTTGTCTTCATTAATAAATCTTCTCCTCACCTGATCAAAATCCATCCCTTCACTCACTGCAATACCAAAGCTGAGCACGGTAGCTTAATCATCAAGAAAATGATGGAGAAGTGAAGATGCAACTACCGATGGCTTCAGAGCCAGCAAATAACTTGCTACTCATTAATTCAGCTGAGGGATGTTAGCAGCCGTTGCTGTAACTCGATTGCTTGCAGCCCTCCACGTTGAACATGACTTTTCATAAACCTCTAAGCACTGAGCGCCTGGTGTCTCTGGAGGGAGGCCAAGCTCAATACTTCTGCCAGAAAACCAGTTTTTCAAGCTGAAGTCCATCTGCATGTCTAAACCCATCAAACTGCTCCCGTTATAAATACGTTTCACAGATGCAGCTGGGGGATTGTAGTGCCCTAACTGGAATTTCATAAACAACCACCGTGTCCCGGTCGCACTCCAACTTGGGGCAGCTTCGTGCTACAGCAAAGCTGATCCATCAGCTCAGCAGTTTTCTTGCCACCGTCCCTGTCCCAGCCGCTCATCTGCCTCTGCTGGATCTTTGCTCCAGAGTTGTACCAATGCAGCTAAACTAATGGTAACCTGAAGTGGCAGGTAACACATTTCTATCTTAAAATCCTTCCTGTAGGTAAAGCTAACGCCCTGTCATTAAGACTTCAAGGACACAAAGGACAGGACAGCATTGCTGGCTGGATTTTGCAAATGTTTCCCCACCAGATTCTCATCTGGGCACAGACCAGCTGAAGTTTCAAAGGGCAAAACCTAAAACTCCAACCTACCTTCAATCCTTGCCAGGGCAGACTGCCTCGGAGGAAATACATAAACATATGGCCGAGGGCTTCCAAGTCATCTCGACGACTTTGCTCTAGAATAGAAGAGATGACAAATGATTGCTGTAGCTACAGAAATGGATCTGAGACCTGATCAGTAGCCACACGTTATTTCTGAGATAAAGTTATCCCAGGGAGGTTCACTTGCTGTCTGAAGCTCAGACCTTGTGCACAAATACCTAGAACCTGTTACAAAAAAAAGGTAAAATACATGAAGAAAAGATCAGTTAGAAGGCATAGGGTAATGCAGGAGCTGTAAGACATACTGTGTGGCCTTAGATAGAGTGGATAAAAGGTGGGGATATTAATTGCAGAGGAATAAAGCTGTTGCCCAGCTCTTCTCTGGACCACTAGCGCCGATGGTGCAACTGCGACGTGGTGCAGGATTATGTTATTTCCTCTGAACTACACGGGAACAGGCAGGGGATGCTTGCAACGTGCTGCAGGGAACTATCATGTTGCATGGTGCCGACGCTTTCCCAATTGTTTCTGCAGCTCACCACATCAGAGCAGATCGAAAATAGCTCCTTCTAGCACCGCGTTTCCTTGTGAAACACCTGCTGCTGTTGCCATGCAGATGTTATGAAAAAAAGGGGCCTCAAGCCAAAGGAAAAAGCATCTTTAAAATAATCTCCCAAAATGTATCAAAAAACCCCAAGGGAGGATACAAGACAGAATAAGAAATCTGGAGCACAACAACATGGGAGCACCACTGTGCTGGGCTGCACCATGTGGACTGGGGTTCACTGGGCTCACAGATGCCTTTGATGCAACCTCCTCTCCTCCAAATCTCTGCTGGCAGGCAGATAACACGCACCAAAGCCACAACCCGGAGCAGCTGTAGTCACGCAGCCACATGCCACGACAAACCGACAAACTGCACGTGAGCTGT
Source organism: Egretta garzetta (assembly GCF_000687185.1). Lineage (NCBI taxonomy): Eukaryota > Metazoa > Chordata > Aves > Pelecaniformes > Ardeidae > Egretta > Egretta garzetta. The sequence goes on along the minus strand of NW_009260435.1, from coordinate 705,100 downwards.
CCCTGATGCTGCATCATCTGCAAGAGGAGAAGGCGGCAGCGCTTTGCCCAGCTTGACTCTCCTTCAAAAACGGCAGCAAATTTAACCCTCAAAAGATGCTGGGGGTGAGAATGCTCAGCAGAAGGGAACCGAGATGACAGTTCCTGCAGGTTACCCTGACACAGCTGTAAAAAGGAAAAAAAAAAAAAAAAGAAAAAAAGAGGATGTCCTGCGTAATTTAAGTGCAACGATGCAGATGAACTTCTTGGGAAGATGGTTGAGTGCGCTCATCTTTCAAAAAAATGGCTATTGAAGTCCTTTATTTTGTTCAGTCCTGAAGAGTGAAGAGACTGACTCCACCTGGGCTGGCCTCAGCAGCAAAGCATCGGTCCCACGAAACCCCTCTGGGCAGAGACAGGCCCCTGCAGAGCTGGTAGCCAACCTTCCCCTCCTCAAATACACCCGCCCAGAACTGGCTCTTCCCCTGCATGAGCCATGGCGTGAGCTGCAAAAACCTGCAGGGAAAAGGGTCCTAAAGAAGGCATAGGGTGTACTTCAGACACAAACAGATCTTCTCTCCACATCCACCTGCAGAGCACGTCCCCGGCACCAGCAGTTCCTGAGCGCATTCCCACTGCAGCTTCTCATTCCTCCATCCTGACTCTTGAAGTTTTCCAAAATTAGAAGTCGGGCTCATCCCTCCTTACTCCCCAGGAGTGAGCGAGCGAGCTCTCCAGGAGATGCGAAAGCCAATGATGCCTTGATCTCACAGCTGGGAGGCCACTCAAGTGATATTCCATTATCTCACTGGTCTTATGAGTTTTAGTGAATATAAACATTTAGTAAGGTTTTGTGCCTTTCAGCCACAGAAATGTAATCTTCTGGTATGAATGAAGGCAGTGAGGAGAGGAGATGAAAGTCAGGTTTAAAAATCATTAAATCATTACTTTTCTCCAACCGATTATTAGGTCAGGGAACATCCAATTCCAACACCTGAAACCAGAAGGTACTGGTACAGAGCTCTAATATAAAAATCTATTTGGTCATCATTTACTACAGCAATTATTACCCGCCTACTTGCCTTTATCAGCACAGGGTTGCTACCAGTTATTTAGTTCCTAATAACAACTATAATTACAAGGCTTCCAACGTTTCAGCTGTCTCAATTCCTCAAAAGGGGGGAAAACATGACTGTGAACAGCATCATGGCATCAAAAGGTTTACAAATAGCTCAAAGGGCACAAGAGAGCCGTAAAGCCAAGCTGCCATCAGAGATCTACAAGACTTGGCACCGCAAGCTCCCACCAACCACACAGACCTTTGCCGAGATGAGTGTTGATGGACATGTATCTCGCTGTTCCAGTTAAGCTCTTGTGTTCCCTATAAGGTATGTGTTTTTTGGTTTCCGGGTCAATGTACTCCTTCGCCAATCCAAAGTCTATGATGTGAATGACGTGCTCTTTCTTATTGCCTTGCCGGCCAATAAGGAAGTTTTCTGGCTTGACATCTCGGTAGATGAGGTTCTTCGAATGCACGTACTCCATTCGAGATATCTGCAAAGCAATGAGGCAAAAGTTATTCGTGAGCAGACCACCTACCACGCCCTCCTGGCTAATGAGGCAGCAAGGTTTTGTTAGCCCATCACTGAGCCTCTGCTCGGTGTGATCTCAGCTTTCCGCTACTCTATGAGAAACGCAACAGATGGAGCAAACTGAGGCAGAAGTTATGATCGGAGCTGGGTTGCATCCTCCAATGCAGATCTGGAAGAGGAATTTGTCATCCCCTCCTTTCCACGGCTACTGCACCGTGCTCCCTTGACTTTATCCCAACAGAAACTGCAACGTCTGTTTCTGAAATGTTACTAATGGGACGCAGCCCTTGGAAGGATGCCATGGGGAATTGCAGCAGCCATTTTGTATTGATTTAAAACATACTAAACCGGTTACCAGGAGCTCTTCCCCTGCCCACAGCCTTCTCTTGTTGCTCTGTGTCTTACCACCTTCCTCCCTCAACCCATATGTTGTCTTAGACATGCCAGATTCTTCATGGAGGGGGATTTTTGGGCGGGTGGAAGCCTTACGATCCTCAATGCTGACTAAAAATAATAATTAATCTCACCAGTTGTCAACTAGAAATAGCTGGAATATTTTTCAGTTTTTGACTAGCTTTGTTCTGAGAGTGTGACTGAGGAGGGAAGGTAAAAGGGCAGGAACCTCACTTCCAAGGTGATGGAGGGCCATTTCCCCTCTGACAACACACCTTATTCACATACTCATCATTAATATTGCTTCGGAAACTAAATATATGGCAGATGAAGTTCAAATAGATCAGCAAGAACTTCTCCTTTGGGTTCCTAACTTAACATATGATTCCAATTGGAAATAACTCACAATTTCCTTTAGTTTATTACCTTTGAATTTCTTTTTTACTCCCACTTAACGGCTGTCTTGGACCACGGCTGCCCTGCACACATGGTGGCTTTGTTAAGCAAGATGCTTCTTTGGAAAGGCTGTCTACCTGTATGCACTACAAAACCACTGCAAAGCTCTCACACGCTCCAGATCTTGCATTAACAAGCGTCAGTCCGCAGAAGTCACTGCCGCGCTGATGCGGTGGACCTCACAACGTGATGCTGTTGGACTTGGTGAATGTTTAAGGTGAGATCCACCAGCTGGTCACCCCCCAGGGAGCTCCCTGTGGGAATCACTGGTTCCTGAGCAGTTCTGCACTGGGTCAATACTGGCAGGACAGCTCCGCACCTCCTGCATGGGGCAGGCTGGAGCTCCCCCCGCTTGGGATCACCAAACCAGCTGATCCCCAAGCTGAGCAGCTGCCCAGGCAGCAGGAACCCCATGCTTGTTCTTCCAACCAACCCGCTTACTCGACCACAAGGCCCACTGGGCCAACAGACCCTGACCGCTCTTTGGTTTCTCACTCCGAATCCAGACACATCCTCAGCTGGCAAACCCAGACCTGTCTTTTTCTTTCCAGATCTTGGATCCGCACCTGGCTGAAAGCTCTGTGCGCACGTGATCACTCCATCCTGCTCCCAGAGGTTTATTAGATACCCTGTTTTTAAGGAAAACCTGCTGCATTTCCACCGCTCGAAAAGAAGTAACAGGCAGGAGGGGCAGCGCTCCTTACAAAATAAAAAATGCTGCCCAGGGAGGGCTGGAGACAGGAGAAAATTGACTGCAGGTGAATCAGTCTTAAAAAACAGGACTTGCTCAAAGGCTCTTCAAAGAAGGCAACAGAACATGTTGCTATTCCCCTCCCCTCTAAGCAGTGATTTATTTCAACGCGCTGAGGAAATGGGTTTCACGGCTAACAGCCATTATTTCTAATCAATTATAGGATGATGCAGAACAGAGCAGATGCTCTGCACTTCAGCCATTCTTCACGCTTTGAATCACCTACAGGACACAGCAGCAGGCTGGAAGACAAAAAGGTACGTCGGGAAGCAATTCAAATTAAGATGCAACCCTTAAAACTGGAACAAAGCGTTTCCTTGCCTCTCCATACATAATGAGCTTTCAAACAGAGCCTGACTGGCTCACGTGATTTGTCTCTTCTACCAGAGCAGCTCAGTTGTTGAAATGGCCAACAGCAATGACACACAATCTGAAAAAAAGCGGGCTTTGTTTTGCTCCTTAAAACCTCACAGCAAGTTGTACTAGCCAGGACAACAGCCTGGAGAGTTGAGATGTCAGATGCAATGACACACTCCAGCAGCACTTGAAGATACTTATTTACCTGCTTTTTTTGCTTCCGCCACACACACACAGATGATTTATATCCTTTTTTCTTTACTTCCACCTGCCTGGATGCTTCGTGATGTGCTGCCGGAGAGCTGCGCACAGCCAACGATGGCTGAAAAGTGCTCTCCAATTCAGAGAGATGTTTCCCAGCGTAGCCTCCACACTTTATCCACCCTGACAAGAGACTCACCCTGCTCATGGCTGCTAGTGACGGGGAGCTGAGGACTATCTGTGTTGCATTGCTCTTCCAGGCTTGCTGCCCAAGAAGAAATGAGCAGGGCTGGTGTAGCGCGACCTCGGCCTGACTCAGACCATCACAGAGCTGAAGAAGAGAAGTGGAGTTCCCACTGCATACGTGTGCAGGATACACAGACAGGGTGCCCACTCCTTTTCTGTCTGAACTACAGGCTCTAATGTCCGTGCATTAATTCTTCTATGGACAGAGAAACCCCACAAGGAGCTAGGACTAACTGTCGGAATTGCTTTTACACTGGAAAAGCAGCGTGACCACAAAGCAGTGTGAACATCTGCCCTGTTACTTTAGCAGGAATAAGAACAGACTCCGGCATTTTGTCACAGGGTCCAGGAAGCCTAGGGGTGGATGGGAGACTGCTTGCAAGTTAAAGCAGGGTTTCCATGGCCATGGCAGGCTCTTTGGAGCCACAGATCTCCATTTCAGATGTTGGAGAAACCCCTGGGAAGGAGAGCATCCCCTGGAACACAGCAGGACCCCGTGCTGCAGCTGAGAAATGAGAGGGTATTTGTGACATTTAACCAGGTGCCAAAGACACCCATGCTCCTATTTTCCTTTCTCCTGTCAAGGAAGCAAGCGTAACAAACCCTCTTTGCCCAAAAAGGTAACTCCTGAAGAGCTGCTCTTGCTGGCAATCCCTTCTCTAGGCCCTCCTGATAAATCTGAGCCATTCTTCCACATATCACCTGCTTGAATATAGATTGAATCAGCAGAGATTAAAAATGCCTCCTCTTTAAAGGCTCTTTTGGCGTCTCTTACGGAAGACGATTTTGATGGTCATGAGTAAAAAACCTTCACCATGACTTGGTCCAGATCACAGCCCAAAGTATTTGCACAGTGCCTGGCACAACAGGCCTCGTTGCTGACAGCAAGCACGTACAGCAAGGGTGAAAATAACATTTACTCCTGACAAAACTGAGTTATCAATGAGCATTGTACACATTGGACAAGAGTGAAGAACGGCAGGTAGAATACAAAACATCCTCCCCCAGTCCAAACACCGAGTCAAACCCTAAGATGACTTCTGATTCACGGGCTTTAGTGAACACGTTTTTAATTGCCAAGCTGTGCATCGTTCAGGAACATCAACCACTTGATCTATTCAGCTGCACATGGAGGATAGAAGAAGCAGTTGCAGTTTGATGCTCTTAGCAGAGAAACTTGAAGCATTGGAGACGCACAAGTTACAGCAGTAACAGAGCTGGAAAACTTCCACCAGGGAAGGAAACCAGAGGACTCCTCCAATGCAAGTTTTCACTGAGAGGTATGAAACGGTGCATGAGACCAAGAGAGCCTCTGATTCGACTCAGGCTGTGTTTGTTAAGCTGCTGCCACAGCTCTGAACACAACGCACGCTTACCAGAAGAACATGCAAGCCTAGTGACAAACCTGTGGGCGGTGTGGCTCATCCCCCTGCCAAGGCAGACTTTCCTGCTGTGTCATATCACCTGAAAAGACTCCAAAACAGGCTCATCCTTCTTGAAGACTCATTATCATTGAGTTGTTATATCCCTCAGCCAGGAGAGTCTTCCTAATGTAAAACCACATTTAGATTCTCCCATAATCACAAGCAACACTCCTTAAAACAATGATGATATATTTGTTTCTCCTAGAGGGCTTTTCTTCTAACATCTGTAGAGTTAAAGGATCCACTCCAGCCCTGAGACACTGCTACCTATCAAGCTAAGTAAGACCAGCCAAGCACATACGCTTATTAAAAAACATTTTTCAGGGATGCCTCTGGTTAAAAATTGACCATTGGACACAAAAAAAAAGGAGATCAAGTGCCACCACACTGCGTTCAAAGTTCCTGACTAGTTTTAGCATGCAGCACACATGTAGATGTGTTGGAGATGCATGGCAGCAGTGGTCAGGCTTAAGGAAGGAGAGGAGGGGGGAAGGCAGCTAAATGGGACCTTGAAAGCAGCATCTGGCTGCTGCCGGGCTGAGCCTGTGGCGGGCAAGAGCAAGGAACCACACAAACAGCAGAGAAGGGACTGGACGCTCTTAAAGATGTGGGGATCGTTACATCCAAATGAGGGGAGAAAGGTCTAGGGGACAAAGGGGTGGACACTTAACATCCCACTAGCTCAGGGCCGCCAGCGTTGCTGCTCAAATGTGTGCAAAAACATCCCCAGCAGACCTCTCCTTCCTCCCTCTCCAGAGGGAAGCAAGCCCAAAGGCAGGAGAGGCAACGCAAAGGTGACTCCCAGCATTGGGGTCATCTCCTGGGAGCTGTCCGAGCTCCATGACACAGAGCAGCTTCCCAGACAAGTAGCACTGCTCCACCTTTGGGTGGTCTTCCTGGGCTTAAAAAAAAAATTGTGTATATATATATATATATAAAATTTCATGACTTTTTGGTGAGAACCGAATGAGAGTAACAGTTTTTTGCAAGTGCTGAGTTGTCCCTCACTCAGGGCAGGGTGCTCCTCTCTGCTGTCTGGGTGGCACGGGGCCACTCACATTTTTGGAAGTCTCCACTGATATTAGGCTTCATTGACAGGCGTGTCAAGCATCAGGGGAGAGAAGCTCTGCTTGTGCAACACACTGGGTTCTGGCAGTGCAGTCTTATGTCTCCTCACACCTGCGGTCAGAACTCCATCAGCTTAAGCAGGCCTGGCTGGTCAAAAGCAGGAGCAAAACATAATTTATGGAGGCGAACCCACGGAATTTGACAGTCCAGCTTTCCTTCTCTGACGTGTCTGACACTGGAGCATTACACAGTGATGGCAATGATTTAGCGTAGGAACTAAGATGAATCCAAGACAATTTCCCCAAAAGCCTTGTGGCTGGAGCAAAGGGTTTTCGTTCCAGTTGAGCAGTAAGTGCCAGCCCCTTCAGAAAACACTTCTCCAAGAGCCAGGTGAGCCCTTCTCCCAGGAAACCTCCCAGGGCACACCTGAAGATGCTAAATCTGTCTCCTTAAATGCATATGCTCCAAGCTGGTAACTCACATAATCTTCCTGAGAAGATTGGAAAGGTCCTAAAACATGTCCCCATGGAAAAAGGGGCAGCACTGCCTGCTCCTTTTGGAGAACATCAACTCCTCCACTCGTGACTGCTTGTGGTGTCCCCCTGCATCGCCCTAAGCACCGTTTTTCCAAACTGGTACCAGTATTGTTTGAGGTCACAAGATCAGCAGATGATGCCAGTGAAGACTGTCCAAGTACAGAACTCATCTGCAACCCTAGGGCTTGGCAAAAGGCAGATGGATACCGCTGTGACAATCCTGATTTCCCCAGCAGTCTCATGGGAATAAATTTATATCTTTACAACCTAAAGGTCATACAAGCTATATCCAAGGCTTTGCCATCTGATGCTGCTTGATTTAATCAAAAAAAATACTATAAATTACTTTTCCACTGATGAAGGAACACTCAAAGCCAAGAAAACTACACTGCACAGCCATAGGGGGACAATTTCATGAACCCAATACCAGGCAGGCGCCGTTCAAACTTCAGCATCTGTGACCTCAGTTTTCCACTTGAGATTCTGCTGTGGCAAACTTCAGTTTATTTAGAACGGATTGTGTTCCTCATACCCTACCTTCTTCTCTTTCCTTCAACACTTTTATCCACAGATCTGTTAATGTGAATATACAGTCCCAATGCTGCTGGGCCACTTGGGTATCTGCAGACCACAGGTTGAAAAACAGAAAGCCACACTGAAATGGTACCTGATTGGCCCTACCGACCTGTGGAAGTTCAGTCACTGTGTTTAGTACGTTCGGTTTTCACGTTGTCCACTTTTAACGCAAATGCAAATCCAAGCTACCACTTCCAGCTTGGTTTCCTTTCCCTTTCAGGCAAATTAGGGGCTCTGTGATGCTGCCCATAGACCTATTATTTTCCAGCTGTTAGCCATTTAAACCCATTGGCCAATTTTGACCAAGTTTGACCAAGGCATAACCTTAAACGCTGGTATTTTGGCTAAGGAGAGCTCAGCTCCCGTTGCTCTGAGAGGTTTCAGTCCATGAGCAGCCTGATGGCACCAAACCAGTAAAACTGGTAGGAGTGTGGGAGGTTGCTGTGCTCCCTGTGTCCTGGGGAGTGGGTAAGAAATGAGGTGTTCTGGGGGAGGTCCAGTCAGAGGGAAGGAGCTGGGGTAGATACTGGGGCAGGGGTGTGTAGGGGACACAGAATGCGAGTCCATAGGAATCCAGTTTCACTGGTTCTGCTACGCAAGGAGCAAGTTTGCTTATAAGCATAATTTGACCTTGCCTTCATAAGGACGAGTTTCTCTCAAACTTGAGAAGCTTTCTTTTATAAGAAAAATGGAGAGACTTTTCACCAAGGCCTGCAGGGGCAGGACAAGGGGCAAAGTTTTTAAACTGTAAGATGTTAGGTTTAGATTGGACATAAGAAAGAAATTCTTCATGATGAGGGTGGTAAAACACTGGAAGAGGTTGCCCAGAGAAGCTGTGGATGTCCCATGACTGGAAGTGTTCATGGTCAGGTTGGACACCCCATGGCAGGGGGGTTAGTCCTAGATGATCTCTGAAGGTCCTTTCCAACCCAAACCATTCTATGATTCTTCAATGGAAGGAGATTCTCTATCCAAGCAACAGACACACCTGAACCTCATACTGTACCCACCCCATCCTTCAGCTAACCCAGGACTGACATAAACATGAGTTGGCATCACGGAGGTGCTGGGCAGAGCCCTGCCTGCTGTTACTCACCAGCTGGATGGCTATCATTAATACCGTCTTCAGAGTGAATGTCCTATCACAGAGGTCAAATAAATCTTCCAAGCTAGGACCAAGCAGCTCTAGTACCATGGCGTTGTACTTTCCACACGGTCCAAAGTAATACACTTGGGGCAGGCCTTCAGCTGGAAGAATATGAAGAGAATCAAAATCAGTCAATGGGACGACGTTAATACCCTTCCTCCTCCTGTGCGTAAATCTTTTGCTGGGCAGAGCCTTTATTTTAACCTCCTGAGTGTCCTTTCTGTTTGATCTCACCCAGCAAGCAAATAAGTTTCAGCACACACTGTGAATGAACCGAAGGCCAAATCAGTGGAGGCTTTGCTCAGCTACAGCCTTGAACAGACAAATGGATTTCAAAGCAGTAACACGACCACATGAAAGCGTTTAGCTTTGGCAGCTTAAACACTTGGACTTAAAGAACAAGACACAGAGTTCCCTACGTTGCAGTAAGCACCAGGCAGATTACAACCACAAATGTGGGCTGGCACTCATCTGAGCAATTAGGAAGATGATAGCCCTTGCAGAAAATGAGGCATGTCCAAAATAGGGCTGCTTTTTCAACCACGGTAATACATAGCCTTAGTTTTTCAGCACAACCTTACACAAAGTTTGCTCTTATACTGATGAGAAAGGAAAAAAAAAAAAAAGGTTTTCCTTTAAAAAAGAGCAAAGACTTAAATGTTGACCCATCACCACGTAAAAATAAGCAATCATAGTCGTTAAGCATATGTGCCACCCATTTTGCTGTAAGTTGCACACAAAACGCTCAACACCCAACTGGTAGGAGCCAGAGCCCACCCTTCCCACCTAACAGCTCAGCAACAGATTTCTCGGCAAGAGCATGCAATATTTATACCCAGCTGACAGTGGCTTTTTGCGTGGATTGGCTTCCTGAAAGGCACCAGGAGAAAAGGGAAAAAACCAGCCTCAGTGTCTGAACACTCACTGAGCTGCACAGAGCTCCCTGAATCACCCTTTAGTGAAAAAGAAAAATCAGAGCAGCCCATATAGGGCAAATTAATTTTGGGGCTAACTGCAATTTTTTCTACTCGGCGTCTAGCACAGGTGCATGGCATCCTGGCATCAGTATCAAGCTGTGCAACACTTTTTAAAAAAAAAATCTATTTTCAGTCTACATCTCACAAGCAGTTCCAAACCACAATGGCAGGGTTTTTGTTTTGAAATTCGGGGGTTTGTCCTACGTCAAAACAACATCTCTGCTCAAATACACAAAGGCATGACATCCTGCTATTCAGTGTGAAGGCTCGGCACTGGGAGCGCTACTACACACGCAGGCTGAGGTCTGTAAATTATATAGTACAGGACCTCAAAGGACAGTGATTATAAATTTTACGGCATGTTTTAAGTCCTTGTATTTACAGAAGAGATCAGTATTAAAGGTAGCAAAAAACCTCACTAATTATTAGACACCAGAACTAAATTGCATGTGGAACTACGTGGTTTTGTATCTGCTTTGCGGCATGCTCGGGCAGCCCAGCCCAGCGCAGGGAAACACTAAGGCTGGAGCGTGTCAGCCACGTAATAACTTTAAGTCCTTCTACAGATTTCAGAAAGCCTCGTTAATCTGCCCAATGGCACTCATCAAGTTGCCAACAATACAAGAAATGCACCGCTGAGATTAGTAAAGCTTAAATATTACAGAAGTTACACTCCTATGTATTACTAAAAAGGAACAAAACACAGCTTGACAAAGATTGCTGTAGGATGGTTTTAATCTCGTTAGCTCACATGCTTGGGGAATCATATTGGGTATCAGTCATGAGGAGGCATTAATGAGATGTTACAGAGTCTCACAGGAATTCCCAGTCTAACCAGAGTTTTATGTCCTGTGTGAAACACTTAACCCAGCCTGGTCTGGGGAGGCTTCCTGGCTTAGGAAGCACAAAGAGCAATTAAGTCCTCTAAGAAAATAGGGTGGTTTGATGCAGAAGCAATTCAGAAAGCTGAACAATGATGGGATGTGACCCAGGCAGCTCCGAAACATTTTCAAATGTCCCCAAACCAACAGGAATGATAATTTAATGTCTCCAGCTTAGCGCTGAAGGCTTGAATAGCTCTTGAAGTAACTCATGGTCAGCTGTTGAGTTTTCAGTAAAACCCAATGAGGACTTAGCTACATTACCTCCAATACCAAGATCACAATCTCTACTTTTTAAAGAATAACAGAAGAACAACAGAGAGTAACAGAATATTCTATGGGAAGTTTAAAACTGAGACCATTATAAATTCAGGAGATATATATATGTATATATATACACACATATATATACACACACACAGACGCAGAGTGAGTGCTTCTACCACAATTTCTACCTCAGGAAAAGAGTCTTGACAAGTGCAAATCAGGAAGGAAACCACTCGGATTAGGAGTGTGCTAATTAAGGCATACGGGAGAATAAAATTGCAGAAAGGCTCTTAAGGAAGGCAAAGAATCCCATTCCCAGAGCAGGGGGAAAGGAGTCAATTTACAGCCTTACTTGGCTAAGAGAGCGCACTGCAAATAAAATAAAATTCCTACTGGATGTAAGAACCAGGAAGACAAATTGCAGCAAGACTCAAAAGATGGAGAATTCATGTAGGAAAGGAAGCAACGCAGCTATTTAGCGCTCTTTGGGGTCCTAACCCCTTGAGTTACCTTTACCCACTCAAACCCTTACGAGCCAAGAGTACCCCGTGAGCCTGGAGAACCATTCTCAGCTTTAAACCTCAGGAAGGCTCTGGTCTAGGTGGGAGCTCCTGCAAGGTGAAGCTGTGGCAAAGAACATTAAAAAAAAGCATCCTAAGTGCCAGCCTACAGGGGTAGTTACTAGTTTCAGGCATATTTTTAGGGTTTGATTTTTCTCTGAGGGCTTTCAGCAGCACTGCTGCCAGCTCTGCAGTCAAGAGCTTACCTCTTGGCTTTGCTAGAATAAAAATTCTGTAATCTCTTTTTCAGACCCAGGCTGCATCGCTCACACATCCTAGAGCCAAAGGAGCATCGCTGACAAACCCTTCAGAGCCTCCCAGACCAAGGCAGGGCTCCTCAGCTCCACACCGGTAACTGAAATAAAGTTATGAGGTAATGCACCCTCAGCTCGCTCAAACGCAAGCCAATGTTTACCATCATTTTAGGAAGGGGCGAAGCTCAGAAGCGGAGTTGTAAGCTTGATGCAAATATTAAGACTTGATGCCTGCAGGATCCAAGTGGGCAGATGAGGCTCGATGATTTCAGGGTGCTTCTTTGCAAACTTGAGATACAGGCATCTCTGGACCCCTTCTTCTTCAAAGGGACAGCCTGTGAAAAGCTGCATCAAATTTTATTTAATCACAGCCCATCTGCATAATTCAGGATGCAGCTTAGTGCTATTTCAGCAACAAGCAACGTGTCCTGGTCCCACCAAGTCCATTGCCATGGCGAACCACAGGAACTCCACAAATATCATGAAGGCCGCTGCTGACAAAACAGATTGATTAAGGAAAAATTATCTTTTGTCTAGGCAGTTGAACTTGAGGTTTTTAATGGTGAACAATTGTGTCGGCAGAGGACAGAAGAGGTCAAACAAAACCACGGTGCTGTAAAAGTCTGTCCTAGATGAACAGTTCTGGATCCAGAGAGTGCAAGACAAAAAGCCATGGGCAGAGGAGAGGTCTCCTCTTGAGGATTCAAAGGTACAACTCAACACTTGAAATACAAACCATGATCAGTTTAATGCAGTTAATATATGAAATAACATCTAAAAAAGGAATTTCACCATGGCATTAAACACGAGCAACGTATTAAAGCAAGAAAATCCAGGCACGACACGTGCAGGTTCTCCTTTGGAGAAAAAGCAGAAATCATCTGAATTTGCATAATGGCTTCCATCTTGCTGCTGAGTGATTTGGCTTGACTGTATGCAAAAGGGCCCACTCCACCCTCGCTCTCGTGGAAAGTTTATCACCCCAATAAACACAGACTGATCACTGCACTGGAATCCACAGGCATATTCTGCTATTTCAGCAGTGCGATGTCTTGGAAAAAATTCAAGCTGAGCACAGCAAAAACCTAGCATAGCATTTGGGAGATTAAAGCATCGTGGCTGGATCAAGAGCAAAGGCAGATATCAAAGCTGAAAACTCAGATTTTGCTTCTGCCGTGCTCTCGCACAGCCACACAACTCCGGCCTTGGGTTTCCTGAGGTGCTAAAACTCAGGATGCTCCTGCGGGCTGACACCAAAAGGGACCGTCCCATCCTCACTCCACCCTCACCCATTCCACACCTCCCTGCACTCATGTGGCCGAGGAATAAGTTGGATCAACCCCCAGAAAAGCTTGCTGTTTGATTGAGCTTGAATGCAAGACCAGAAACAGTAACAAACAGCGAGACCGCTGCTCTAGGAGAGAACTTCATTTGATTGGGATTCACATCAGGGAATTACACCTTTCGGCAAATTTCCATCTCAAGATCAACTATCCTGGCTGATTCAAGGAGTGCGGTCCTGCTGCCACAGGCTTTACAGCATGACTAACGGCCCTAACAACTCGTCAGACATCCAGCATACTCCAACAAGCCATGTTAGCCCAGGCATCAGATGCACAAGTCATACAGACAGTCCAAAGCTATTTCCAGGACGGGTTATGAAATGGTGACTGGCAGAGAGATGCCAGTCAAAGGTTACGTCCAAGGGAAATCTGATTTTGCAGCATCTGCCCCACGTGGAAGGCATGGAAAGCGGAAACCATCTGCTGTGGCAGAGAGTATGTACTGACGCTCTGTACAAGAGCAGCATGAGAGGCAACGAATAAACCTCGCATAACAGCATAAGCAGCCCAAAATACACCCAAGGAGAGACAAGGTAGCAAGTGGCACTGACATCAGTGGAGGTGCAAAAGCCAAGTCCCCACACATCAAATCACCAGAAGACAACCACAGCCCGTGGAAAGTGAATGATACCGGTGAATTCTGAAGCACCAATTTTTTTTGCTCCCATGGGAAGTTGGTTTCCACTGCCCTTAGATGTGGTGTGGCCAAAGAAAGAGAAGTTGGTATCTTCAATTTCAAGAAGAATTACAGAAGAATTTAATAACCTCCCTTCATGCAGGCTTCAAAGCTGAGCTCTACTGCAAAGGGGAGACACTCCTGAGGGACCCCAAATCAGACACTCAAAGACAGAGGGCGGGGGGGAACACTCTAACGCCAAATGAATGGCTGAGGCTCAATGCAAAACCACACCCTACGTGAGCAGCAAGAACTGTTCTTGTCAGAAATGGATGCAGAGACATGACAGCAGCATTAGTGCACAAAAAGTTCTGCATGATTTTAAAGCGGCACAGATGAATGGGACGTAGATTGTCACAGAATTCTCATTCAGAGCTTTTACAAATGACAGAACACAAAATGACACGATAAACAGCATAAATAGCAACTGCGCGAGAGCTGAACATCTATAGCTAAAATTAAACATGTTCCAAACAAATTAAACAAATTGCTTTAGAGTAGTCAGCCCATTTAAGCTGATTACACTAATGAGGATCTACCCTTCTCTTAATTTTCAAATTGGAATAAAATCCTGGCTGAAACAGAAGCTTTGCTATCTGCATCGACCGGACCAAGATCGCATCTTTTAACCTCTTAAAACATGCGACCGTAGGTTTAAATCTACCCGAATATGTTGGTCAGTGGGTTATGTCTATGAGCTGGAACTACAAAGCCTTGTTCTGACCATCAGAGTTCTGAATAATCTGTTTCAAAGATAGAAAGAGGGGAGAAAAGTTAGGAGAGGCTTGTTACTTGGAATAAAGTTACCCCAAAGGTCTTCAAATATTCGATGGCGTATGTTTCAGAGTTGTCTTGTTTCAAAGCTTTTTACTGTGAAAGCTTTTCAGTACAGCCCTTCACCTTCAACCGTAAGCAGGGGAGTTTGGGGAAGGACAGAGATTTTGGGCGATTGAGAATATTTTCCCTTGCTTGTTATAAGAAAACACCCAGCAGTTGAGATACAAAGGAAAACAAGCAGAAAATGCAATTTCTGACTCTAGCACAAACTCACTGGCAGCTGCGTTGCGGGTGGAAAAGGGGGTGATGGCACAGGGTCTGCCGCAATCTTGCCAATCACTCCAAGACTTTACAAACCTTGAACTGACATCAGATGAGGGGAACGACCTAGAAATAGTAAGCTGACCCAACACGCACACACAAAAACATCAACATACAGAAGCAGGGCTCGAGAGCTGCTGGGACTCAGCAGTGACTGCAGTCAGAGGATGGATGCACTCACAGCAACTCCCCACCGCTCCGATGGGGATCAGAGAGATTATCAATGCACTTGGGAATCACGAGGGTTTTCAGCCCACCTTGTGACCGTAAAGCTCCTGGATAATTTCCTTCCTCTTCTGAGCTTTGATACTCTGGTTTCAGAGCCCATGATTTACCTCTAGTTCTCTCTCACTCATCTGAACAGGGCGAAGAGCAACCGGACCTGTCCAGAGCATTCAGCAGCATCCCACCGCCTCCTGCCTGCTTCCCCATGATGCTGCTGGGAGGCAGCTGGGTCACCGTTGGCTTTGGCTCCTCTGGGAAAAGCAGCACTCAGCAGAGCATCGCTTAGCAAGAACCTATCCCAGCTGCTCCTCTCCCTTGCTCAGAGCCCAGCTAGGAAAGCAGCAGAGAGGGTGGCCGCAGCAGCCACCTCCTCAGAGCTCAACTGGCCATTGTGCTGGCTTTCCCTGCTCCCAGCCCCATTTATTCTAGATATCTCCTTCGCAACTGCTCACCCTATTCCAGATGGCACCTCAGCAGCCCTTTACAGTGTCATTACAAGCTCCTCTTACTCACGCTCCCCCTGAACATCCTCCTGCTCTGTTTGCTCCGACTGCTGCCAGACACTCGGCTCTCCCCTGCCAGCTTTTCACATCTTTTTCCTGCTTTGGTTAGGCAGTGAATCATCTCCCTTCTAGCAAATGCCAAATGCTCCAGCGTTGCTGCCCAGCAGGAGTAGCTGTGGCAGGACTTTTTGCTCAAAGCCCATCAGCAGGCGAGAAGGGCGCGGAGCCACTGCTGAGAGGGGGGAAGAGGCAGAGCAAGGTGCTTCCTCTGCCCTTGGATGTGGAAGAGACACAGCTATCCATCCCTTCTCCCTTGATGACTGCAGAGCAGGCCAAGCTTTTAATGGAAAGAGATGACGCTCGGCACACAACGGCACAACAGTTGTGTACAAGCTGTGAGCAGGCAGAGCTACTCTCAACTCCAACGAGTCTGCAATAGAAGCATGGCTTCTGCACAGACTCTGAGGCTCCAGCTTCACTCCAGAAACCCCACGTATCTTGTGCCTCTTCTCGGGATATACAGGATGTGTTGAATCCCTGCTGTGTTTTGAGTAGCTTGTTAGTATCTGAATTGACAAAAAAAAAAAAAGGTAGGGGAAAAGGAACAGAAGAAAACCAGACATAGGAAAGACAGAAGGAAGAACATATTTGTTCTTGCTGCTGGTACAAATCCAAACGATTTGATTTTTACTTCAGTTGCAGAAAAACAATTTTCACGATGGTTGTACTATTAAAATGGGGTGGCATTTCATTTTCCTGGAGTCATACAAGCTGTTTTCCTGGTATCGTGGCTTGATGCTATCAAACAACTCTTCGCGTACACAAAGGAAGAAGCTGTTTAAGAGAGGGTACCAAGAGGATGTTCACATCTGTATTCACAAGAATAAGAAAAGACTGGGAGGAGACTCAGCCCTAGCTGGAAAGGCTTAAGCTGCAGGAAGGCTTTCAAAATCTGGGAAATTTACCCCAAAACACCCATTCACAGGCAGTTTTTTAGCTGTAGCGAGTAAACTATGGTCAAGTGAAATTGTTTCAATTCTTGACAAAGACAGAAGAACAAAGCACAACAGAATAAATAGCTTTTTTGGCAAGTTTTGGCAGGCTGAATTCACATTTTGAGGGCTCAAGGGAAATGACTGCACCTGAATCTCCACGTTACTGCTGGATTTTATACCAAGATACCCTTTTGCAACGATCGCTTGTTCCAGTGATGATGGCAGCTAGCACATAAGACAACGCCTTAAGAGAAGGACCAAAACAGTATAGAACTCTAGAAGAGTTGTATTAAACCACTCCAAAAAGCTTAAGTTCTAGCTTAATTGTTGACCTTTTCCCACACACCTGCGATACAAGGACAAGGGTGGCAGAAAATATCAAAAGGTTTCGTTTCACATAATTATTCCTGCTTTGCTTTCTGGGTTTCTTTGTGCACTCGGCGGAGCCCGGCTTTTTGCTGAAAGGTGTCAAGAAGCTGCAGTGCTGCAGTTTTTTAATTCCTTAGGTTAAGTGAGGGGTTACAGCAGCTTACTGAAGGCTGTGGAATTTGCCCCAAAAGCTCTTGTGTAATTAAAATACAGCCACATCCCGAGCCAGCTCCCCAGGCTGCTTTTTGACCTCCACGCTCGGCTTCGCGGTTTGAAGGTGTACATCGCTTCACCCACTGGCTCCACGCTGTTCAACCAGCTGGGCGCTGTCAGCAGCCTCCGCAGCTGGGACCACGGCTCCTGCGCGACAGATCTCACAAGAAAAATGTGACCTCCTGCTACGCTGCAGGTCACCGCGCTGGGTGAGTTTTGCCAGTCAGCGCAAAGCTAGATCACACCTGCGATGGACAACTCGGTTCTGCTGCTTAATACCAAAGAGAAATGGTTTTCCTGTTCAGTTTTCCTTGGCCGTTCAGTTCTTGCACTGGGTCAGCTCTGCCTGCTGCAAGGGAATTGAGTAGCAGGTTTTGACTCCTACATTTTAACCAGGTAACAAGAGAAGTTGAGATGACTTAAGGGTATGTTCTGTGATCGCATTTTTTTTCCTTTGGGAACAAGTTATAAATGTTAATCACGTTACAGGTATAATCTGCGGGAAGCTTACGAAAAATCAACAACATAACTTCTCGGTTGCAAGACAGCGCGCAGCAGCATATAAATTTAACTCCAGAATCACTGCCAAGGAAGAAGCTACTTCTTGGCAGATGAAAAACGCTAAGAGAGCAGCAATAATAAAAGACTTGTGCTGAATTGCTCCTCTGCTGTCCAGAAAAACATTTTCATTTGATCGCACCAAGTCCCAGGTGGCCCCTGCCCTTCACCAGCTCATCTCCATTGGAGACTGTCAGCTAGAGGCAGAGCTCTTACCGGCTCCCTACTTCCTCCCCATTCGCATGCCAAAAATCTATAGCGTGAGTTAAATGATACTTTAAGCTGCAAAATGGGGTGAAACTGCCGTGATGATAATGCAGAGGGATCGGACAGTTTGAATTACAGCTCAGCTGCAACCCACGTCTCTATGCAGTGACCAGGAGTCGCTCTTGCCAGGATGGCGCAGCGACGTAAGGCAAAACTGGCACGTACAGGCGGTATTCATTGTTGATCCAACGGCATTTGGGTCTTGGATGACGGCTCAGACTGGTCCAATTTAGCTGGATAAAGCAGACAATGGTATCAGAGAGAAGGGCAGCAGCCCCTGCTTTGGGTGCTCAGGAGAGAGATGACGCTCAGGCAGCTGAAGCTGGCCAGCTTCTATGTGCCAGACTGGTGGGAGAATCCAGGCAGCGTTCCTGGCAGCACAGCCCTACATGTCGTCCCCCAGCTGTGCTGAGACCTGCTTGGAAAGCCGCGGGGGTCC
>NW_009260435.1:673700-686714 GCF_000687185.1 Egretta garzetta | reverse complement strand
ATCAAAGCTGCTTTGGCATCAGCGCAGGACCCAAGGGGAGGACTGAGTAAAAAACCACAAGATGGACATTTGCTCCTGCAATAGCGTCGAACTAGTAAGTGATGGACGCCGAGAGTCAAACGTGCATAAGCTCTCCACGAGTTGAGAGACTGGCAGGACAGTATTACCCAGGCGGCCCTTCCAGCCAGAAGAGAATCTCCCATTCCCTACTGCAGGAGAGCCTCCTGCAAAACAGAAGTTCAGAGATGCTGAGATACCAACTTCAGCTGTCATCTCTTTGGTTCACCTTAGGATAGCTGAGCACAAGCAGGTAGGGACAGAGTTCTGAAGGAAAAAACTGTACCACTTCCAGACAGAAAAATTGTTATGAAGCTGCAAGACTCCAGCCAGGGCACATCTCACAGAAAAGTTCTTCTGGCACAGCTGGATCCATTACAGATTTGGGGCAGAGACTGTGGCTTATCTTTTAGAGACAGGAGGAGGTTTTTGAACAGCAGGCAGCGCACAGCTCAGAAATGCAAATCCCAAAGCCATTAAATAGCCGGTCTGGGAGGCGGGCAGCCCTATGTACCAGAACTTTACTTGCGTCAAACGTCCCCAGCACAGCTCAAACGTTTCTCTTTTTAAGGCGTAGAGAACCTTAAAACCTTCAGCATGCATAGGATGCTTCTGGTGCTTAGGAACCACAAATGTGTGAAAGGGATCCCACTAAATCCCACCTTCCAAAAGGGAATCAGCTTGCTTGGAACCAAGGCAGTGCTCAACATGAGACACTTTGGCCATCCAGAAAGTGAATCGACCGTTACAGCTTTAGACCTCAAGTAGTTTCTATGTGCAGCACCCTGACAGCTTGACAAATTTTCATAGAAGGGCTAGGAAAGGGGTACAAGCAGAACAGCAAGGCTAACCCATCACTGCATCCCTATGAATTACTGTGGTCCTAATCATCAACTGGGTTTTCCATTCATCATATACATCCCAAATATAAATTCCAAGGGTTATCCTCAAACATGCAGTATTTTAATTTCCTCGCTCAAACGGCTCGGGCACTTGAAGTCCCAGATGCAACCTGGGCTGCGAACAAGCACAAGGTATTTCAGCTCGGGGTTTGCTAGAAAGCACCGGACGCAGCAGAGACCTTCATGATGAAATGGCCCATCCCTCTCCTCAAGCCCAGGCTGGATCCTTACAGCAGCTGGGCCAGTGGCACATCAGGCAACCCACACGCAGCAGACATTGACGTCTATCGGAAGAACCCAACAAGGCATCTGGGATGACTCAGATGAGTCCAACTGCTATGGATTTTTACAACCACCGTAACCAGGCATGTCAGGCTTCAAGGAAAAGTGTCTGCAGGAAAAGCATTTTTCAGCTTCCCCGCATCCTGCCATTCCCCTCCCACATGCTGTCCAGTGTCGTGGATTTTGATTTGTGATTACTGCAATGAATACCGGAAGAGTAAGAGATGCACAAGGACTTTTTGGAATATAAAAAGGAAACTGCCCTAATCTCATATTTGAGTATTAATGGCCTTGCTTTAAAAGCATCTGATCGCTTCCAATTGACAAAGCCTAAATTTAGCCTAAGGAAGTAAAAATTTCTGACGTTAAAAGAGATGCTGAAATGCGCACATTCAGGAAGCTCTTCCTAACCAGGGAACTGCCACGTTAGAAAAAAGACAACACATATTTTTAGGGAGTAAAATATTGTTCCCCAGCGATCAACAGCAAGCCAGCTTGGAAAGCAGGCAGGCTTTAACTGGAACACTGTTACAGCATTCCACTACATTTTATTTTTGCAATTCAAAAGATCTGAAGTCAGGCGACCCTCAAGTTCAGAAGTTCACTGGACTACCCTGACTTTATCACTGTGGATCACCGTTCTCTAAGGGTGCAGCTGAGTGCGAGGCACCGCCACATGTTGGACTTTTTGTTTCAAAAGGCCATTTTCAGAGGAATGAAACCATGCCTCCTTGCTGGGGCGTCCCAAACCTATCTCCAATGCCACGTTTCTTCGCGAGATTTGAGAAGGAAGGCAGAAGAGTTTTTCCTCGCTGTTAGAAAATCAACCCTTAAAAAAATAAATGCTTAAAATGAGTGCTAGGGTCTATCGCAGGGATCTGAAGCAGGGAAATGATTAAAGATGAGATGCGACCCAAAGGTGCAAGTTGCTTTCTGTGCAACAGGATGTCAGTTTTGTATCATCTTGCCCAGATTAATAAGTCACTTGTTAAATACTTATAGTAACTGACCACTTACATTCTAAAATATTTCCAGATATTTCAAAGGAGGAGGCTGCAGTGCTCATCCAGAGTGTTGTAGCGTGACAGCTATGAACAAACCTTTCCATGCCATGAAGCAGGATACAAATGCACTTTGGGCGATGGCCACGTGCTGCTCCATGCCAGCACGAATCCACTTTGGGGTGCAGAGGGGCAATCCCCACCCAGCACCTCATGGGCAATCCCCCAAACCAGGGCAATCCCCCAAACCAGCATCTTGCTGTGGGGTGATCTGCTGGCTCAACTCCCGGACATGGCAGCATTTCCATCAAGGTGGCAAATGCGAGTGGGATTTCTGGAGATTAAAGTGACCACAGCAAGGGCTAATGCGTATGTTCGCACTCCTTAATTAAGCAGGGGTGTAGACATCTTGTGTTAACCCTCACTTACGTGGCCTTGAGTTACTCCACCTCCCCTGGGGAAAAGCACTGCACACAGGGACTTCCCTGTGAAATAGCTGGTATGGGCAGCACATTCCACCACGGTGACTTGTTTACATTTGTCCGTAAAACAAGTCTTACCGAAATGACCCCCACCTAATTGCTATGTGAATGGCAGCATTGGGCAACTGGCATGGAGAGAATTTCTTTACGTCAAGGACACCGGTGCATACAAAGCGTGCAGCAGGTCACAAGTAAAGCAAGAGTAACACAGAATGAGGAAAACGTGCTCAATGTGGGCAATCCTGAAAAGCTATCAATACGCAGTATGGAGTAGCAGACAGCTCAGCTACGTTGAAAAATATACATGCAAATATTGACTAGACTATGTAAAAGGCTCGGTTATTTATACCACCTTCATTTTCCTTGGTCCTACTTCCTGACAAGTAAACAGACTGCTTCACTCCAGTGAGTTGTGAAACAGAAAGAGATCCAAAAGTAAACACACAGACTCCAGCCTTCATTAGAGGTGAACTTGTTTACAGAGCAAGAATTAAAACAAAACCCCAGAATCTGTGGATATTCTATATGTAAGGACATACCCCTCCCTGCCTCAGTGTATTCTGCTCGTATGCTGTGACTCATCTATTGCGTGGGCTGGGGAGAGCAGAGATCTCAGTTTCCTGGGATTCTCTGGCGTATCAGGCTCCCCTCCTGCATCCACCACAACACCATAGAGGCTCGCTACATTTGACATTCACTCGCCAGTGTCACCTACCTACCCTGGAGATGAACGCTGGCTACAGAGCTATCACATGAAACTCAGCGCACATTGCCACTGGCCTGCTATGAATCACATGTGCCAAGGTGGGACTGCAAAGGAGTGGGGGAAGGTGTGACTCATCTGCCAGCTGATACAAAAATAAACTACTACTGAATCAAAAATGCATGACTTCTTCACACCATGTGCGCAGGCAGAAGCTGTCACTATGCGGGAACTCGATCACCAGCTCCATGCGGCCAAAAGAAACCTGAAAATAAGCCGTACTCCATCTTACCTTCCAAAGGCAAAGCGTACAGGGAAGGCATCACGTATGGTGTTACCAACTACGGGGGAGACATGCAGAAATCCTTCAGATGTAGTAACACACACACACACACAAAATCATTCCTGTACGTCTACTGGTCACTGCTAGGAAGTCAATACATCTCGGGAGCACAGTGAATTATTGATTTGTGTGGAAGCACAAGATTAAAGAGCATTTTCTTGATTGTGTGGAGATGTTGTTTAGCCATGGTCACGTCCTGAGAGAGAGGAACTGGGCTCAGCGTGATATGGTCACACAGCAGTGGGCTCCCTGACCTCGAGAAAAGGCTCGGGGGACAAACATACTTTGGGGGAAAAGTTAAAGCTTTGCAAGTACATCAACGCAGCAGACCAGTTTGCCCCCATTTCTTAGCAAAGCAAGGCTTGTGGAAGGAGAGAAGTCTTCTTTTTCCCCTCCAACCAACATAGCTGGAGAGAAAAGAAAAAGCTTTTGGACAAAGCTCGTCTTAAAGTCTCAGCATTTGGCTTCCATTTCCGTTGGGAGGCTCTGCAGACATGGATAGGTGAGCTCCACTGGGTAGGACAGCAGCTGGCTGAGGAGTGGCATCAGCTTTACAGTTGCACTGGCAGATGCCTGCAGCATCCAGCCACCCTGCTATGTGGCGTGGAGCAGCTCCACGGGCTCTGTCACACCTCTCTTCCCTGGAACACAACAGCTTTCTAGAAGTATTCATGAACAATGTCTTCAGCTTCCCTTTGGCAAAGGGATGTTAAACACCCAGCAGATGAGAGATGTGCTTGCAGCACTGAGTAAGGATACAGAGGTTCTTATGGCCCAAAACATAGCAGCATCTTAAACTTAAAAGGCTTCACAAATTTAAAACCCATTTAAAGTGTTTTCTCCTTGAGCTGAGAGCAGTAGGATCTGCCTTTCACACTACAGGCTCCAGCAGCAGCGCACACAACACCCACTTGCCAGCCCAGGTCCTGATCAGAGCAGTGGCCAACAGGAGAGGCCAAGATCTCTATGTGCAACTCAAACTAACAGGTTGGAAACACCAGCGTATGCAAAAGGGTGTGTAAGAGCTGCGACAGATTGCAGCCAAAAACCCAAATGATGGGACGGGCAGAGATTAAAAGCATGTAGTCCTGTATGTCCACGTTACACACGGGGAAGAGCAGCTCAAGCCAAAGACTGCTGAAGAGCGAGAAACAGAGACTGGGAAATACGAGCAATGCTTGTTGATAAAAGAGGAGTTTCCAGTAAAAACTTTGGAAGAGATGTTGCCCCTGTGAAGTCTGGAGGATGGTTCAACTTGAAGGAAAGCTGAGAATCTAGAATCAGCCTTAAAACAAAAAGGCCATCCCTGCTGAAGGTAGGCAGCCAAGTCAAAAGCAAAAAGAGCCCACAAGTCAAAGCCAAGGCAATTGCTAAGACCTTAGCGTGCTACCAGCAGCTGCTGAAGGTGGCCCAACAGGCCTGGCAGGGCTCCTGCAATGTGATCTGCTTTATTCACCCCAAACCACGTAGGAGGGTCCCCGGGTGCTGCTGAGTGAGCAGGGGGCAGTTCGAGCAAAGCAAAAGCTTTGCCTTTTGGTACACTGCCCAGGAACACAGCTGTCTCAGGAGCCAGGAGCTGGGTCTGTTCGACCGTGGTCAGAGTATCTCAGTTTTGCGCTGCCAACACCAGCTTCCCCATGCCAATCCTTATGGGGAACCAGACACTCAAACATCAGTCAGCGGTGGGGACAGAGCTCCTCCAGTAGTCATCCTGCAGCTGTAGGGCCTGATTATTCAAGATTTTTTACGAATGAGAGGGAGCCAAGCCTTTACTCCACAAAATTCAAGTGCAGGGGACAAATGACGTGCTCAAGTGACTGATCCAACACTGGAAAGATGCTGGAGACTTGAACTGCTTCCGGCAGCCCTAGGAGATGTAAAAGCCTCCAGCCAAGTTGGAGGGGGAGCTCCTCTCATTCCCGAGGTATGGAAGCAGCAGATTTAAGGAGTTGTACGAAGGCTCAGAGCAAGGGGAAGCCCAGCAGCCTTGAGAAGGAGGAGGGGAACACCTGGAACAGCCAGTCCTCAAAGAGGGTCATGGAGCAAGAGCCTAATTTGGGGGAATACCCATCACACTTGGGCTTCTTGGGGATAGCTGTGCTAGTCATGTTCGTACACAGGTAGGTACTATCCAGCAAGAAAAAAATTCAGGACTGACTGTGCCACCACCCGTAAAACGAGATCCCGGGGATAGCCCAGGCCAGGATAAATCTTCTGTGTCAGGATGTTTGTGCATGTTCACACAATTTTACGACAAAGAGCAACCACAGAACAGTTCCATATGACATTGGCATCTTACAGGACTGATGACAGACTAACACAACTAGTTTGCACAGAGATTGTTAAAACTACCCCAATTATCTTGGGCAGCGAACAGATTGCATCCCAGGCTACCTAAAACCTAAAGGAATTCTTGTCCTTTCCTGAGACGCCCTATGGAGCGACCATCGGGGCTTTGACACCGTGCCTGCGGTTTGCTTTTTTTATTTGTTTCACTGCTTACATTAAGGTAAAGCAGTCATAGACTATTTTAGGTTATTAAATATTTAATTCCACAGTGAGACAGAAGAACCCAGCAGATGGTCACTGTGCAGCAGACCCTTGCCTCTTACATTAAGGTAAAGCAGTCATAGACTATTTTAGGTTATTAAATATTTAATTCCACAGTGAGACAGAAGAACCCAGCAGATGGTCACTGTGCAGCAGACCCTTGCCTCCTCTTTGGGGGGGGGGGGGAAGAGGGGTAGAAAAGTTCAAGGAAAATCATGAAACCCCATTTCTACAAACATCCCTCCATTTAGAGGGGCAAGGTGGGAAATTACACGGGAGCTATTAGTTTTTCTTACTACAGGGAGGCATCGGAACATCAGAGAACGTATCAGTTACCTGCAGAAGCAAGCACATCAGAGACGTCTGTTGGTTACTTTGGACCCAGGACTATCTCTGTTAGGTACTTCTGAATCCATTTGATATATCCACCGGTACTGAGCTATTCTGAGAAGCACCAAAAAGAGCTACATTCATACAGTTTGGATCCCTTTATCAAACTTTTCACTGCTCCGTTATATCATAATCTAGCATGAAATATGTCTTAAGATGTACAAGACACAAGGAACCCAGTCTTCTCCTCAGCTAATCCGAGGTGACCAGCGATCTTCATCTGAGTCACGGGGCAGATGAAGAAGCTGGTGCTGATGGGAGGTAGCAGATTTTGCGCAAATTTGGCGCCCTGTCAGAACGTCTTTAAACACCAATGCTGATGGAGAATGCAGTACAGGAAGCCAGAGAGTCACTGCAAAAGGAAGAGGCAGCTGTCGCACAACTGCACTGCTTCCTCTGTTCACGTGGAAAGACCTCACATGGAAGCTCATCCCAGGAATTACCTTTTGACAAGGCCCTAAATTACTGGGCTATTTGCTGCTCTGTTTAACTACACCAAGGAAAATGCAAAACTAGACTGAATAATTTAAAAAACAATAAAAAAAAGACTAATTTCAGTAGTTTTTGATGATGGCAACAAGTGAAGCAGGTAACCGATACCCACACACATCCTTCAGGCACTGAACTGTAGAATTTTTCTAAAATTTAGGGGCAAAAGACCCCCAGAAGTATTCTCTGCAATATACTGCAGGCCCAGACTCCAACATCAGCATGATCGAGCACTTCATGCCTCCTCAACAACCCTGGCTGGGCTTCTGCAGGGGTTTTGATACACAAAACCTTTAAGCTCCTGAGTTTGGAGGTTGCACTTCTCCATCTGGTAGGTTGCAAGCAAGTAATGACCAAGTTTTCTGCAGTCTTTAGCATTCAAGACCATTCTCTTGGAAGACTGACTGCCACAAAACACTTCCCTCCAGCCTAGTCCCAACGTCATAGGGACCCATCCAGCCGCATACCAGAGATGAAATATCTTTTTTTTGACACACACAAAGCCATCCTACAAGAAGGTTCCTACTTGATCCATGGCCAAGTAGGTTGGTCCCTTCCAACCTAAGTTTTTCTGATTAGCATCTAAGACTAATTACTTTGAAAATGTTTATTCTGAACATCTGAAAAAAGGAAATCACCATTAATATTCTTCTTGATTAGGAAAAAAACCCAAACAATTTTCTCCAAATGCTGCAGGTGATGACACTTTTGACTTCTCATAGAGACTCCACCCACTGAGACCATCTGGTTGAACACACAGTTAAACACAGCAGTTGCACTAACAAAAGGACCACGCTGCTACTGCAGCATTACAGCAATGCTTTTACTAGTCTTCCTTTTTAGGCTAACGGTGGGAGGTTCGCAGTCAGCCACATTATTTGGCAAGATTAATTGGCTAATTTATTGAACAGTATGTCACATGTAACACTACTGTTGTTCTCCTCTGAGTCATACACACCATGGGTTTGGACGCCTTTAGTCTTCATTTGGCGAGCCTATGGTAATTCCAAGTAATCAAACCCGTGTACTCGAAGTTCAGGGCTGTCTATTTGAGCAGTTCAAGTTTTTAAGCAAGGACCGTTAAGGGGAGCCTGGCATTAAAAACGTCGCTGAGAACAGACGCATCTATTTCCCCAAAGTCGGCGCATATTTAGCACCAATCTGTTTTTACAGACAGATGGGTCTTTCCTCAATTCTCAGCATGGTGTGCAGACACCAAGTTAAGGCTCCCTGGTCCTGGCAGTCTGACTCCACCAAAATTTATTTTGTTCAGCTTCCAGGTTTCGTGGAGAGACCAGAGATGCGGCTCGCATCCTTCACCGGAGCTCCTGGCCTATTTCCAGTTGTTTCAGCAAAACAAGAGCTTCTAATGGCATTCAACAGATTATCAGAGCCAGGGTTGTGATGCCCGTGGGACCACACAGAGATAGAAATAAAATTCATGTTGTCTGTGAGGCTTCTCAAGAGTTTCTTGACAAATACTGGCAAAAAGGCTTGAGATGACAGTCAGCCCACTCCGGAATGAAGGGAAGAGAGATCTTGAAAGATGAGAGATCTTGAAGGCAAGATCCCCACATCTGATGACTGCATACTCGGAAATACTTCCATTAGCGTGCACAGCATCAGATAGGGCAGAAGTGCCTTACGTGCGTAAGTGTTATAGGGTGAAAAGTTCATATTCGTTAGGAACAGGAGAAAACCCATTAAAAATACTTAATCACCCAAAGAAAAGCCAAGCCCCAACCATTTGATCAGTATTAAAATTCCTCAGTAATATCTTTAAAGAGCGGTAGAAAGCCGACGTGTAAAAAAAGCCCATTGGGATTCATTCCTGTGTCCTGAGACACAGACACTGGGGTACTGGAGAGATGGCAAGCATCAACAGAACTCAAGGAAGGAGTGAAGAGCCGAATTAAGTGTAACACTTATTCTGTGAACCTACATTTGATTTATTGATTACACAGACTTCGGCAGAAATGCCGAAAGTCTCAAAAGCACAGGTAAGGTAACCGGAATTAAGTGACAACATTAAACTATCAGGAGCTTTGGGCACAGTACCAGATGCTACCACCAAAATACGTAGAAAAGAGCACCTCATTTCAGTAGACAAGTCCTGTTTAAAAATAACAACATTTTAGTGTTTCCAATCGTGAAACTTACTTGGTTCCCACATCCCTGATTTTGCATCCCATAAGGAGCAAAGAAGCCACAAAATGTAGAGTGCAATAGCACCTGATCGGCAGAGGATGTGCTACACAAAATTAAAGGAAACTGATTAAAAAAATTAATTGGAACAAGCAGAAAGGAAAAATGCAAGACAACTGATGAGGCGCTGCATAGTGTGAGCTTGGAACAGACATATCTTTCACTGTACCAAAATACTAAGTGGAATGATGTGAGAGCACATCCCCTGCAAGTGGAAGCTAGGTCCATCCAGGGAAAACAGGAAAAATAAAATCAGAAGTGTAAAAACAATTACAGCAATGTAGGAGACTTGCTAAAACCCGAGGTCAATATATGAGCAAGGCACAGAAGGAGCAGGGAAGGTCTTTGCTTCAGAGAGGCTTCCTTGTGCAGTGGGTAGTCGAGGCTGTGGAAATCCTTGGCACAGGAAACAGCACCTGCTAGAAGTCTGTGCAGCTTTCAAAAGCAACCATAAATTCAGGGAAGAAAAATCCAAATGCTATGAGACACAAGCTCAAGCCCTGTATTAGGGAAATCATGAGAGCTTGCCAAAAAAAAAATTTTTAAATAATAAACCCCACCTTTGCCTTATCCTGTGATATTCTTGTCATATTTGTAGACTACTGTCACCCAGCGGATACTGAGCTCATGGGCTTTTGGACACTCTTATGATTTAATAGATATCAATGAAAACAGTATCTCAGGTTTTTATTAGAAAAGCTCTACACTTCTTATGCCATTTCCTAAATTTTAAGACTTTATGTCACTTTTTTGAAATCTGTCGCTCCACAAGTAAATAACTTTCCCTCCTATGTTTTGCAAACACACTTACATGGGTATTCCCCTCATCAGTCAATCCTCACTAACCCGGGTTTCTAAGTCCGCATAATTACCCACTATCATTACGCTGTTATTCTGAACAAGACTCTTCCAAAACTTGTGTGAGGCTGAAGGAATTCACCCAGATCAGTAAGTTCAAGCCAGAGTTACACAACAAATATAATGGTGATGTTTGATTTAATAAAGAAATCACAAACTTTCCATGAGCTGAAGGTGGGTTTACTTACCTGCACTTCCAAGTTGTTTATAAAACCTGTATTCTAAATGAAGCTGCGGCGCGCGTGATTTTATTGGTTCCTAAAACAAACAAACAAAAAATTGGTTAAAATCAGTTTGACTGAAAAATTTCTACCCTGTACTTGAAGATTTGTGACTGTACATAATGCTTCGAGCTTCAAGATGAAACACCCTAGGCCAAAAGTCGAACAACAGACTTCACCATTACATATTATTTAAATAAGCAGAGAACAAAAGGCAGGAAGCCTTGCAATATGCACTCTGGAGGAGAAATCACTTCCTCGTTTAAATACAAAGCTCACTCATGGCGGTGAAATTCAAGAATCATTCAGCAAAGCTCCTGGTCCTTGAAGAACGACCCTGGACATCGGGCAGGAGGAAAATCAAAGCTGCAAAGGATCAAGTCCCAAGTTCAGTCTGTGGATTGTGGTTGCCCACAGTATTTTTACTGGTCCCTAGCCTGTATTTTTGAAAAATGTTGAGTCATATCTCTGCGTTTTAAGTCAGACCAGAGTTGTACAAACCTACAATCTTGCTTGCAGCAAGCACTACAGCTCAGCCAGATGTCTGGTAAAAACACGGGAAGAAGTCTCCCCCTTCAGTAGCATGTGTCAATCAAACACTGCAAAGCACTCAAGAATATTCTGGTTTTATACACAGAATAAAAAACCCAAACAGGTAAGTCTGCAATGCACCCAAAACATGACATTTCTCAACTGTTACTCATCTGCGCTTTATGCACAAAACTTAATGCCTCCAATCCATAAAAGCATTAACATGCAAGATTACAAAGCTTCTGAAAATACAAAGTTAGCATGGAGAGGATTCATAGACTTGAGTAATTACATTTTCAAACACAACATGCGCTTGGGATAGGCAGTAATGTGGATTTCATCTTTGAAATGAAAGTTAACACTAGCTTCAATTTTTGCTTGGATGTTGCTTATTTTCTTGCATTTCAGAAAAGAGACGAATTCTTCATCTAAAGTTTGCCTATAAAGGAGCCCCCTAAGACCAACATACAAAATAGTTCTTTAGTGTTTCACATCAGCCCCTATGAGTTAGAGCAAGAGCATCCAAAACGGGTGGAACACAGACAAGAGTGAGCCAACATCTTTGATACGGTGGAATAACTCTTCTGTCTGCACGGGAGGGCACAAGGGCTTTAGCTGAGCCACTCACCTTGTTTCGCCTGTGGGCTGTATCATGAGACTAATGTCCGCACTTGGCGTGAACTCCACACTAAAAACTTCCCTGTAACTCAGAAGAATGTTTTTTTGCACAGGAATTCAGGCAATTCAACTTCCAGCTAAGGCAAGTCATTCCCTCTGTTTGCCAGCAAGGGGAAAAAAAGGCTCAGCTTTCTCATACTTAAACGTTTCAGAAGTCAAACATGACCAATTACTTAGAAAATGATGGTGAAAAATAATCTAAAGGCAAAGGTGAAGCTGTACCGATGGCAAATATAAAGCAACACAAAACCAAGTTTGTTATATTAAGTCACATTTAAATTAATACAATTGTAGATGGTGGCTTGAGGGAGAGTCTATAGACAGCTGCGCAGCAAAGGGATTTAGGGCAACGGGAACCCAGCCTGTTCAGTGAATAGTTTATTTATCCCAATAAACTATTTGGATAAAGGTAGCAGGATTAATGTATCAGGACGTGAGGCTGCTCATGACCAAAATCAGGGAAAGTAAGCCCAAGCCACTTCTGCATCAGGAGCTGCCTGAGCCTGAGCCCTGGATGCTTGCCAGAGTCATGGCAGCTTCTGAGAAGCTCCTACCATAACAGATGGTTGTCCTGTAGGCCAAGGGCTTAAGGATGCTGGCAGATGTTGTGTTTGGAGTGAAAATAACTGAATTGCTACTGCCTAATGTAGAAAATCCGCAACTCGAACCAACAGCATCATGATCGCTACAAGAGGGGACAGCTTTGTACCTGTGCTCAGACTACATCTGTATGTTAATGGTCTGGTTTTGTGCAGGGAAGAATGTGCAGTTCAGCATTAAAAAGCCCCAGAAGATTAAACCAGTAAATAGGGCTAAGGCTTTTCAGAAGACAAACTCCCTGTGAACTAGATGCCCTTAACCAAACAAGGTTCAGCTGAAGAGCAGGAGGAGGAGCTGTATAGTGACACCACACAAGTCAGAACACAGGCACTATTCGCCGCCACCAGCAAAAACTCTACCTGGACTTCAGCAAAGCCTTTGGCACCGTCTCCCACACCATTCTCCTGGAGAAGCTGGCAGCTCATGGCTTAGATGCGTACTCTTCACTGGGTAAAAAACTGTCTGGATGGCTGGGCCCAAAGAGTGGTGGTGAACAGAATTAAATCCAGTTGGCAGCCAGTTACAAGTGGTGTCCCCCAGGGCTCAGTGCTAGGCCCAGTTCTGTTTAACATCTTTATCAATGATCTGGACGAGGGGATCGAGGGCACCCTCAGTCAGTTTGCAGGTGACACCAAATTGGGTGGGAGCGTTGATCTGCTGGAGGGGAAAGGGGCTCTGCAGAGTGACCTGGCCAGGCTGGAGCACTGGGCTCTGCCCAACTG
>NW_009260435.1:670669-673331 GCF_000687185.1 Egretta garzetta | reverse complement strand
GGGGTGTTGAGCCTGGAGAAGAGGAGGCTGAGGGGAGACCTTATCGCTCCCTACAACTGCCTGACAGGAGGGGGGAGCTGGGGGGGGTTGGGCTCTGCTCCCAGGGAACGGGTGATGGGACGAGGGGAAATGGCCTCAAGTTGTGCCAGGGCAGGTTTAGGTTGGACATTGAGAAAAATTTCTTCCCTGAAAGGGCTGTCAAGAACTGGAAGGGGCTGCCCAGGGAAGGGGTCGAGTCCCCATTAGCACTGAATTTCACAGCACTTTCTGATCAGCTCTTTGGCATCCATCACACATTTCTCTAATTTTCCAGCTTTAACATCGTGACAGGAGGCACGAATAGCTGAGACAGCAGGGTTGCAGTTGCAGAAGACGATCTCACACAGCTAGAAGGACTTGGAGCAGAGTTTTGACTCGGTCCAATGATGCAGATTAAAGAAAACATTGCCTTCAAGTACACTGAAAGCAGCTACTCTACCACTAGTCTGCAAATTATTCAAAGGATAAAGAAAATTACAGTTATATACAGGTGTAAGAGCAGTGCATTTGCTGCTGAGGAGGCTGAGTAGTTCTTACTCCTGGGGAACACGGTCTAAGATCAGGAGACCAAAACACCCTCTCTTCTACTGTCCCCTTGCTGATCTCCTCAAAAACGGAGCAGGTATGCGAATGCGTGGATGGCCACCGGATGGCAATTCCAGTCCTTCAGATGTGAAGGACCAGAGGTTTTTAAGCATGAACCACGACAGGGCAAATAAAACTGGAGTGTGTTGTAGAGTAACGGCTTCAACACTCAGCTATTTTGGGTGTGTGGGGGGGGCCACGGGAGGAAGAAAGAATCCTATTGAAAAAGCCATGTAAGATTAAGGTAGCAATAAAGGTAACGCCATTCAGATCTGCCATACAGCTACTGAGAGGTTTCAGGTTATTGGGAGGTGTCACTGCAGGCACTGTTTTGAGAGAAAAAAGCATCCTTTGGACTAACACAGCTGGGTTTTTTCCTGTATTATTACTTCCTTATGCCTTTCAACGCTGTAACTTTGTGGGGTTATCTTTGAAAGCAAATTAGAACCATTACTGAGTCTGTAAAACACCTTGTCCGTGTACGCAGAGCA
The DNA here is from genome assembly GCF_000687185.1 of Egretta garzetta. Lineage (NCBI taxonomy): Eukaryota > Metazoa > Chordata > Aves > Pelecaniformes > Ardeidae > Egretta > Egretta garzetta. The sequence continues at coordinate 672,216 of NW_009260435.1, read as the reverse complement.
TTTTCTATTGTCAGATCTGCTTAAGAAGTGAGCTACTCGCCAAGCACCGGTCCTCCTTCATGATGTGGATTCATACCAAGGACATCCTGAGCTCCTCCGCTTCAGCTGTGTGTTTATTTATTTTAGGGAATATCTTCTGACATTTGCCAACAGGCTTGAAAAGAAGTCCCTCCTGCAAAGCCCTAATTATTTTTCACCTACTATACATCATATAAGGAGAACACTAGAGATATAAAAGCTGTGGCACTTGAATACAATCAGAATTAATGCACCATAGAATCATAGAATCATTTAGGTGGGAAAAGCCCTTTAAGATCCCCAAGCCCAACCATTCCCCTAACCCTGCCATCCCACCACTAAACCCTGGCCCTAAGCACCACGTCTGCCCAGCTTTTAAATACCCCCAGTGATGGGGACTCAACCCCTGCCCTGGGCACCTCCTTCCAGTGCCTGCAGCCCTTTCAGTGAAAAAAATTTTCCTAACATCTAACCAAGTCCACCCTGGTCTTCTGTAACCTGAACAACTCCTGTCATTTTGCCAGACAACATCAGCTGGAAAAACAGGTGTTTGCTGCCAACATCAAAGTAGTGTTACAACTTTAACTTCAGATTTTAGGGTTTGGATCTATGATTAAAGAGGATACAGATAAGAAAAGAGCACACCAGATGAAGACGTCAAATTTGAAAACCCCAAGAGACTAATGAAAGTCTTAGTTTACGGGTAAGAAAAGTTAAGGCAAAACCACAAACTACCGGGCTATGATTTTATAAATTCGGCAGAGCTATGAGTTAGGAGTTTCCCCATTCCTTAGACTCCTACTTCAAACCACCGTTGCCCACAGTGCCTTCATGCCCTGACGCAGTCTTCAGAAGATTTTTTATCTGGACCACTCGCTGGTCCAGGAATAAGAAACATGGAAGCTGTCACTGCATGCACTCGGGGAGGGCTACATCGACCGCAGGGCAGAAAATAACCTGGTAACTGGTACTGAGGCTTGTAATACCATAGAACTGCTTCTACAAGTTCTGAAGCTCACTACTGTTGGGGCTTGGGTTTTTTAAAGCAACACCTGCAATACTTTGGTGAGCCAGTCTGAATAATTTGTACTATCCGATGACATAAAAGGAGAAAATCACGCTGAAGGTGCTGTGGCGATATACCCTCAGCCACCCAACTTAGCTAGGTGAAAGACTGACCTTCACTGAATTGGATCCAGTCCTGCCCCTTGCATCCGCAGTCCTCTCAGCGTCGTAGCAGACCGAGTTGTGCTGTTCTCCCCCAAGGGAATCTTAATCATTGAAACACCCCCTTTGGAAATTGCCTCTTGACTCCAAAAACACGGAGCAGTGGGCTGCACAGTGCCACACTCCGAACCAAACACTTGGACAAGAGCCCCTCCAGAGAGAGGTACGGGTCTGACAGACCGATGGAGTCCTGAGCAGAAAGGCTCAAGCCAGGGAGAGGGAAGAGGTAGCAACCCACAGGCATTCACCGGGACCTGGCAGCCAACTTCAAAAGAGGGACAGGCCTCCCACTGGTATAAAAC
>NW_009260435.1:670403-670634 GCF_000687185.1 Egretta garzetta | reverse complement strand
TTTCCCCGTTTTTAGTGTTCTCAAGAATTTATCTCCGTTTACATAAGTCACTCTAGCTGAGGGTGAGAGCAGCCTCAAGCCCACAGGGAGAAAGCTGCTTTTTGTCTGAATTGTTAACATTAACAACGAGTCATTTAAGAACACCTGAAGCTTCCACTTACCAGTTTGATCGCTACGTATTCGTTGGTGTAGAGATTTTTACCTGCGAAGGAAAAAGAAAAAAGATCTTTT
>NW_009260435.1:669526-670335 GCF_000687185.1 Egretta garzetta | reverse complement strand
AAGTTCACGCCTTTAACAAAATGTAAGCCTCAAAATAATAAGTTGCAGCGGTTCACCAGGGCAGGCAAATGCTATCTTCCATTCAGCATCAGCTAATTGTGTTTTATGGTAGCACTTACGGTCGATGTGAGCGTTTGAGGAGGTATCCCAGACACATTAGGTTTTATTATCCACATCACGCCAAAAAAGTCTGGGCAACAAAAAAAATGGAGAGTCAGAACACCATTTCTTTCAGAAGTGTCTTGAATCTGCTGGACACAGAACAACTCCATCCTATGATCTATAGGGAGTTTCGCTAGCTTAATTATGCTACCCATCAAAGCGACTGCTGCAAGGAGGCGTATGAAAGCAACCTTTGTACCAACACGCAGCTTTTATTTCTTCCTCTATGCCAGGCAGGCGGCACATGCAAAACACCTTCTGCACACCAGCGGCACAATGGCAGTCCTTGCCACCTAATAAGGCCAATGGCTCTCAGCTGCAATGTAGTACCAATGATGTTAAAAAATACGCTAAAAGAGCAAAACCCATACTCAGGACCCCAAAACACAGAGCAGTGGCTGGTCTAGCACTAGCTCTGGCAAGCGTGAAGGGCAAGAGCCTAGGAGGAGTATAACCAGGCAAGCAGACAGCCAGCTGCCGAGTCCTGAGGGAATTAGCCAATGTAGTCGCCAAGCCACTCTCCATGATATTTGAAAAGTCATGGCAGTCAGGTGAAGTCCCTGGTCTGGAAAAAGAGGGAAACATTGTACCCATTTTCAAAAAGGGTAGAAAGGAAGACCCTGGGAACTACCGACCTGTCAGCCTCA
>NW_009260435.1:646069-668912 GCF_000687185.1 Egretta garzetta | reverse complement strand
CAGGTCGAGGGAGGTGATTCTGCCCCTCTACTCTGCCCTGGTGAGACCTCACCTAGAGTACTGCGTCTAGCTCTGGAGCCCTCAGCACAAGAAGAACATGGAAGTGTTGGAGCGGGTCCAGAGGAGGGCCACAAAAATGATCCGAGGGCTGGAGCACCTCTCCTAGGAGGACAGGCTGAGGGAGTTGGGGATGTTCAGCCTGGAGAAGAGAAGGCTGCAGGGAGACCTGATTACGGCCTTTCAATACCTAAAGGGGGCCCATAGAAAAGATGGGGAAAATCTTTTTAGTAGGGCCAGCTGTGACAAGACAAGGGGTAACGGTTTTAAACTAAACCAGGGTAGGTTTAGACTGGATATAAGGAAGAAATTCCTTACAATGAGGGTGGTGAAACACTGGCACAGGTTGCCCAGAGAGGTAGTGGAGGCCCCATCCCTGGAAACATTCAAGGCCAGGTTGGACGGGGCTCTGAGCACCCTGATCTAGTTAGCGGTGTCCCTGCTCCCTGCAGGGGGGTTGGACTAGATGACCTCTAAAGGTCCCTTCCAACCCAAAACATTCTATGATTCTATGTTCCAGCTCTGTGGCTCTGAGCCAGGGTTGGTACCCATGTGTGCTACAGCTGGGGGCGAGTTTTTTCCTCCAGGAACCCGTCTGCTGTTTGAACCAAGCCCTTGGACTCCATAGCGATCTATGGCAGAGATATGCAGCTACACACGCCAAGGAGCATCTCTCTGTGTGTTCTGAAGCTGCCAGTTATTGTATCCTTCAATCTCCTCTGGTTCCTCCACTAGCTAATTTGAGCAATCGCTCTCCCTTCACCTTCTCCATGTGCTCGTGGATTGATGGCAAATTCTGCTGGAAGAGATATTGCAGGGGAAGGATGCTCAGGCAGTCCTTGTACCCGCCCCATCATGCTGACATCTCTGCTACCTTTCTGACCTCCTCCGGTTCTACCGTATCCTTTGAGGAGGGCAGCCTCCACTGCACAAAGCTCCCCCTGGTTTCATACAGGGAAGCGTTGACCTTCTTTGCTCATCCTGGCCAGCACTGCTACCTCACGAGTCGCGCTTTCATTGAGTGACCACGTAGCTCCAAAATGCAATAGCAATCTATACTGGAAGTTATCAGCGCTTGTTTACAGCATCAGCTTTGCCCAGCTCTGTTACACATTCATTTTCCACTTCCTGTAACAGCTATTGATGCTTACAACAGATCAGCTATTGAGAAAGCCCGGGATGGGGAGTGACATACTCAGAGCAGGCAGGTGTTTGGGCAGCTCTAGCAATATCCTTGTGACACCTTTAAAAAACATCCCATGTCATCCTGAACATACGGATATATTGTCGGTGTAGTTCTGGCCTCTGAATTTGGGATCGGGTACTCCCAGCCCAGGTCCTGCACCGAGCAGATTGCTTTAACATTCATCAGGAAGCCAAAAAAAAAAATATTTATGGAAAGCTTCAACCTGTTACAGTAACAGACAATGCTGCTTAACACAGGCCGGGCATTTAAATGCGAGGTTAAATACCCTCAGAGGTTTTATGCAAGCAGATGTGTAAGCTAAGCTCCAGCATTAACCCTTGCAGCACAGGGCTGTTTGAATCTATTTCTTTGGATCTTTTAATAAAAACTGTTACGCCCGGGCTGGAAAACATGGTTAGAAAGCAGGTTTTGCAGTCACATCAGGAACCCTCAGACACTGGGAAGTGGCTTCAAAGCACTGAAAGACCTGGGAGGCCAAATCAGCAGAAAAGCAGGTGGTAGGATAAACTGCTTCATCCTTTGAGAGGGAGAAGGGCTCCGGCGGGAGAACACGCAGGGAAGTTAAGAGAAGGCAGCCTAAGTACACCTCAATTATCTGCTCCATATTAGCTACCAGCAAATGAATCATAGCAGCAGCTCCAGCTGTAGCTTGCCCACTGACACCTCTTCCTCCCCTTCTCTTGACAGGGATTGAACTCCTATCACGATGCTGAATGTGAGGACACCAAGCCAGACTAAGGGAAGCTCCAGCCCCAATACGTGAGAAAGGATGCTTTAAACAGCAAAAAAAAAACCCAAGGAGGGAGGGATGAGAATGCCATCCCCTACAGATCCCGTGCCCTCCATCACAACCTTGGAGGTGCACCCTTTCAGGGTGGTTTTGGCGCTCAATGCACGGGGGTGTAAGTCCACCCAGATGACCCATAGCCCTCCTAGCAACGCTTATGCTCTCCCACCACTGTAGGGTAACGATATCGGGGAAACAGCGCTCTTCCACGTGTGTTTCAAGGCAGAGGAGGACATTGCCAACACCCTCCATGTGTGTGGAGCCATAACACAGCCTGCTATGGTCTGGTTCGTAAGGCTGAGGACTAGACAGAAGATAATTTTGGAAGTGGAATTCTGCTGTTACAAAACTGGGATTAGCAAAACTGAGATGTCAGGTCAGCAGCCAAAGGTAAATGAACTAATTAATTCTCCAGTTCATCCCCTTCAGAGCATGTACTATGGGGAGACTCTGAACATAGAATAATAGAATGTTTTGGGTTGGAAGGGACCTTTAGAGGTCATCTAGTCCAACATAACATAAGGGGGTGCAAATGGGTCTAGCTTCTGAACTCCAAACCCCTCCTAAAGCCGCAGCAAGAGATGCTTGCTTTGCCAGCTACGATGGCAAAGCAAATCCCCAAAATCTCTCCGTTGGCTTGCTCCAGACTGAGATCTACCCATCAGTTTTCTATTGCACTGTCCAAGGCGTAATGGCTTTGTCTTCCTCCTTCTACAAGGCAGCACTGGTATCAAAATAGAAGAGTAAAGGCAGTGCTGCTCACAGAAGAAAGGGAATCTACACAGTGAAAGAAGCCATGAATAGAAGCCGCATCTTATCTTAGTAAGACAAAAGCTCTGCAATACAGCTGAGATGATAGAACTGCTAACAAAAGCCTTTCAAGTTCAGGCAAAGCTTTTGAAGGAGCAGCGATTAAGTTCATACCTCAGTTTTGGGTAGTTCCGCTGACAATTATGAACTACATATTCTAAATGAGAAGTGATGCATTAAGTCACTGGCATTCACGTGGGAAATGTATCAGAGTGAATTTCTCAAGCCTTGGCAGTATGATGTGCTGGATATACAGACAGATTGGAGACCAGGTGAAGAGCCCAAAGGGATCAATCTCTCACGTACACCATTCCCATGGGTCAAAGAGCCACAAATACAAACTTCTCATGAACAACGCAAATCAAAATGCTTTGACCCTTCCTTCCAGCTTATTGTTATATCCCATAATCCCAGAATGGCAGGGGTTGGAAGGGCCCTCCAGAGATCACCCAGTCCAACCCCCCTGCTCAAGCAGGCTCACCCAGAGCAGGGTGCACAGGACATCGTCCAGGCGGGCTTTGAATATCTCCAGAGAAGGAGACTCCACACCCCCCCTGCGCAGCCTGTGCCAGGGCTTGGTCCCCCTCAAAGTCAAGAAGTTCTTCCTCATGTTCCACTGGAACCTCTTCTGCTTTAGTTTGTGCCCACTGCCCCTTGTCCTGGCGCTGGGCACCACTGAGAAGAATCTGGCTCCGTCCTTGTGACATCCACCCTTAAGATATTTGTGTTTATGATGACAATACGTTCTGCTGACAGGTCAGGGCTGGGTAATGGAGCAAGCATCCAACTGGCCATTCTAGAGACCAAGCAGAGCTCACCTCAGGTGGCATGGCCTCTGCAGAGAGACCAGATCCTGGGGACAGACCAGACTCCGTAAACATGAGCTCACATCGATTTTGTAGTGCCAGATTTTCTGTGCCTTCTAGAACACGTGCCTCTGAGTAGCAGCTCCTAGGGGGGATCCTACACTGGATCTAGTCAAACCCATGCCCTCCACACCTAGCATTACTCTAGCCCTGTATTCACATGATTCTGTTATTGGGGGAGGGGGGGGGAGGGTGTCAGGGGGGAAGACAAAACCAACCCCAATATCAGATGCTATTATCATCTTTACTGATGTTTTATTGTTTTATTTGTTTTAAAGCAGAGCTCCTGGCTTCAAACTGCAGCCTAGGAGTCAGCTGGGCAGTTCTTGCTTTTAGGGGGGGACACCTTCCCCGATCTGATGGACCTGCTTTGACCTGGCTTTTCTTCTAGTTTGGGGCTTGCTGCCAAGATGCGCTGAATCGCCCTGAGACCTCTGCGTGAATCGTGCTGACATCTGACTTCTGGACATGACGCAATTTGAATAGCACACGAAAACACGGACTGCCCTGAAACTCCCTGTGGTGCAGTAGCCTGTCAAGGGAGGATACAAGCACCATAGAAGATCTAACCCTTCTAACACTTTTTCCCCCTCCAAACAGAGAGAAAAGCTCCTTTAATTGTCATTTGTAAATAATTGAAAGCACTGTTTTGAAGGTGTCAGATAATGTTTGCATTAGAGCAGAAAGATTTGGGCTCCAGTCTACAGCTCTGTGTTAAAATAAGCCCCTGGCCTATGCAGAACCTAACGCTTATTTTAGGAAAACCCTCCAGCCCACCAAAAGTGGAAGAATTTTACATTATTACCTACTTAATTGCTTTACTAAATAAGGGTGCCAAACACTGGGAAAAATGAGGTATTTGAAGAGGCTTATTTACCCCTAATGTGGCTCATGGTTCAGGATTTCAGGCAAATACAAGAAATACCTACTGGGTAAGTCTGTGAGTCAATGTAAGGAGGGTTATATCTTTTATTGATGTATCTTTTCTATGGTGAAGTTTACAGCTGTGGCTTATCACAGCACTAGATCCCTGATTTTTCCTGGTAACATGATGTGATTTTATAGCCCTGTGAGCTGTTTTACGTAATGCCGGTTCTCCTACCAGTTTGGGGTGGAGGTGCAGGACCTCGTAATGGCAGAAGTCATGCCATAAAACTTCAGGTGCGCTCCAGTTCCCAAGGTAGCAGGAGAATTAACTTGGCAGACAATGGACAAGCAGGAACTGTAAAACAGGGCTCAGCATTGCATGGAAGGCAACGAATCCCCGTAAGCACGCAGAGCCCGGGGATGGGCAAGCAAGATATCCTGCTCTTTGCTGGCACCAGGCCCCAGCTAGTAGGTTGAGCTGCTTTGGAAAACCAAAGCTCTTACAGACCACCTAATCCACAGCCTGTCCAAAAAAAAAAAAAAAAAAAAAGAGCATCCAGTCAACCCTGATTCATGTTATTACTCTGGGCCAGACACAGAATTTTGTGTTCATCTTCCCATTTCAGCTCGTCTGTGGGCTGGAGTCCAACTGTGTTGCTCCCACATAGTTCAAAAAAAAAAAAAAAAAAAGAATATCCCTGAGGCTATCTGCATTTGCAGCAAGAAAGATCAACCCTAAGCAGTGAGCTTGATATTTGCAGAAAAAGGCTTCTGTACGTACATGCCATCTCCTCCCTGAACAACCAGTCCTCTGTCCAGCGTGGGAGCGCAATACGAGAGCAGCTCAGAATGAAAACACAACACCTGAAAAAGAAATTCTTTGGGGAATTGGAAAAGTGTATTTTCCCCTTGTTTATCAGTGTGCGACTTTGTTCCTCCTGTGTTGCTAAAAGCATTCACAGGTGCTTAATTTCTCCAACACCCACATTAAAAAAAAAGCCAAAAAGCAGAAGGCATGCCACTCACCTCTGCAGGACAAAACTGTTGTCAGACTTGTTTGCTCCTATTTCAGGAGCACGGCTTCTCCTCCCCCCCAGCACAGTCCAGCGATAATTAGCATCACTGCATGCAACAGAAGTATCTGATATTTGAGCAAACAGGAGTTCTTAAAGCTATAGTGACTGGCCAAAAGTGACAGAAGTTAAAAAAACCCCCCAGCTTCTGTAAGGCACTTACACCCAATCACTGTTACCAGTCCCTACGCCTATTGCATGCTACTTACTTAATCAGTATTAGCAAAACTGTTATATGGAAAAAAGAGCCACTCCATTAACAGGCGCTGCTTTTTCCATAGCTAAAAAATGAATCTCTGTCAACTGACTTTTTCGGAATTGAAATCTCTTGTGTCACATTGGCGCTTTGAAACAATGCGTTCGTGTTTTTGAGAAATGTGAAAAAGAACCACCTGTGGAAGCCAGGTCAGGATTTGGGCAGCAGCCGAATAAACGCCAGGAGCCGTCTACCCGAAAGGATCCACCCCAGCTGCCAAATCTCAAAGCAGAGCTTGGATTACAAACCAACTCAACATCTCCAGGGGATCCTGCTATCGTGACATTTGCTGTTGCAGGACAGGGGGGCTCTGAAAATGCAATACAGCAACTCATGTTATGTTACTATAAGGATCCAAACTTCACTTCAGCTGCCAATTGCACTCACGTTCATGAAGGTGGGAGGTTTCGTCCCAGCCCTTGGTTTCTCTCCACCTTTGGAGTGTTATCTCTGCTCCCGCAAATCGATAAAACGGCTCTGACGTAATGGTGAAACCAAAATATCCGTTTACGGCGACGGATCATAAACAAACCAGTTAATCTTCGCACTGCAGAGAAGTGGCACATCATACAGATGCAATAACCAAACCTTAGAATGGAAGACTACATAGATTACTCTAAGATAACGAGGATTCTGAGCAGGGCTACAAAGCCACTATCAGTAGTTATGCATTATAACCCTTTGGCTACCTGAAGCTATTTCCCAATTGATTTATCATCCCTTATGCCTGATGCGTGAATTATTTTAATTTTGGTTCTAAATACGCAGCAAATTTTGGGCAAATGCTCTTTATGACAGCCAACCTGCCTTGAGCGCCCTCAAGTTCACTACCACAGCAAATCACTTCATTCCCCGGTATCAATACAGGCTGGGGGAAGAAAGGATCGAGAGTAGCCCTGCCAAGAGGGACTTGGGGGTGCTGATGGATGAAAAGCTGGACATGAGCCGGCAATGTGCGCTGGCAGCCCAGATATCCAACCATCTCCTGGGCTGCACCCCCAGCAGAGTGGCCAGCGCAGAGGGAGGTGATTCTGCCCCTCAACTCTGCCCTGGTAAGACCTCACCCTGAGCCCTGCTTCCAGTTTTGGAGCCCTCAGCACAAGAAGGACATTGAAGTGTTGGAGCGGGGCCAGAGGAGGACTACTAAAATGATCCGAGGGCTGGAGCACCTCTCCTAGGAGGACAGGCTGAGAGAGTTGGGGATGTTCAGCCTGGAAAAAAGAAGGCTGCGGGCAGACCTGATTGCGACCTTTCAGTACTTAAAGGGAGCCTATAGGAAAGACGGGGACAATCTTTTTAGTAGGGCCAGCTGTGACAGGACAAGGGGTGACGGTTTTAAACTGAAGCAGGGTAGGTTTAGACTGGATATAAGGAAGAAATTCTTTACAATGAGGGTGGTGAAACCCTTGCACGAGTTGCCCGGAGAGGTGGTGGAGGCTCCATCCCTGGACACATTCAAGGCCAGGTTGGACAGGGCTCTGAGCAACCTGATCTGGTTAAAGGTGTCCCTGCTCCCTGCAGGGGGGTTGGACTGGGTGACCTCTAAAGGTCAACCCAAAGCATTCTATGATTCTATGATTAAGCAGAAGAGGTGAAATGCCAACGGTTTTAAGTCACCATGAAGACCATCACAGGGTGTTGCTTCTCATCTACACCAAAATCACATGTTGGGAGCTTCGGGGAATGTAATTAAAAACACCGGCTCCTTCCCCCACCTCATTTAAGAAACAACCGTTGTTTGTTTAGGATGACTTAAGAGCCCGATGCACTGCAGTGTGGTGCAGTGCATCGGGCTCTTAAGTCATCCTAAACAAACGACGTATTAGTGTAGCCATCTGTTTGGGCAGCCAGCTGCAAGACATGTGGTTAGGACACCAACAGACTATGAAAAATCACAGGCTGCCAGGCCGGTTCATCGACTGAGAGGCAGCAGCCAGATGGCCAGTCGGTGCATCCCACTCTTTGTCAGCCAACGAGTCAAACGTGCATCGGGCTCTTAAGTCATCCTAAACAAACGACGTATTAGTGTAGCCATCTGTTTGGGCAGCCAGCTGCAAGACATGTGGTTAGGACACCAACAGACTATGAAAAATCACAGGCTGCCAGGCCGGTTCATCGACTGAGAGGCAGCAGCCAGATGGCCAGTCGGTGCATCCCACTCTTTGTCAGCCAACGAGTCAAACACATGGGACAGATGAGGGAGTGGGTGATGGGGCTGAAAGTAGGGCACCAAGGTTAGCGAAGATGTGGCCGAGTGCTGGGAAGGGAGTCTTGCCCAATACTTTAATAGGGCACCCTCACTTACAAACAAGAAAACGAGAGCAAGATTTAGCAATCCAGACAGTTAAGAAGATTTTTTTTTTTCACCTTAGGCAAGACATTCAGTGCTGAGAACAGTCTTCATTGTTGGGATTGTTCAAAATTTGCATCATTGGCCTCTCCAGTGTATTCACTTTGACTTTATGCAAATAAAAATAACGTGAACAGTTACATCTGAGTCAGAATCTCCAGCTAAGGTGGCTCGACACTTGGGAACTGAGACAAGCACACGCATTTCTCAAGCCAAGCTAAGTTTTTATGTATTTAATATTCCAATGGTGAAATGCTAATCTGGATAATGCAGGCCACTAAAACAGTTAATTCTTACCTAGTCTGAGTTCTCCAAAGTTCCCACACCCAATCTTCTTGCCCACTCTGAAGTTGGGTCCCACCATAAGAACGCCAGAAGATGCCGATGAGCTTGGTCGAGAACCGTGCCCGCTCCTTCCTGGCATTCCTTTCGTTGTACGCTGCCTTTCATCCTTTTCCCTATTAGGGTGGTCCATGATCTTAGTGAAATATTTCTGCCAGCAAGCTGGCAGAAAGGAATTGGAGTACACACTCTTCTCCTTAGAATAGAAATATATGTCCAAAAGTATCCGATTCAGGGTCCAAGAGAGTCATGGAAACGCATGGAGTTCTTTTGGCACCATATTCAGTTTCCTAATGCATCTTGATAATGTACCAAGGGGTCGATTATGTTCTGGAGAACTCAATAAAGGCAGGTTGCTTTGGGTTTCTTACCTGGCGAAAAGAAAAAGGATAAGGCTGTATGAAATAAAAATCATTACCAAGCAAGAAACACACAACAGGACCAACGTCCAGAACTTTCCCAGCCTTGAGAAAATTAACAACTGTGCAGGAACTTTACCATTTTCTTAACAATTTTCTGATACAAAGCCCTGATGCCACAAACAGATAAGCACTGCCCATCCATTGCTCGCTGCTGTAGTCACCAGGACTGATGCCACGCGTACTAACAAAAGCAATTTCAATTACACCAGCATGTCAGGTGGAAACTGCGAGGAGATCACAACCCATCTTTAAAGCAACTGTGAAGTGTAAAGTCTGTTTTCTTCTCACTTCATAGATTTAGAAAGTATTACACAAAGCCAGACAGAAAAAAAAAAAGTGGCAGCAAATGAAAGGTGCCAAGAGAAAAAAATATTGAAGCACTTCAGAAGTCAAATTCTCCTTCATTTTACATCTTTTAAAGTTGACCTCAGATATATTTGCTAATTGAAACTGTTGTCTTGGAGATGACCAAAATTAGCAGCCAAAGCAAGATTTATTATTTTAAAAAAACTAGACATTTCCTGAAGGCTCTACCAACACACAGTTCACATCACTAACATAATATAGTTGCCAAAAAAATGAGGTTTTGGAAAATTAGATGTTCTAATGGGATTGGGTGAGGGACTCAAGTTCTTCTCCAGCAGCCTGCATTCATGACTGGCAAACAAAAGCCTGACAGTTCTCCCAGAGAAACTGAAGTCCACCTTCCTCCCATGTGTTCACACTTGCCACCACCATAACCGCAAGGGCAGGCAACTCTGGACTAACTGCAGACAGCACACTGGTGCATCTCACAAGCATCAGTCTGCTAACTCTGTCAAAAGAGGACCAGAAAGAGAGACTTTTAATGGTTGGGCTTGATGATCTTAAAGGTCTGTTCCAACCTAAATGATTCTATGATTCCTCTCAATCCATGCAAGCAAAGTGGTTCCTCTCTGTCTATGGACCAACCCAAAAAGAGACAGGCAGGAACTGTACGGATCCAAGAGGTCCTGCTCCACAAGTGCAGCCCAGGGAGCACAGGGAAGATTAACACCTCACCATGAGACCTTTCCTAGGACGTGAACTCCCACTGGATCGTTAGGGCAGCCAAATGATTCAGCTTGGCCCCACTGAGGTCAGAAGTTGTTTCTACTGCTCAGATGTGAAACTCTGAAGCCTCTGCAGCAACAGACCATGGTGGCCTGATGTGACAGTCCAGGGGTACTAGTGGTGGTGGGGAGCTTCCCCCTATCTCCCTAGCAGCCCGCAGGACGAAGGGAAAGGTTGCAGCATGCTTTGTCCATACAGACTCTGCATAGGGAGCCAGTATTAGGCAGCAGATGTGGACGCTCTTGGAGATGCTTGTGGGACAGCTCTTAAGAACTAGAACAAACACACCTGGAGTTATCCCCCACATCTCAGGACCTCTACTTACTGGACTGTGCTCCTTCAGGGGACACCTGCATCCACAGTTTTCCAGATGTGAATGAAAGAGTGCCCGAATAATTTTAGAAACATGGTTTGTGCCCTACTTTGGCTGTAGGCATCCACTCTGAAGTTTCAATGTTGGCATGGAAGTTAGCAAACCCCTCCAAAGTCAGCAGAGAAATGCTAAACAAGAGCCAGTGTGGAAGGACATCAGCAATCAAACACTATCAGATATGCCCAGAAACACAACCATATTTACAAGAGTTCAAAAAGGTACTGAGGCAATTGGGTCAGTCCGCCTGTAGCAATCCATTTCTATGGGATTTTGCAAGGGTTTCTCCCATTTGTTTCATGAGATGAAGAAGCTAACCTATCTATTTCCAGTTATCCAGAAATAAAAGACAACAATTGTCACCCATCCACAAACCAGCAGCACAGAACAAAAGCATCAGCCCTTTTGAAATATGAGCATGCTTTCCCTAGCCTTTAACCCTGGTATACTTCTACTTCTGGGAACCTTTGCTTTGATTTAAGGCATCTGTATCACAAGGCAGAAGTCATTCACGCTACATCCAGAAAAAGCAGGTAGCTACCAGCTGGAAATTCCAGTTTCTGAATATTGAACTCATCTTTAGCGCAACTCTGACTTTTTCTATCCATTTGCAGTTCTGCCGTGTTTGCACAAAAGAGGGCAGAGTACTCCCTAGCCTGAGCTTCCTCTCTAGACCTTTCGTTTTTTTTAAATACTTCCACAACCCCCCCAAATATTACATAAAGAGAATGGACAGCTTTAATACCGCTTTCCAATTACTTCCCATTGCTTTTTTTCATATATTATTGCAGGCTTCTGTATCAGACAGGGATTTTGCAGGACTCTGAACAGACCCCATCTTCATAGGAAGGACGCCGTGTCCCTCCGCAGCGTATTGGGAAGACCTTGAGGAACTAATAATAGCATAAAGAAACATCCATACACATGAATGGATGCTCCAGGCAACACAAGAGTCCCACAAAACCACCCATCTTCAGCAGTTAATACTAATGCTTAGGACCTAGCTGAGGCTGCACAGGCTATCTCATCCAGCCCGTGACTCAGCAGCCCTCTTTTCTGCAGTGAAAAGCAGATGAATTCTCATCGCCCCCCTGAGCAAAGGTGGGTCCCTGCAGAAAACATCACACAGCACGTTTGCACCAAATTCAGGAAGCCTGAAAAATCATCAGGTCACCTGCAAAACACCATATCATGTCTGTACTCCCAGTTTGGCCGTACCGACCCAGCGTGGTACCCAGCGACGTACAGCAGCGTCAAGCTCCCAGCATGGTACTACGCAATGCACCGGACACCATTCGTGATTAAGCACCGCTGGTCTACCTAGAGACAGAAGAGCTGGAGATGGAGCCCTGTGTCTAGTTCTGGAGCCCTCAGCACAAGAAGGGCATTGAAGTGTTGGAGCAGGGCCAGAGGAGGGCCACAAAAATGATCCGAGGGCTGGAGCACCTCTCCTAGGAGGACAGGCTGAGAGAGTTGGGGATGTTCAGCCTGGAAAAGAGAAGGCTGCAGGGAGACCTGACTGCGGCCTTGCAGTACTTAAAGGGGGCCCATAGGAAAGATGGGGAAAAATCTTTTTAGTAGGGCCAGCTGTGACAGGACAAGGGGTAACGGTTTTAAACTGAAGCAGGGTAGGTTTAGACTGGATATAAGGAAGAAATTCTTTACAATGAGGGTGGTGAAACCCTGGCACGAGTTGCCCGGAGAGGTGGTGGAGGCCCCATCCCTGGACACGTTCAAGGCCAGGTTGGACAGGGCTCTGAGCAACCTGATCTGGTTAAAGGTGTCCCTGCTCCCTGCAGGGGGGTTGGACTAGATGACCTCTATGGGTCGTTTTCAAGCCAAAGCATTCTATGATTCTGTGCTCACATACAAGAAATTCAACATTTAGTACTACCAAGCTTTACTCGTACCACAAATTAATTCAGGATTTAATACTGAAAACTGAATATGGATAAGCAGGAAGCATCCATTACGGGCAAGCAGGATAGACCGGTTTTTCATCACCAGCACTCTGATGTACTTCCAGCTGCAGCATTTGTGCTCGGGGGTGAGCTAGCGCTGCTTCTCAAAGCCGCCAGTGTGGACGCAAGCAGAGTTGTATTCACTTTGTGAAACCGGCTTGCAGAAGCAACGACGATGCTGCTCTATCAGAGATCAGGAAAGCAATTGGGCTGGACCCCACCCCAACCTGTCCTGGGAAGAGAGACTTGCTTCAAAACAAGCAACAAAAATATGGGACAGTCATCGAAACTAAGGAAGTTTATCGCTCAATAGAAATCATATGTGAGGATGATGAAAAAGTGCTTCTAGGGCTGGATCACTAAGACAGATGAGCAGAACAGAGGAATTCTATGCATTAAAAAAAAGTCACACTTTGGAAAACACACTTGATCCCACCAAAGCCAAAGGGGAGGATTTGTTTCCCCTGGAGACCAAAGTCATTATTTTCATCAAGGTTGGATAATCCATGGGCAACAGCTACAGACCTCACAAAAGGGTAACAGAAAGAAGAAATCTTGCTGGAGGTAGCAAGAGCACAAACCCTGCTCAGTTTGCGCTGGGAAAAACCCCACAAAGCACAGCATTGTGAGAGACATGAAGGTCAGCACAGCTCTGCAGGCCGAGGAGATGCTGCTGTGAAGGATTACATGGAAGAGGGACTAAAAACCCTGAAGGAGGCAAAATCTGCGTGATGGGGACCAATGATGGCACAGAAAGGAGGAATGATATAATTTTTACTAAGTTGCAAACAGATTTATTCCCCCGTCCTTGCTCACTCAGCTAACAGTTACATGGCCAGTGGAGAGCGTAAGAAAAGCCAGTACAAGCCAATATCACCAGAAAGGGTGTTTGAACAAGCCCAATGAACACGAGGCGGACTGGGAAGAGACAGGCTGTTTAACGATGCACGGCCACGTTTCTCTGTGTGGTGCCAGCAGCCATTTAACCTTCCTTCTGCCATGAAGAGAGCGAGGCCGTTTTGCAGCAGGATCTGATGCCTCGGTGCAGATCTTTTCTAAGTTGTTTGGCTACTTGCTGGCACAAGACAGCATCGTTACAGAAAGGCCTTTTACCAGCTATGATAAAACGGGGCTGAAAGCCACCAAAAGGTAAAGGCGCACAATTTAACACATTTTGAACGGTTGAAATGGGTTGGTCTTGATCTTCAGTGACTGCAGAACAGGCAGTGATCTGCCAGCGCTCGATGACACAGGGACATCTCTCCTCTAAGGGCGGCTCAAGCCTCTTGCAAGCACAAGCCCTCCTGAGCCTGCATACAGCTTCCCCCTCCTCCAGACTAAAGCCTGAACTCCACTCATGCCCCGTTTGCCATGTTCCAGCAGCAGAAATACGTTGCTTGGGTTGACGCTTACACAGTGCATCTCAGATGGGACAAGCAATTCTACCCTTCTCAGGCAGATCAAGCACAGAGCTCCACCACACATTTTCTGGCTAGCAAAATAAGATGTTCATGTTTATAAGCCACTACACCTCCATCCTGCCCCTGTTCCCCATCTGTATAAGATCTCCCCAGGGAGAAGGTCATGCCCGACAGTCTGTGAACATTACACATCCTCCCTCTGGGCTGAAAGCCTCCTGCAAACCCCAATTCAGATCAGCAACGAATGAGTGAACTGAGCGTTTGATGCACACCGAATTGCCCAAAGATCTTTCAATATTGTTGCTACGTACTAAAACCAACTGTAGTAAATATGGCATCAAATATGGCTTCTGAGGACTAACAAACTGCTTGGCTTTGGAAGAGGAGAGGCAGAAGAACTAAGACTAGACTGTAATTTGAAGGCAGCCGCATTAATATTTAAAGGCTACTAAGAAACACCAGGACTATTTCCTGCCACGACTCAAACTTTTTCATAATTATTTTGCTTCCTACCTTTCCACCCACTCAGCAAGATTGCTCTTGAAAGTTACTTGCATTTAAACAAAGCTGCATGAAGATATTTCCCTAATGATGACTCAGTCCAATTCCAGTATTACTTTTGCTACAGTACAGTTGGAGACACTGGAACAGTTATTTAATGAAAGATGCAGGCTTGAAAAGAAATTACTTGAAGCACAGTTAGTGAAATAAAAGCCCAGTCTTGTATCATACACACTTCAAAACACTTAGGTCCTGAGATCTAAATCATGAACTCACCTCCATCAATAAAACCACAGCACTCTAGTTGCAAACCAGCTTGTAGGCAGTGTTGGAGGCTGTTTGTGTCACAATCTGTAGCACAGTCCAGCACGAGGGAAGGTTTATCACTTACCGAGCACTTGTTAGAGCACAGGGACACTGCTCACAGACATCCACATCCAGTTTTCCCAGTTGAGTCCTTAAGTTTGAAAGCAGCAGCCATAAAGGACAACGCAAACAAAAGACTGGTGCGAAGAAGCCAGAGCAATCCTTCCTACCCTTCAAAGGAAAAGCTCTCTTCCCTTGCACTGAAAATGTCTTTGACCTACCTGAGATACTCCGGAGACCCTTCCAAGATAAGAACAAGAGCTGTCCAAGTCTTGTTTTGTGGCACACTTTCAGGAAATCTATCCCAACTGAAACTGCAAATGAACCCCCCCATCTTCAAATCAAATCAAGCAGACCTGATCCTGGTCCTGATCAGATTTCTGATTCATGAAGGAGTCAAAACATGCTAGAAATCAAACTGCAAGTGCTTGGTGGATGGATCATCACCCTAACAAGCTGTAGTAGCTCAGCCCTACAGTTCCTTTTTCCTTCTTTTAAGAACAGACCTTCAAGAAAGCCCCATTTCCTTTTGAGATGGGCGATCTCAATCCACTTTCTATAGAAACAGGAACTCGATTTCTCAAAGAACTCCAAGGTCGTTGCTTCTCACATGCCTTCTCACTGTATCTTCCAATATCGACCCCAGGTCCCCACGTAAAGCTTTTGGTTAAGTCTCTTGATCTGGGGAGTGCTTTCCAGACCAGGTCTGCTACTTCCCACATGACTTCAAAGACTGTAAAATCCTCCAGGGCTCTCAACTGACATGTTAAGTATACAGATATGAGATCACCAGCTTCTACACTCATTCTGTGTAAAAAGCAGAGCCTTCAGCAGCAGAAAACTTGGCTTGCTTTGCTACAGATTGGGACAAATGGTTCACCCTCTGGAAAAGGTGTAACAGCCAGGATGCAAGTAATGAGGAATATTTTTGAAACCGGGACACGTGACGTGTTCACTCATGTTCTCAGCATCTGCCACCTTGTTTTCTTCACTTACACCCTTCAGTTTAGAGGAACAAGCTGGCTTTGTGTCTTCTGCCTCACTGCATACATTAACAGCTTCCTAGACATCAATGCTCTTTCTATATTAAAATGCAATTAGTAAACCTTTCACTTACAGCTTTGCTCCCTTTCTACGTGGACATACACCTCCATTGGCTTCAGGTCCCTTCATGCCTTCTCATCCCACCACATCATCCCTTCCCTTCCATGACATTCCACTTCTCGCCCTGCTTCTGCCCAATGCTACTTTCCAACTGGCCCCAGTAAAAATTTCTTTTTCCAAAGCCACCCCTTTACTCACTTCTGGTAAAGTTGCTGTTCTGCTAATGAGAAAATAAAAGAGTTATGGCTACTAACAAGAAAATAAAGGCGTGTTATGTAATCTGCCCTGTTCCTAAGGAGGAAAAAAAAAAAAGTTAAAAAAATCAACAGATAACCAAATATTCTCTCTTGGTCTGACCTGGAAGAGGATCCTGCTCTGGTGCTTGGCCATCTACACAAGCTAGTAGGAAGGGAGGATGCAGAGGCTGAACGCTCTCTCCACTCTGCCATGGGAAATACACTTTTTTTTGCCTTTTTCTCTCCCACTCAAGAGCTTTCTGGTTACCTAGAGGGTCTTCTACTAAGAGATACTCCCCCAATAGGCTTCCTATTATGGGAGTGTATTGGTATCTCAGTAGCACCTCCACACAGAGGAGATCAGCATTTATCCCTGCTTTCCCGAACAGCACGAGACTGACCTGGTTTCAGTGTCCTCTATGTTGTGCAAAACAGAAAAACTGAAGAAGTAGGTCAAAATTCTCTGTTGCAATTTAAAGTTGGTGACAGCATCGACAAAGCTGGCTGCAGACTACAGCAAGCAGGTGCATGTCACATCAGATGTCCCACACTTGGGAGGTTCTTTCCAAACTTGAAGACTACAAATGCCTTTTAAACACTGAGTTGCTTCTGTCGAATCATTTGACCCAACAATTCAATCTTGTGCAGTTAGTTTTGTTAAGCGCTTCACAGGCGGAAAAAGTGCCTTACAAGTTGAGGCGTACAAACAATGCTGGGAAGGGAGAAGGATGGACAAGTGCGGATCACTACACTCATTTGTTACTTTTGAACGCACAGGACTGTCAAGTTGACATCCTACAATTACATGGTTTTTACAGAAAAGGATGAACCCAAATGCACTCACACCATTTTCCATAGACCTTACAAATCTGCTAAAACACATTAATTGTATAGCCCTCATCTGAATGTGTTGGCAAGTTACTTTTCAAAATTAGTCTTGGTTGATTGTTTCACCAAGAGCGATCCAAGCACCCATTCTGTAAGTTCATTCCTGAACTTTGTTCTCGATACCCTCTACACAAGCTCATTATGAAAGCCAGGAATGTTAGGGAGGGAAAAAGTAATTTAGTTAGTAATTTAGTTCTTCCACACAAAGAGAGTCAAAACAAAAACCAGACCATTTTCCAGGGAAACGGTCTGTGCCATGCAAGCTAGATTCACTGACTTTTCTTCCCCCGCTCGAGTTCAAGCCAAACATATGCCAGCAGCCACGTACACATATTCCTATACGTTCAACAAAGCACTACAGACCATAACCTGCCAGAAGAGGTTAGTGCTCTTTGTGAAGAGTTGCGTTATGCTGGAACAGCTAAATGAACAGCTGAATGCTTAAATGAAAAAAATCCCCTAATGAAATCTGAGCTCTGCATTATTTTTTTTTTTTCCAGGCTGGGAAGAGAAAAGACTGAAGAGCAACTGCCAGATCAGCTCCCCTCCATCTTCTGAGACTTAGCTAAAGAAGTCAGATACATCCCTCTGCGTGAAAGCCTGACAGAAAGCCAAACCCCCATGTGTCGGCAGCAAGCACCTCCAAACAACGCAGGTGCTTGGCCCACACACAGCTGCCTGCACACCACCAGCCCCAACACTGCACCCTCCGCAGCCCCCGCTGCCCCTGGAGGGAACCGTCACATCGACAAGGTTTTTAAGATCTACTCCTTGATAATATTACAGTAACCGACCCCAGCTTTAATATTCAGCACTTGAAAGGCTTCTCAAAGGCTGGCAAAAACACATGGCATTTAGGATGCCACCTCTGCTTGCAAAAATAGGCTGCGTAAGGCCATGCAAGGTCAGGTTCCAGTAGAAATAGATATTTATGAGGGCACTACAGAGGAAATGAGAAAAAACCTGGCAGTGGGAAAGGGTCTGGCGCAGACCCTTTGTGGGCTCCCCAGTTCAAGAAGGATGAGGAGTTACTGGAGAGAGTCTAGAGAAGGGCTACAGAGATGGTGAGGGGACTGGAGCATCTCCCCTATGAGGAAAGGCTGAGGGAGCTGGGCTTGTTTAGCCTGGAGAAGAGAAGGCTGAGAGGGGATCTCATCAACACATACAAATATCTCACGGGTGGGTGTCACGAGGACAGAGTCAGACTTTTCTCAGTGGTGCCCAGTGCCAGGACAAGGGGCAATGGGCACAAACTGAATCAGAAGAGGTTCCAGTTGAATATGCGGAAGAACTTCTTTACTTTGAGGGTGACCGAGCCCTGGAATAGGCTGCCCAGGGGGGTGTGGAGTCTCCTTCTCTGGAGATATTCAAAGCCTGCCTGGAAGATGTCCTGTGCACCCTGCTCTGGGTGAGCCTGCTTGAGCAGGGGGGTTGGACTGGGTGATCTCCTGAGGTCCCTTCCAACCCCTGCCGTGTGACCCAGGGCAGAATGAGAACCCTGCTAATGTTCTTTTCTCTGATATCCAGGCATCACATATACCCGTATTTTTTTCATCTTAAAATACCAGGTTGCTTAACAGCAAAAAGAGCCTCGGCTATACCCACACCACCCCCTTCCTGTCAGGCAACCGATCTGAAGAAGATCCAGAGAAGAGACGACTTTAGACAGCCACGCGAGCATTTAAGGAATAACCCACATTCAGGTGCCTCCATGGTGGTCAATGGATGTAGTCTGCAGTTACTGGTATCAAAAATGAGCAAAGTCCTCGACAAGACCACCGCTGCGGCTTGGGGTCTGGAGCAGGCTTGGATCACTGGAAGCAACATCACTTTTGCAGATTTATAGCATAATTTAACACAGATGCACCTCAATAGTCTACGACTTTTTTCTGCACACCGCCTGGCAAGGAAAAGAAGCCTGGAGGATGAATTGCAGACAGGCTCAGAGAGCTTGAAAAGACTGGTAAGTTTGGCGGTTAAACACAAAAAAACCCCCTTTGCACTATCCAAACCATGAAGTGCTTTTTTTCTGCTTTCAGAAAGGAATGCAAGGATCAAGTTCAGAGCCAACACTGCTTTCATGGCGTGTGCGTGCGTGGCAGGGGAAAAGCCTCTCGATAGAAGAAAGGTGCTTGTGAACTTGAACAGACAGGGCCAAAGAGAACTGAAGATCCCTTGAGAGCAAGGGGTAGATAGAAGCTGCCTTAGTGAAGCCCAGCTCAAGCTGACAGGCAGCCCTGCCTAATTCAAAGAGGTGCTGAGAAGCCCTTGCCCACGTGTCAAGATGAACACAAGCACCCCTCAGGTTCCCGTTTCCCCTGTGGAAGAACACACTCGTGTCAAGTGCCACCCAGTATCAATCAAACCAGTGTCACTACAAAGCAGTAATGGAGTGGGATTCAGCTGTAGGCTCTCTGTACCCCAACTTGAGAGGAGAGGTCCCCAAAACTTGGCTTCTGCCTGCCTGATGGGAACAGGTTGCCTCTCCTCTGCCCCATTAATACCCAGGATACCCCAAAAAGCTGAGGACAAACAAGCAGAACAGTTTCTTGGTTGCCTCAGATCAGAAGGACACCAAACCCCTGCCAAGGCTTAGATCAGCTCCTAAAAAGAGCTTCAGACATGGCTAGTCAGATTCATGATCTCAGCCCCTGAAACTGGGTTAAGTAGAGGCCTGGGACGATGCTTGCCAGTGGTCCAAAGCAGCAGCACACCCTCTGCTTGGTGTTAATCAGCACGTAGATGATGATATGTCCAAAGCATAGCTGCAAAGATCAAAAGCCTGTACGTGCTGCATCTTAACAGCATAAAACATCACGGTGATGCTGCTGAGCATTTGTGCCCAATGGCTCAGGAGACAGAAGCAAGCTCGCCTGGCCTCTCGCAGCCCTGAGACCTGAACAGGGGTGTAAGGGTATTCTCAGCGTCCAAGCACCCACTTGCACAAAGCAACAAAGCCTTGGAGAAAACACCACTTCCATGCAAAGAGATTGACGTTATGAAAGTGCATGAGAAATAGGTGTCCTCACAAAGAGAGCTTTATGCAAGTATGAAATTCAGTGCAAGGATTTAGGCACTGAGTGCCAACACACACCATAAATCAGGCCAGATTCATCCCAGCTGAGGTGTGTCCTCCAGGGACGAATACCAGCAATCACTCAAGGCAAATTTGGCTGTAAGAGCGACTACATGCTTTCACACCCTACTGTGGGGCAATATTCAGCATCACAGAGACTGGAGAAGGTGTTCTTCGCCACCACACAGCCTCAGATGACGAGAAGACGAAGAGAGAAACCTGTAAGGGGACATGACCAAACCCAACAGTTTAGGTGGGTAAAAGTCACCACTATAACGTGCAGCCAGTGTAGCTAAACTTTAAGACCTGGACTGGTAAGCAAAGCCAATATGACCCACAGAAAATGGGGGAGCAGAGGCCCCTGCCAAGTTAGTGTGACTCCATCCCACGGACTCTTACTGTTGCCCAACAGACTTGACTTGGCTCCTGCCTCCAGGTTGCTCATCACCAGAAACTCCTCGTAAGAGCTGTGATGTAAGAAACACAGTGATGTAAGAGATGGCGAGCCAGAATATCAACATCTCTTAAAAAAAAAAAAAAAAAAGTAGTGATGGTGATGCCAAAAGAAGAGACAAGTAGCGTATTAAGAGGAAACACAAGAAAAAACTTGATACTTAATGATACTTAATCAAGAAAACTTGATACTTAAAAGAAATTTCATCAGTTTTAATGCCTGAACTTCACCTTCTCCTTACTTGAAGAAGCTGCCTTTTCGGGCAGTCATGGGACAGAGGATCAGACCAGGTCGCCACTTCATCTAATTAGAACTTTGGCAGGAATTCAACTGACATTACCTACATATTTTGCTTGCAACTAAACTACATCTCGAAGAGGAAGCTATGTACCAGAGACCTATAGACAGAGAGAAATCCCCCCCAGCCATGAATGCGCTGTTTATTTGGAGGCAAATTGCTGTCAAGCAGGGGTGGCAAAGCTCACAACCATGCGCAGAGGTTAAAGAGCACAAGGTGGCTGAAAAGGTAAGAACCAAGGCTTCATGGATAATAAATCCTGCTCGTTTGGGCTTAATAAATACATTGTTTCAGCCTAAGCAAGCAGATCTCAAAGCCGCAATGGAGAAGGGGCAGCAGCTGCCAGCACCCCAAGTCCCTGCCATCACCTCATTCCCTCCCACCCTGCTATTTTTTGGTAGGGTGAGGTTTTCCTGGTGTAGGTCACTTCCATTAAACTGATGGAGCATGGTATTTGAGGCACTGTTACACTCAACGCCTGAAACCTGCTGCAGCGATTTGTCTTCCCTTCCCATTAGGGGATTATAAAAACTCCATGCAGTCAGCACTGCAGCTGTGCTACAGACCCGAAACAAGCTGCTGAAAATCCCCCACCTATCCAGCAGGACAGTGTCCTTACAGGCATATAAAGAATAACCTTTTCCTTTCTCTCTGAGATTTAAGATTCCACTTTTTCAGCCCTCCCAACCGCGTACCCTTATGAAGCAGCTCAGCCATCAGACGAGATTGATTGGGATGGCCTCCGCAATTGAAAGATGCTGAGAATTAAGTGCAGCCCAAGGAAAACACCCACTGGGGAAGTACAGCCCCATTGCAGGAGGGCCAAAAGATGCTTAGGAGCTCTGTGATAGTTTTGTGAACTCATCTTGTCTCTTGCGTTGTTTTTATTTTTATTTATTTTTTGTTTATTTTTAAACAAAGCAAAGGTCACTCCTTTTGCTGGCAGCTATGAGCTGCCTCCTCCCTGTGCAAGGTACGGGCTCGATTACCAGTTTTGTTCTGTGATGGGAAGTGGCAAGATAGGCTACACCCAAACATCAGCAGCAGCTCCATAAAAACCTGCACTTCCTCAGCAGAGAGATCGGGCATGATAATCCCGGGATACACAGTTAGACTGTGGCATTTGTTCACAGAAAGTAGGTGGTTGCCACTTGTTATTTCCTGGACACAGCAAGGAAGGAGCCTGTATCACCAGCCTGCAGGGGAAAGCCAAGCAGAAGCCATCGATACTCCAAAGCAAGCTAAACAGCTTGAAAAAAATTGTAATACTTAAAGGTTTCTGTTGTTGGTTGGTTTTGTGGGGTTTTTTTCTTCCTCAAATCTAAAGGTACCAGGTTGACAGTGTCTTAAAAGTCTTCACCTGCTAGACAGTGTTTTAGCTTCTTCTAGATTTACTAGTAAGCACCATCCCATGCCCGTCATTTTTTTCTACCCATGCTTCACAAGTTGCAGTTTCTTTGTAAAAAATTTTTAAAAAAAAAAAAAAAAAAAAAAATCACCGGCACCACTTGCCGAAAGGAGGTCCACATGCTGGAGCAGGTAGAGCATCAGGAGAGGCAGCCTCTCCACATTGGCACCCCATGTAAAACTGCCCAGCACCCTGGGACACATCTGGGTGGCAGGAGCAGCATAAGCCATGGCAACACAGCCTCCGGTTTCTCATGGTGACAGCCTCTGGAGGTTTCTTCTGACTGTATCCATCCAACTGACAGTGTTTGCCTTCATACACCATCAAGCTCATAAAATTTCCCCCCCTAAGTACACAGTAACTGGAAAAACTTAAATTTGCCAAGGATCCACCTGGTTACAAGATACCACCATCCCTTGCTCCTTCACGCTCTTATCCTGAAGGCAGGTTCACACATAACAGGTGGGCAGACATCTCCTTGCCTTCACACCAGGTGATGGAGAACACACCCAAGATGCAAGAGGGTGTTAAGGCCAGCAAGGATCATAGAAACATCATAGAATCATAGAATGTTTTGGGTTGGAAGGGACCTTTAGAGGTCACCCAGTCCAACCCCCCTGCAGGGAGCAGG
>NW_009260435.1:615872-645781 GCF_000687185.1 Egretta garzetta | reverse complement strand
CAGGCGAAACACCCCCAGCTCTCTCAGCCTGTCCTCCTAGGAGAGGTGCTCCAGCCCTCGGATCATTTTAGTAGTCCTCCTCTGGCCCCGCTCCAACAGTTCCATGTCCGTCTTGTGCTACGGGCTCCAGAGCTGGATGCAGGGCTCAGGGTGAGGTCTCACCAAGCAGAGTAGAGGGGCAGAATCCCCTCCCTCACCCTGCTGGTCACTCTGCTGGGGATGCAGCCCAGGAGATGGTTGGATATCTGGCAATCCAGATCTGTTTACAGTGGTGTCCAGCGACAGGACTAGGGGCAATGGGTGCAAACTGAAACGTAAGAGGTTTCAGTTGAATATGAGGAAAAACTTCTTTACTCTAAGGGTGACAGAGCACTGGAACAGGCTGCCCAGGGAAGTTGTGGAGTCTCCTTCTCTGGAGATATTCAAAGCCCACCTGGACGAAGTCCTGTGTAGAATGCTCTAGGAGAGCCTGCTTTAGCAGGGGGGTTGGACTAGATGATCTCCCGAGGTCCCTTCCAACCCTTGCAATTCTGTGATTCTGTAATCCACAAAATCCTGCATGCCACGGGAAAACAGATAGTCCTCTGCCTGCACAAACACGCAGTCTGAATGCAGGCAGTGATGGTGTGCCCCCACTGAGCACCCAGCCCCACAGAGCAGGGCCACCTGGTGACCCTGCACACACGAAGCAGCCCCATTATTCAGCCACAAACCATAGTTCCAAAGCAATGTCCAGCTTCCGTGGCGCATTTATTTTCGTTATCAAAGCCAGATGTATTTGGCGACCCCATGGTGCATAACCCCAAGGTTATGGTGGTGGATTTCATTCATGCCAACCTCTGCTGCTACTACCGATAACCCCCTAATCTGCATCTCAGCACCCTCCCACTACCTGATGCTTATTTTTCAGATCAAGAAACAGTACTTAGATAGTGAGCAAACGCCTCTGCCACCTTTCTTCCAGGTCATCATGCCTTTTTGGTTATTTCCATTCAGATCTGAACTCCCCAGTACCAGAAGAGGATCACCGCTAAAGTTATTCAGCCCCCGAACCAAGGATGCTGGATGCCCATCTACAGCATGTTTCAGTTCAGCTGCAAGCAGCAGCAGCGAGGAGCACTGACACAAGGGTTTGAGCTCATGTTGCATTTGATGGAGCGATGTCAGCTGAAGGAAATAGCATGCGAGTTCACAGGGGAAATAAGCCAGAGAGATGTTTCGGTTCCAGAGAGGTAATTTTACACGACAACTTATCCTAGCTCTCTCCTTTCCCCTCATGTTAAGGACTTTGCACAGTTCACGGCCTGGTTCTTCTGTTTGCTGTAAACTTGAGACATGCCTATGTAAAGTGAATATTGTGCCAAACCAAACAAATCTTCCATCCACTTGTAGTCCGGCAATATATTAGGAAGTAAAGGCAAGGCACATACCATTAAAACTGTAAGTACCACCTAATATGAACAAGAGTAGAGTCTCACAGTTAACAAAAAGAAATATTTTGCTCCATTTCTCAAGGAGTTAGATTTACACATTGGCCTTAGACTTGCCAGTATCCTTGTTTTGCAAGCTTCTAACCCATTTGTGCTTCAATCCTGTTTGACAAAGAATTCAAAGACCTCTAGTTTCTCCAGCTATTATGACAAAGCCAGAGGAGAGCGACCCACACACCTTCCCTCATTGAGGAAGATAACGAAGCACAAGCTCAAGTACAAGCACAAGTTACGCAGTATAACACAAGGAAATGCACTAGGGAGTGGAGTCGCTCATCCCTATCCACAAGAAAAGCTTCACAACTTGGGTCTTACTAGATACTGGATTAGCCAAACACTGAAACCACATTTCCTAAGCTGTCCTCAGAGCCATGTATTCTCTCCATTACAGGGTTAGCATTCAGGAGACATTGGGGCAAAGCACAGGTATTTATGTTGCAGCTAAGATGTCCTGATGGGTGCCACCTTCCTCCCAGAGCACACAGTACCTGCTAGCTGTGCTGCTGTTCTTCACATATAGAATAAACACACCGGGAACCATATAAGCTTGCTTGCTGTTCAACAAGTAAGCGAGAGTTGAGCGTTTGGTGGATATTTCAAACTGAAGGTGGCTAGCAAGTACCAAAATGAAGGTTTAAGGACACAGGGAAGCAGAAGCAGCTATAGCAAGAGCAACCCTGTGCTGCTGTATTTCCCATCTATAATGACTTAAAAATCAGCAACGTTGCAGAGAGAAGCCTAAAGTTTTCTCAAGAACCAAAACCAGTCCCTGCAATAAGATTAAGGCAACTCAGATGAGTTTGGTGCAGAGATTAGAAGATACCTTACGGCTTCCCCTGGATTAGCAACAGGGAGAAACTGAAGCCAAGGCCCAGCAAAGAAATAAACAGTAAGCGAGGAGCTGCTATCAGAGGAAGCCCTTGGTTCCTGAAGTTGGAGGAGAAAGCAATTTGTTCTACCCTTTCACACCGATCTAGACTTAAGAGTTCAGCTTATCTTATCTATAAAATGAAGTAGAGATGCAACATAGGTACTCACAGAGGTTTGTTGCCACAGTAAGCACATCCTGACAATAATGTTCCTTTGCCCTGCAACACATGGCCTTGGACTGCTTACGGCTGGCAGTTTTCTTCACTTTGAGCTTTAGAATTTTTTTCACAAGCACCAACCTTCCTGAGCAGAGATGACATCTTATTCCACCCTGTTAGCTCTACTACCATGATTTAAAACAAGAAGTGGGTTTTTTTTTTTTGTCCCATGCAGAGACTTACCTCCTAACCATGGGCAAAGTCAAGAGTACTTATGCTACCAAGTGTCCGTGTGTCCTCTGAAAGGCACCAGCCTCCCATCCAAATCCATCCCCACCACCAGACCTTCAGTTAAATAAAGAAACAGCTGAGCCTCTAAGAACTCATTGCTGAAACCCCACCTCTTGCAACTACAGATCACCTTTAGGCACTATCTTTAAACCATATTTTCCAGATTAATTACTTCATTACAAGTGCCTGTTCCCCTTTCACGCAAACTCGAGAAAGTGAAAAAACCAAGCCCAGTTCTTCAGCCTATGAGGCAGTTCTGCCACAAGGAAAGACAGCACTTCTTGACAGCATCTACAGACAAGGCCTGTGCATCAGACACTTTCCCAAACTCATTTTCTGTGGTTTGAAACCTGAAAATGCCTCCGTACTCAGCTACAAAATATCCCTTTGAATCACCGCATGTGAAAGAAATTTCATGCCATTTAGTCTTAGTCTTCTCAGTGAGATTGTGGAAGCTGGCAGGTGGCACAAGGTCATCTGAGATTTTTCAGAAGAAATTCATACCGTGAAAGTACAGGCACAATCAGAGCATGAGCAAACACACCAAGACACACAAAGGGTGCATTTGGCACGACACCCCATCGTAGGTAACCAGCAGCAACAGCTAGCCAAGACCACAGGAAATACACAGCGATCCATACTGGAGGTAAAGACTTGAAGACCATCTCACGACCTGCAGTGATGCTACTGCAACGATGCCAGACTGATTTTCCCCACTTGAATGAACTTGTCATGCTTCTTTCTGAATCTGCACAGCCTTCTAGTACCCACTGTTCGCAGAACAGTGCTCTGAGGCTCGCGTCAAGTGAGGCATCATCTCCTCTTCTTTTTGAACCTGCAATCTTCAGAGTTCGTTTGAGGTGAAGCTGCGTCCTTGTTCACAGGACCAGTGCTACGGTCCCAAAGACAGCGTCCCAAAACAAGTGAAACTCGACACATGTTCAGCTTGGCCAACTCAGGCATCTACATCAGAAAGGTCTTTCCTTTTACTAAGCGATGTTTGCATTGATACACAAGAAGAGGAACTGGAAGAATCCTGCTTTGTGACAAAACTGCACCAATTTGATTCTCATTCAGTTGGAGAAGTAAGTTTAAAGAGAGGATGCTCAGGACAATCGGACATCTGCTGCCTTTTAGAGGGAATGCTAAAAATTGGACTTACTAGGATGGACTTACTGCTCAGATTCTTTGGGCTTCCCCTGAAAAGGTAGCAAATATAGGTGGCAAGGCCCATGTATCCTCTGACTTCTCTTACACACTCACATGCTGAGAAAATAAAAGGATTAAGATTTTCCAGCCTTTTACAGAATTATTTCCTGGATTACTGTGGTAGCTGTGGGGTCTTGGTTATTTTAAGGAAAGGTCAGTTATACTGTATGACAGTTTTTCCAATCCATGTATACATATAAGAAAGCAGCTTATACCTGACCTGTGTTGTGATCAGATACATATCATATCAATTAATGAGCTTTAGTTTTCCTGGTCATGGGGTTTTTTTTCCAGGAAAGCAATCAGTGAGACTAAGCATCCATGCACCGCTCAAAAACAGCTTTCACAGATCTATTTACGACAGCACAACCACAGAGTTTGGGTGCGAGTCAAAGCTCCATATGTACTCTGCTTCTGGTTTTGGTCTCATAGTAGCTCAGATACATGGTGACGTTTAATATTCAATCAATTTCAAGTGCTGAAGCACAGTAAGAACATTCAAGGTGCTGAGAAAAAACTTTCAAAATCTTAGAAGTGAAACAATTAAGCATTTACCTCCAGATTTCTCACGGCCCAAAGGAAGTGAACAGCAGGGAAACCTTTCTCAGACAGCCATTGGTTTATCCCAGCAACATTTTCTATCCACTTTTCCCAGTGGCCACCTTCAGGTGAATCCCCAAATGGCTCTGCAAGTCCTCTACGCCACTCCAGGAGCCTGAAACGCTGCTCCCACATCACAGAGTGGTTCAGACTCCTCCACCCCATCCCCAGGGACATAACAGACCACAATTAGTCTGGACTACAGCAGCCTTAGTAGTTTAGCAGCCATGCCGAAACAGGCTAAAAGCCAAAATGAAGCAAAAACGAGACAACTCCAAGTGCAAAGAAAGCTCCCAGAGTCAGCAGCTGTAGGTCACAGTCGTGGCTCTCTAACGACAGGGCAACACCCTGCCTGTAAGGTGCAGGACAGCCTCAAACACGGTACCAGCAGCACACCAGCACACTACAACTCAGGGAGCACAGGACATACAAGCAATGGGAAGCACCAAGTTCAAGTACTCCCAAGCCTGGTGCTGGGTAGGAGGCAGATTTATACCCTGTATCCCCAGAGATGGGCCAGGCGGGTCAGAGCTGTGCCCGAGTGTACCACAGCCTTCCCACCACATACCTCATCCTGACCTTGCCTGGTCCCAGCTTCCTGCTCTGCCCACATCTAGGTACAAGAAAGGACAGAGCGGGAGTCAAAGCCAGGCTTTCAGTGTCTCCTGGGGGCTGAAGGAGACAGAGATGAGCTGGGGGGACTGTTTGACAGGCAGCTGAATATGAGCCAGCAGTGTGCCCAGGTGGCCAAGAGGGCCAACAACATCCTGGCTTGTATCAGGACTGGTGTGGCCAGCAGGAGCAGGGCTCCTGCCCTGGGCACTGGGGAGGCCACTTAGATAAGGTTGCATAGCGCTTCTGTCAGACAGGTGATTACTTGTGAATAGCATAGAGAGAAAGAGCACAAAATAATAATGGAAACAGCTTTAAATACAGGGGAAGGTCAGATCTGGCTGGATGAAGGTAGCCAAGAGTCAATATGTAACACTTACCATCCCTGAGGGTATTTAAAAGCCAGGCAGATGAGGTGCTTAGGGCCAGGGTTTAGTGGTGGGATGGCAGAGTTAGGGGAACGGCTGGGCTTGATTATCTTAAAGGGCTTTTCCAACCTAAATGACTCTATGGTTAGAAGAGCCGAGTAGCCCCTAGGTTCCTAGAACAGTCATGCCTGGCACATCCACATCAGGTGGCTTATCCTGTTTAACACCTAGCTACCCTAAAAGGCATCTTCCTGCTCCTTCATCCATCAAACAGCCTCAAGTTTCTCCAGCTCTGGCACTCGTTTGACTTCTCAGCGAGCCAACTCCAGAACTGCACAGCTTTGCATCAGGTTCCTGAGCTGAATCCCTACCGAGAGGTTAAAAAAAGCCTCAGAGACAGCCCGAAGAAAGGTTCAGGTAGATGGTATCATCCTTTTCAGCAGTTGTCACATGCTGTTATTCCATTAAACGGACAACTAAGGAATTTGCAGACAATTGTACATTTATGATTCTTCCAGCACCTCAAAATAAATGTATGTATTTGAGGAGTGCTGCTTTCCCCTGTTGTTTGGTAATTTTCAGTAGCTCTTTTCATATCCTGTACAATAACAGAACGCCAAGAACATAAAAGGCTTTCATTTGTGTTAACTGCAGCAGTAACAGCGTTCACTGAAACTGCAGCCACATCTTCCACCCTCACGTGTTTCTGAAATGCTGGGATGCAGCACAGCCTCCCTCCCCCATGCCACCAGAAGAAAAGAGGATAGGAAACACTGAGTTTGAAAACTGGCAGTGCTAATTGCTCAAGTAATGCTAATTCTCATAAGACAGCTTGATATCCACACACACACCCCCCAACAGTACATTTATGGAAACATTAAAAACCATGGAAAAGGCCTCATAGCGTACCACAAGAGATAAGGATCCATCATTGCTCAAATGAAACTGCAAGGCTTGCACTGGGTTTTTAGCAAGGAAATGGAAATCACGCTGACATACAATTGTTCCACCCCCACGTTCGCCTTCACGCATTTCTTACAGGTCAATTTTAAAGAATTAAGTCTTGTTCAGCTAAACATCTGGTGGCTGTTGCTAGAGGAAACAGACTATCTGCAACACTTGAGCAAAAATAATGAGTTACATAAAAGCCAGGCTGCATAAGCAAGAGCAAGCACTTTGCCAGTCCATGAATCTCAAACATTACATGAAGCTCCATGTTTAATTTTGGGGTTAGAATACAATGAAGTGAACCCGTACATACTACAAAAGCCACCAAGATTTGAGTTTTCTCTAAGTTTATGAGAGCATAATCATGCCGTAGCGTAATTAACCTTCTAGATTTTCCATAAACAGCAGAGACAGATGAATTACAGCTTAAAACCAGACTAGGTCAGCCCTAGGGCAATTTTCAGACTTCAATCGAGTCAGTACAAGTTGAAGCATTACAGAAGATGGGTTTGGTTGTTAACTATTTGAGTTAGGGGCTCCCCCATGCCTAGTGGAAGAATATTTTTCCTTAACGCTATGGTCACTGTCCCCTTTTCCTTGGGGTTTACCAGTGTTTGGAGGCCAACACCCAACAGTTGAATATACACTGCACTAAACAGGGGGCATGAGTTTGTGGGAAAAGTTGAAACGGAGTTCTAAGGGCATCACCACTCAAGACCCTAAGACCAACTAGAAGCCTTGTAAGATCACAAGTTTTTGATAGGGGCTTTACAGATCATGGAGTCCCACAGCAGGAGACGCAGCATTCCCGAGAACATCTCAAGCAGCATAACTGTAATATACTGGAATTGCACTTCACATTATGTACTTTTCTACAAATAGATATTGCTCTTCTTTGAGGAGAGCTTCAGCACTTAAATAATCCAGAAGTCTGATGGATGACTAATACAACGAGAAAGCTCCGCGTACAGAAGGATATTTTAGCTACCACACATCATCAGGACCACTCTCAATACGCAAAGAACAGCAGAGGCACCTACGGCTTTCGCTACCGTCTCCCTCTTTTTGAGATGGGCTCTGAGACTTGGATTCCAGCTAGCTTCTTCCACCCCCTGGAGAAGTCCACTCTGCAGTCAGCCCAAATCACTCAGCACGGAGTTCTCCTGTGCAAGCCACCACTGGGCCAGGTCTACCCCATATCACTACGTACTGTATCCACTACCACGCAGAAAGCCACTCCAACATACCACTTAGTGAGAACGGCAGAGATGTACCACGTGAGCAACTGTTTAAGCTGGGAATTTAACCGTTAACTGGCAGGCGCTGCTGCTCTTGTTCATTTATACCATCCAGGAAAAAAAAAAAAGTGATCCTAAAGCCAGATTCTTCAAGCTGGACATGGTTCACCGGGCACACTGGAGGACAGTAAGGCAGAGTCGAGAGCCAACTCCTCACTCACACAGACAATGCCTGCTTCTGCAGCACAAACACAGGAGTGGAAGCACCTGGCAGTGGTTGCACCAGAGCTGGGAAGAAGTTAGGCCAGCACGCCTCTGCCCAGGGATCCCAAGGCAGGGGACACCCAAGTGAAGACACAAATGCTTCTTGAACGAGTGATGATGCGAGTCAGGGTGCTGGCTCAGAAAGGAGTACGGGCAAGTAGAAATCGTGAAATGGGAAAACCCGAGCTTCTTTAAATATTAAATTTAAATATACAGAAAGATAAAAGCAGGCAGGAACGGGATACAAGTGTAGGCGTCTTGGGAGCAAGATCCATGGCTGAGACAGCAGCACTTTTCAGTCTTGGAATGGATAAAGAATTTCAGTAATGCATTATGAACTTCCACCCTATTAAAAAAACACAAGATGGGTCTCCTCGTTGTGTCATCTAGCATGCACACTGCCTAGCAGTCTGTGCTAAGAATCCACATCCTCGGGTGTAAAAGGCTGAACAGAAAGCGGGGGGGGGGAAACAAATTAGATGTCGTGAGCCGAATAGAAGCTTTGCCCAAGTGAAAAAGCACACTACAATCCAAAACCCCATGGCAATAGGTTGATCTGATAGCAAAGAAAAGTTCCCAAGATCCCAGACATCTCTCAGGTACGATGAAGAAAAACAAGGCAATGACTTTGGTCACAAAAGAAACCCTCTACAACGTCACAGCAACAAAGCTTTAGGCTTCAGGGGCTTATCTTTAAGACAAAACAATACAGCATGAAGCATAGTCAGATGACTACAGTCTCCCTTGGACTCACATGAAGGTATTAAAAACACTGCACTGCACCAGTCTGAATTGCTCAAACTAAAGACTTCTCAAACAATTAACGGCTCTCCTACTACTGGCTCCAAAAAAAGATAAATCTGTTTTAGGGTATGAAACTGCAAAATAATTTGAGACACTGTAGCAAGCAAAATTGAAAATGGGTTTCTCCTGCAGGCTGGAAGCTACTGAAAGTATGAAAGAGTTGTCCATCCACCTGCCCCCCCCAGCTGAAATTACCAAAAGGCAAGAGCTCATTAAGCTTTCTACATACAAAATGGAAATTACAATCTAGAAAGAATTTGGTTTGTCACGTTATTTTGTCCAAAAGTAGAAACAGTATTCCCAAAGGATGAGACTCAATTATGGCGCTGAACAAAATGCCCCAACTACTTAATCAGCATTGCTTAGTCTGCACTGGCTTATGGTTGAACAGAAATAGTGTTTGTCACCAGATACATATTTTTTCAGAAGTCCAGAAAGGGAAATCTAGTGGCAGCTTCACTCCTGCAGTACTCATTATGTACACCCAAAACCACTCCTGTCAAGTAGAGACTTGCGCTGCTCTCAAGGTCATCACTTTTATCAAATCAAAACACCTCCTTTTTTGTTCACATCACTATTGCCCATTTCATGAAACCAATGTATCTCTCTGCACTGGAGTCAGTCAAACACTCTCACCTACAAATGTTATTCCCTTTGATTTCTCCATTCTGGAGAGGAAAATTTTCCCAACACCTTCAGTTTTGAGTTTTCTGCTCATTTCATAGGTCATTTGTAATAGAATAGGCAACCTAGCCCGTATTTTACTTATCACACTGGAAAAAAGCCTTATAACCCTTATAAAACCCAAAACTCTCCTCCTGGTAACAAAGTTAAAGCACTTCTAGAGAAGCTTCAGTTCACCACAGAAGACTTTGGACTCTCCCTGACTTTAATGCTACCCGATTTCCTCGGTGGAGATACTAATCATTGACAAGCAGCATTGCAGCTACCTACTTCTCAGCTCAACACATTGGTTCTAAAAATAAAGCCAGGGAGAGTAGATCAGGGATACAAGTTCCCAGAGATGGTACTTCAGGTGAAAAATGCTGACAAAATTGGGGGGGGGGCATATGGAATTAAGGTGGAAATAACAAATAATAATTGAACAACCTGCACTGGGGTCTCTAAGCATCCCTTCACAGGCTTGACAGATATTTCACATAACCTGGCTATAAGTTACTGGATTTTATAGTGTCTTCCTTTATCTGTGGTTGTTTCAGGGTTTTTTAGGAAGGAATATTTGAGTTGCATGCTAAGAGGCTCCAGGATATCAAAGGCATGTGATACTCGCTGCACGTTTTATAACTCACTTTTTTGTATGTTTGTTATCTGAAATCACAGGGTAGCAAGTGCTGGGGCACGGGAGCAGCAGAGCGACCAGTCAGTCATATCTGTTGTCAACCTGGAGGAGAGGAAAGGAGGTTTTTAGAAAGTCTCAATGCAACAGTTCATACAAGCAACTTCCAATCTTGCTCTATTCCGCCACACACACAAAAAAGCAGCATTGCTTGCCGTTTTCAGTTTAATACACTGTTTTGCAAGTACACTGTGGATGAAACAGAGCCAAACACTGATGATGTCCTGTGCACCCTGCTCTAGGCGAACCTGCTTTAGCAGGAGGGTTGGACTGGGTGATCTCCTGAGGTCCCTTCTAACCCTTGCCATCCTGTGATTCTTATAGAACAATCTAGTAGTTCAATTACCCCACGTCCAGGCAAGCTAATAGCTTTCTGTGCAATAACATGAATTTTAGTTCAGAAGACAACAGCTTTTTCTTAAAATATAGATGTTTCCAGCTCTTCGGTAGTTTTGGGTTTTGATTTTGGTAAACTGTGTTTCCCTACCTTGGGAAACAGGTTCCCAAACCTGAACTGCCATGACGCAGCATCCCCAGGCTGGCTCCATCGCCTGCAATGCTCCAAGTGCTTTGGTCAGAAGGAAGCACAAGGGGTTTTTTTTTGTTTGTGCCTTTTTCCCCTTAAACAACACCCTCCAGAGCACATTGGCACAGGGCAGAACAGGGCCCAAACACCAGTTTCCGAGGGGGAGTGCACTGTAACAGGGATACGAAGGTCAAACCAAAATGAAACCATTTCTGGAGAACTCTGCCCAGGGTGACCAGAGGCACGCTGTTCTGTTCTGCATTCAGAACTTGGGCATTGACTTCCTTTGGAAGGAAACACATGGATTGGTCAAACAAAAACTAAAGTTTTAAACAGCAACTTGAAGTTCTGAGAAGCTCTGATCGTCATCTAGAAGACAGGTGCTTCTGACATGCTGAAATACCACATTAGATTCCCTTACATGAGATGCTCTGACAGGGGCTATAAGCAACCAGGCTCCTCAGTGCCTAACAGGCATTCCAAGTCTAAGCTAGAACTTTTATCTGTATTTTCCTAACTATCACAGCAAGGGTAGTAACGTAAGGGTCCATAATAACCCCTCAAAGTACTTGTTCTGCAAGCACACAGTGGGGGGGAATAGTCGTTCTTTACCCTGACCACAGCAGAAGAAAACCCTGCACCAGAGAGCATTTTTGCTTTCTCCAATATCAAGTGCAAGAGAGACCAAAGTTGCCATCACCACGCCGCGAAGAGACACCACTTCGACTGAAGCACGCAGGAATTTGGTCTACCTCTGCCCCGTACTTTCATAAGCTTATTGTCAGTCCAGTTCAAGTTACATACGTGCTCCTCCAATGTCGTCCACTATTTCCGTCCTCAAGAAGCTAGGATTGCTCAACAGCATTGTACAAGACTTCAAAAGTCTCCATGAGCTCACAACAGCTGTCATTAATTAATCCTCATCTACAATTATCCAGCACCAACTCCTGAATGAAACCAACCACTGGGGTGAGGAACACACACCACCGCTTCGGTGTACAAGTGGTGAGTGACACCCATTCCTCTAGAATGAAAAGGCAGTAGGTAGTTGGATATATCCCCCAATATTAAGTTTATTGCAAAGCATTTAAGGCAAGCTTTTGTTCTTCTTGACATTAAAGCTGCTCCAAGTTATTTGACCAGGTCAAAGGCTGCAGCAAGGAAGAACCAGCCAAGCTTGTATCAAACCAAGCTCTACAAGAAAGGGAAAACGCAGGTGCCTAGTTTAGAGTGACTGCAGCTTTATTTAGTTATGTGACATTGCAATCCTAACACCACTCTTGGGCAAAGAATAGGAGTATCCCATTAACATGACACTCCACATATTTAAATGCTGAACAGCCTTTAACACGGTGAAGTTTGCTCTCTTGACACCTTGAACATGTCCCAGTTAAACTTAGAAGGGAAAAACAGAAGTTGTGCATAAAAATTCCAAAAAGGGTTCATTAACCAGAAACTGCCTCCGTTTCTTTACGTAAATACCAACCTCTACTAAGAGGTGACATCTCCAAACAAGGAAGCTAAACTGAAGACTCCATTTATAACCCACTCCGTGGTACAATGATTTACTTTAGGAATAAAAGTAAATAAATCATCTCATGCTATCCTAAGGTTCAGGTTTGAACCAGGGCTTCGGCATTTTTCATGCTCCGCTTGAAGAACAAGACGACAGGTGCATTATGGAGAAGTTGAAGTGTAACATGAGAAAATCCCTCACGCTGGTTGGCCTCTGCCACTTCCTACAGGCAAGGCCAAGTGACAAAAACCCATCCCCACCTCATACAAGACATTTACTAACAGACCTTTCGAGCTGCAGCACAGCAAACACTACTTCTCCCATGTTCACACAGTTGGGACTCCGGCATCTTGAGAGCACCTGAGGTTCAAAAGGCAGAGCTCATTTTCCATCCTTTCCCCAGCTGTACACCGATGGTGCTGGGCTCACCCAGAAATCGTGTCCGGTAACAAGATGGCTCAAGCAAAGCACAGTGGCTGCAGCATACCTTAAACCCAGCAGAGAAGCCAGGAACCTTGTTTAGCTGCAAGCATGGCACCAAGCAGAAAGCTACCTCTCGCATCAGCAAAAAGGAATGGCTAACAAGCGAGAGTATGTGGACAAACTGGTTGGAGCACTAGTTTATCATGGTAACGAGCGCCACTCTTTCCTTTTCCAGGAAGCCTCGATGCCCAAAGCCCAACATTACACAGAACCCAGGAGACCACGTCCCTTCGTGAAGGGAAGGGTAAGGCAGCTGAAAGGAGCTGCTATGGAAAGAAAAATTATGACAAAAAGAGGCAGTCCGAAACCGTTAACAGCAAGGGGGTTGCTTTCTAGCTTTTGACAGCTAATTAAACTTTTTTATGTTTGATTAGCACCTCCAGACACTGAGCCCATTTCCTGTGACATCTTCTTGATGGTATGAGCTAGGCCTTCGGCTCGGAGACACACATCTCTGCTTGAACTCAACAGGCCATGGCTTCGTACGACCATGCAGATGCAAGGCAGAATCCTTCGATGAGGATGCTCTGCTCCCCGCGAGGCAACTTGCTTCAGGAAGAAGAGTTTTTTATTTAACAGAGTGCCAAAACCAGAAGGATACAAAGCATTCGGGGGTGCGGAGCTGGACATAGGTCCCATGCACCTGTACTCCAGACACGCTCCTCTGCATCGCTCGACATAACCATGGCAAAGCCGCCTCTTCTCAGCACACCACCGACAAGCGGAGTTTGTTTCAGCCTTCAAAGGCCACAATAGTCAGACAAACAGCATCACATTGGCTGGCAAAGCCCCACAGACCCCTAAAACTTCTTCCAGCTGTCAGCGAGAGAACAAGGCTATGTTAAAAGCTTTGAGCCTCACTAGACGTTCCTCCCCATTACTTTCCAAAGCAAGGAGCAGATGAGAAAGAGAAACTTGTTTCAGTTTCAGAGTGAAACTAATGTCCCTGAAGGCAGCTCGTGAAGAACTGATATTTGCTACCTTTGAGTACACAACCAGGTCTTTCATCTCCTCCGGGGGCCAGGGAAATCTGTGCCAGGCTGAACTGAGATGTGATTTCTGAGGCACAGCACTTGAAAATTGGGGGGATACCACCAACGCTTCTCAGCTCCCAGAGGAGGACATTGCTTCTGCCGCAGTGAGGAAGATGACTCTACCAACCCATTCCTTAGTAGTGCTCTTGAGGAGCTGGTACACAGACAGATTTTGGATCTTTTGTACTTCAGCTCATTATTATTTTATTACCAGTCAGCACCACAAAACTCTGGGTAATACTTTAAAAAAAAAACAACTTGTCAACTTTAGGCTCGAGGCATTTATAGAGTTACCAAATTAAAGCACGGGAACAATATTAAAATTCCAACCTAATGGATGCTGCCCTACTCCAAAGTCTTTACGCTGTCTAGCACAGCAAAAAAAAAAAAGGTAAGACTGCTCCCACTGGCATTAGATGATGGAACAAAACCTCAAGAGCAAACACAACGCTCCAGCACTCGCATCAAGCTCAAACGAGAACTTTGCTTAGCAGTGCACAGAACGTGTAGTTCTGCAGAAACAAGTGTCTTATTTGAGAAGCGACCCATCAGACCTGGATCAACATATGTTCAGGCAAGCAGATTTTCAACCATAGAGTTCCATACCCACATGAAAACATAAGATCTCTGTAGGCCATTTCTGGTGTGCAGGAAGGCCTTTTTAGGAAACCTCAACACAGCCAGAGTTTCTGCTCCAAGTCAAATGCATAAACCTTCAAAAGCCTTGCCTAGAAAAAGGCTCACCTCAAGCAAGCAAACTCCCAAAGAAAAGCTGCCTAATGGGTAAAGCCATTAAACAGATGAGCATGTAGCATGAAACATCCCTCCCCTATTCTGCCAGTGCAGAAGGAACAGCTCTTCAGGAGCAATAAAGATAAGAGTATGACATTTCAGGCAGTCCAGCAAATTCAAGCTGCATGTTGCCTGAAAGTAAGAAGAAGGAGCAAGTCCCCATTTTTAAGTTCAACCAGACAAGAGCAGCTAGAACGTATCACCCGTACCTCCATCCATACGCTGCTCTGGCTGCTGAACAGTCACAGAAATGATGAACGGATACAGCTCAGAGGACAGCAGCAGAACACCTAAAGCCCTGTCGTCCAAGAGGCAAAGACGTGAACCAAAGAATACAGCTCATCTGGCTTACCCTCCAGCTTGAACAGCAGCTGTAAGCAGATGTCTAGGAAGGAGAAAGAAGAGGGTAAGCATACATAACTTCTCCATGCACCCTTCCACCTCCAGGGGTTATTTCCAGGCCTTCCCAAGTCAGTTTGGGCTTCTGGGTCCTCAGGAACAGTCAGCGCAGCTTCTTCATGAACACGTCCAGTTCCTCTCCAACTCACCCCAACTTTTTGTAGCCACAGTAGCCCTTGGCTAGTTCAACAAGTCTGCTATTCGCTGCCTGGAAAACAATGTCCTCCTGCTTCTTCTGAACCCACCTCCTTTTGGTTCCAAACCTCATGGGAGAGGTGGACTGTCCTTCCACATCCACCCCTGATGATTTTGTTGACCTGACCCAACCCACTGCCGACCCTCTGAAGTTAGCCAGATAGAAATAACCACGTCTTGCCAGAAGGGGGAGAGGAAGGCTCTTAACTCTGACTGCACAGAATACATAAGCAGCATTACATACCAACTAGCTGTGAATAAATAATCAGTATTATTTACTAATTATCAGTAGATATTAAAACCTATGCCTAGTGGACAGCAGAGCAGCAGTGAAGCAGAAAGGACCCAAACCACACATTAAGGCTGTCTGCCCTCAAACCATGGAAAGTGGCAGCATCAAACAAGGGAAAGTCACACCTTGTTGGGTGTATTTTGCCATCTTTTTGTCAGAAACAAATACATTCAACACCTGGAAAGAGTTGGACAGAAAACTGAATGCCTTAACAACTGCACTTGAAGCTAAGCTCCTGCTTGGACTCAGTAATTTGCAAATTCCTCCCTGAATACACCCCAAATTTGACATCCACTTTCATTCTGCTCAACTGCAGTAAGAGAGTCAGCTTTTATTTTGGCACTGTACTCGGGCAATGCTCAGAGCAGTATTTATCCTCTGACATCTAGGTTAAAAAAAAATTATATATATATACACACACACTGCTGCCTGCAAAAAACATTTGACATCTCTCTCTCAATTCCCTTAACTCACAGAGTAGCCCACGCATTTCAAACGTAGTGAGAGAATGCTGCAAGCAGGTCTAGATCTCGATTTTGCCTTTACAAAAGCAGAAGAGCAAAGCAATCTTTTTGGGCTATCTAGTGGCATGCCTACCCGCCATCTCTGCCTGTGTGAAGGGTCAATATTCCCAGCTAGCTGCTGAAACCCGCACTGACTTCTCATGCATAACAGAAAGCCTCCACTTTGTTAACAGCAAAATATTGAAGACTTGAAAAGTGATGCCAGCGGTCTTTGTGATTAAAGGGAACAGAAAGGTGCCTCAAATAAGACAAGGAGACTACAAAGTTTAGAGAAATCATGCAGGCAAGTTCAGGTAGGTCTACTCACAACACATGAATGTCATATGAAGTGAAAAATCTTTAAATCTTTTGGCTCATCCGGAACAGAATCCTGCTTACTCTAAATTAAATTTCATTAAATAAAGTTTTCACTGCCTATACTTACTTGAGATATTCCCAACGCGGAGCCAGACTATGTGTTTCCAGCAGCAAGCAATCACTCGATATTATGTGGTTCAATGACATCTCAGCTTGAGTGTGCATAAACGTGATGGCCCTGCTGAGGATGCTCATGAAGATAACTATTTTATGCTCTCCATACCAGCCTCCGTGCCTGAAACTCTGACCAGTTTGAAACTGCCTCCAAAGCTTGAAGCTCAAAGTGGGAAAGCCCACCCATGGAGTATTTTACTTTTCGCTTCCAGATGATTTAACCTTTTACCCCCCCGACAGCTATAGATACTGTGCAAGAAACAGTAGCCTGGAAGAACAATAGTGTGTGGCTCTGAGAAAAACAAGCGCACGTCTTAATGTGAAACATCTGCTTTTTACTCTCTTTTTTTTTTTTTTTTTTTTTTTTAAACAGCCAAGCAAAGAACTTGAGCTTCCCCTTCGGCTTCCCCTGAAACGAGAGCAGAGGGTACCCAACGAAACAGCACCAAGTAACGGTCTGGATGCCCTGAGTTCAGAGAGGACTGAAATGGAGCTTCCACCTTGATTAAACATTGAGTTATGATAAATATTTAAGAGGGGGATTTTGAACCCTTGCTATCTTATCAAAAAAGGCTTTAAGGAACACTCTGATTGCAATCTGTCCTAAGTGCACTCGCTCACCTTACATCTTCCTCTGAAACGCACAGTATCTGGATCACACGCTGCCTGTTAACTATTATCAAGGTGCACTTTGCTCATATTTTGGATTTTTTTTTTCCTTCTTTTCCAATGATCCCTTTACGGGTTACATGAGTCACACAGCTGATATTCATCTAGCGTCTGCACAAGGGACATTTCCAGTTCCAGTCCCACCCTGGGAGGAGAGATAAACCCCTCCTAATTCAAGTCTACAAGAAGTCATCCGAAATGGCATTTGTCTTATTAGGTACAGTCAAGTTCATGCTCCCAGATTTCAGTCCCAGGTTGGATCATGCAATAACGCTAAAAAAACCAAACCAAACCAAACCAAACAAACAAACAACCCCAAAAAAACATCTAGTCCAAGGAGTTTTCTTGCAAGATCCCTTTGATTCACATCTGAAGAGGGGTTTCTTCAGTTCTTCACACACGTTTGAAGAGAAGGGTAACCAAGCTCTGGTACAGAGCACTCGCCTCTCCCAGCCTTCGCAGCAAATGATTTGTTTGACATTCCCCCACTTTCTACATTGCTTTACTAAATCATTAACAGGCTCTTAATGTAGTGCTCTTTAGAACAGCCTGCTCAGCTGATACTCCTCCTCTAGCCCAAGCACAAGCCAGTAACCCAAATGCAGATATTTGAGATCCTTTTTCCCTACCTGACAGATTCAGAAAGCTTGCCATGTACTCAGGTGACACCACTGGCCCTCTAAAGAGAGGAGGTGACACTTTCCAAGAAAAGCCCACTTGCCTCCATTCATCAAGGCCTCTGCTGCTTCCCCGGAGTTTTTGTAGAGATTCACTTCTTGTGATCCCTTCGTGGTTCTTCTTCTCTGTGTGTGAACCCCATTTAGGAGAGACCAACAATCCATACATGCCCCAGAAGTCAGGAAGATGCCTGAAGCCTGGAACTTGCACCAGGATGAAAAAGATCTTTGAAGGAAAAGCCAAGCGAGTTCTCCATAAGATGGAGCAACTGCAGAGCAACCCTCTACAGCAACCCCCAGCAGGAACTCCTGTCGGTTCTTCCCCTGCCTGGGCTTATCAGACCTATTTGTGAACAAGTTTAAGTCATTAGAGCAACAGTAGAAAACCAACCCAACAATACCCGAGAGCTTTGTGCCAGGTTAGAGAGTCAGGGCAGCTCAGGAACAGGTTTGACGAACACCAGCAGCAGTACCTGGGAAAGGCAGGACTACAACCTCCCCTTTTGGGCACAGTAGTTACCACCACAGCCTTGCAAGCTTTTAATGCTCCGCAACAGGAGCTTTCAATACCAAGCACGGTATCGAAACACCAAGTTTCGTGTTTAGGTGCAAAACTACATCAACAGCTCCTCCAATGAGCTAAGACGACTACTGGATTAATCAAAAATTGGACTATTAGAACTGGATTTTTGGCAGGCACAGGTCAGCAGCAAGGCAAGAAACTAAAAAAATAATGCACAGTTGGTCAGCCATGACATGAACACGAGCGAAACAGCACTGGGCAAGCATTGCTATCATCATATATATATATATTTATTTTTTTCCTCTGTGTAATCAGTATGACACAGAGCAGGACATTAATATGCACACACTTCACTCGTCATTGTTGTCCCTGCCCTGTTCTGGCCTACCAGCTGATTGCTGCCCACAAGGAACGCCTAGCTGCCTGCTGGTCATGATCCTACACTAGAAAAGCTAAAGAGAAGTATTATGAACACCTCCTCCCACTTTCTGCATAAAAAGGTGGAATTTCAAGAATTTTTTCCCTTTTAAAGGGACTGAGAACTTCATGTTCAATTACTTTCTTCATCCCTTATTGCTTTTTTTTTTTCTCCTGGTTTCAGTTTCTACTTGTCCCACCTTGAAACACTTTGACACACGAGCTGCAGTATGTTGTACAGCAAATCTCCTTTGAATGTGTACAGCACGCTGAGAAATGCTGAGGTTTTCCTTCCA
Organism: Egretta garzetta; assembly: GCF_000687185.1. Lineage (NCBI taxonomy): Eukaryota > Metazoa > Chordata > Aves > Pelecaniformes > Ardeidae > Egretta > Egretta garzetta. The sequence goes on along the minus strand of NW_009260435.1, from coordinate 626,758 downwards.
GTAAGTACATCTTCTAGAGCTCTTCAGAAACACTGCCTCCCCACCCTGCCCCAATATTCTGGAAACGCAGGGAGTTCATAAAGTTGGAATAATTGAATCGAGAAATGCCCTCCCGCTATCCTGCCTCCATCCACGATGATCACAGATGCTGCAGGGAGCGGTAAGCTTCTGCAGTCTGCTCCAGCATCCACAACCACTGGATTACAGATGTTGGCACAGACGTGCCTGCTCACTCCTACCAGCATTCATTTTATGGACCTGCTGATCACAGGTTTGCCTAACCACTTTTTGAATGCATCTAAACCATCAGCTTCCACAAGCTCCTAGAAGGACAAAGATCCAGAAGTTTGTTGCCTACTTTTTCAAGAAATGCTTCCAATCCTAAGAGTCTCAGACATTTCAGACTCCCTAGGACAGGCAGCCGCTCCTCTACCTTCAACTCAACCGCCCTTCTCCGCAAATTTTCCAGCTCCACTGAAGGTGCAATGACCAGAAACACACACCACAACAGATGTGGTCACACACTCACCTACTGAAATCCACTCAGCATATTACTCAATAATGCTATAGTCCTAGATTAATATTTCAGCCCTCCAAAAAAAAAAAAAACCAAAACGCATACTACCTGCAGCAAGCAAGAGACCAGCGTGCCAACAATAACCAAGTCAATGCCAGGGAGATAAATCCTGATGGTCCCAACCAGCAAACCGTGCCCTTGCCAAACAACTGGCTCACCTGCAAGGGTTTCTTTCACAAGCCAAAAAACCCACACCGCTCACTGCATTGCTAAATGTGAGCAAGCGCAGCAGACACTTGAAAATCCTGCTCGACTTCCCAGTGACAACTTTTCCCATTCAGCTGGCAGCTTGCTACCAACTTCAGAGAAGTCTGGCATTTTTCGAGGATGGCAGAAGAGCTCCTGAAGCCTGATTACACACTGAAAGCATCTTCTTCCTTACTCCCGTAGGATGAATTATGTATTTAATTAGAAGCAGCCTTCACGAAAAGCTGCTAAAGTTGAACATGGAGGATAAGTCTCACTTCACACAAGGAGACAAGCCCACGCAATAAAGCAGATACCAGAACTGTCCACCTCTGTGCACCGTCTCACACACTCTAAAAACTTCTCCCAGAAGCTGGAGTAAAGCACTATTTTGTACAGATAAATTTAACCTCACCTCAAAGGCAAACATTACCATCAACACAGTTAGGAAATTACATCTCTAGAAAGCCACTTTGATTCAACTTCCACTTTCAATCCCTAACCTTCAGTGTAGCTGTCCATTAGAAATGTTCATTACCAAGTAATCTGCTCTACGCATCCAGTGGCATCTGTCTTCTTTCTTTGAAACCTTAATACCCACCGGTGAGGCTCGCTTTGTACCAGGAGATCACTTGTAGACCCTTTGAACTGCATCCAGGTAAGGAGTTAATCGCTGCCAACAGCGGCATTGAAAGCATTGGCCAATGATCCAACACAAAAAGCTTTTCGGTGTCTCTGAGCCCCAAAGCTCCGTCTACCACAGAAAAACCAGCCTTTACATTTTGATATAGATAAAGTAGAAAAAGTCCTTGCAACACAAGGTCACACCAAGCTTGCTAGAAGACTAAATTTAGCCACCTTTGCCTCAGGCAAGTCTATTAGTTAGGGGAAGCTCTGATACCGTTGTTGAGCACTGGTCCAAGGGTAAATCCCTTAGAAGACTTAGCTCCATTTAATTGCAAATGATCTCAAAGCTATTAACAGTGAGCTCTATCTCAATTCATCAAAGAGGAGACGCATTTGAATACCACACAAAACTAGCATCAGGACCCTGAGATACTGTTTGAAGGTTGGTTTGCTCAAGTGGTGTAAACTATTACTACATTTAGTGTTGGAGTCAGTAAGAGAGGAGCTCAAGAAGATTTAACAGATGGGGTTTCAGCACAAGTGTGTTTTAGAACACCTCCTTAGCAAGCAGATTTCCTACTCTAATACGCCTCGCACTACAGTTATAACATGCTACAGAAGAGCAGATCAACGAGAACACAGGGATTATTCCAAGCTTTTGTAAATGTTAGCAGAGACTGATTGAACAGTTTGTGAAGACAAGCCCCGGGTTACCAAAAGGTGCAACAGGGAACAGCTTTGTCAAACATTTAATAATTTTCCAAGCCAAAAAGGTGTCGATGACTCAGATTCTTCAGCTGCATTGGGTCACAGAATCCCAGAATTGCAGAGGTTGGAAAGGACCTCAGGAGATCAACCAGCCCAACCCCCCTGCTCAAGCAAGCTCACCCAGAGCGGGGTGTACAGGACATCGTGCAGGCAGGCTTTGAATATCTCCAGAGAAGGAGCCTCCACACCCCCCTGGGCAGCCTGTGCCAGGGCTCGGTCACCCTCAAAGTCAAGAAGTTCTTCCTCACATTCAACTGGAACCTCTTATGTTTCAGTTTGTGCCCATTGCCCCTTGTCCTGTTGCTGGGCACCACTGAGAAGAGTCTGGCTCCACCCTCGTGACACCCACCCTTGAGATATTTGCACATGTTGATGAGATCCCCTCTCAGTCTTCTCTTCTTCAGGCTAAACAAGCCCAGCTCCTTCAGCCTTTCCTCACAGGGAAGATGCTCCAGTCCCCTCATATCTTTGTAGCCCTCCTCTGGACTCTCTCTAGGAGTTCCTCATATTTTTTGAACCAGGGAGCCCAGAACTGGACACAGTACTCCAGGTGGGGTCTCACCAGGGCAGAGTAGAGGGGGAGGAGCACCTCCCTCGCCCTGCTGGCCACACTCCCCTTAATGCAGTCCAGGATACCATTGGCCTTGGCAACAAGGGCACACTGCTGGCTCATGGTGAACTTCTCGTTCACCGGGACTCCCAGGTCCCTCTCGGCAGAGCTGCTTCCCAGCAGGTCAGCCCCCAGCCTGTACTGGTGCATGGGGTTAAAGCTCCCCAGGTGCAGCACCTGACACTTGCCCTTATTGAACTTCATCCAGCCTGTCCAGGTCCCTCTGAATGGCAGCACAGCCTGCCAGCATATCAGCCTACCAGTTTTGTGTCATTAGCGAACTTGCTGAGGGTACGCTCTGTCCCCTCATCCAGGTCATTGATGCATAAGCTGAACAAGACTGGGCTGAGTACTGAGCCCTGGCGGACTCCACTAGCTACCCGTCTCCAACCAGATTCTGCGCTGCCGATCAGAACCCTCCAAGCCCTGCCATTCAACCAGTTCCCAATCCAGTCTTAGGATTAGTATCAGCCACAAGCCCACAGAAGGATCACGGCACTCAAGTGAGGTTCAACATCCAGGATTGCTGCAAGCATTCAACAGAATCTACCTGCAGAAAAAAAAAAAAAAAAAAAAAAAAAAAATTGTTTTCAAGGCACCGCTGGGGTACATCTACACTATCTGCCTCAACCCTGCAGGCCTTCAGAGACCCCAAAGAACCTATTTTGGTGCAAGAAAGCCAAATCAGAGTATTAACTCAATCACACAAACAAAAACCAGGATTATTGAGATGATTGCACCAAGTCCAAATGAGCACAAGGTTCCTTACAGTAGGTGTTGAGTATATACAGTCCAACTAGACACCTGTACATCAGACTCCATCCCCTTGAGTCTCGGCAAAGAGATGGTACCACAGAAGGCTGCCTGAACATCCGACATTCACCCCCCCCACAGCTGCTCTTACATCCGAACCTGCCCCTGCGGCATCCCCAGACCCTCAAGTCCCCCAGCTTATACACTGCAAGCCAAAGCCCTGAGCTGCCGCCACAGCAGCCAACAAGTTACCCCCAAAACCCTGGTTTTGATCACGTTGCCTCCTTAATGTCGAAGCACTTGGTTTTCTGTGGATACCGGAGAGAGAACAGAACAAGTGGTTCCAAAACACCACGCTCCCAATCATAGATCTTGACAAGTGAAGGCACTCTGGCACGCACAATAACTACTAACATTTAGAAGTGATAAAAAACACTGAGTACCAGTGCTGCATCCAGTAAATCTAGACAAAAACAAAGGACTGCATATTGGTTTGGAGCCTAATACCAGTTTTGGATCTTAACCACTGAACAGCATAAATTTCAGCAGAGAGACTCTTCCTACAGACACGCAGCACAGCCTAACTATGATTTACCGTCGCTGGTGTTGCATCTGTCACCAGTAAAACTGAAGCTTTAGTGCTGCCAACACCACACGGAGCTTTTTCAGAATTAGAAACCTGTCAAAACCTTTCCAAACAGAGGACAGCTGGGAAGCAGGATCAGATGCCGAAGTGGCTGCAGGCCTGATCTCAGCTGCAGGATGATCATCCAGAGAACCTGAGTACCTCCCAAACATCTAACATGGCACTGATGCTAAGCCAGCTGAGGTAGTCCACGGCGAGCAAAACGGGACTGCAACCATGGAGCAAACCTTTTTGCGGGTGGGGAAGAACCTCACTACCCAGTGGATACACACACAGCACATATTTTGGAAACATTTACTTCCATCTATGAATTTACTTAATGCACACGTTGTTACCTGCTGCTGCAGCCCTGCCAAAAAGCGACAGCGAGAACGACTCTTCATGAGCCTCCTAAAGGTGAGACCTTTGAAGTCTAACTTGGACTTGAAAAGAGACAGCTACAAAGGATGTGGTCTCTGCTTCATTAAAATAAGACGTTACAGGTTCTTGAGTTTCATTTGTTCATCGAAACTTGTCCTTTTAAAATTGAGGAAATAAAAACAAGCTGTAGAAACTAGCCTTGTACGTTACAAAGGAAGACAGTTATGAGGTACCTAAGGACAGCCAAACTAACCAAACCCAGGGTTGGTTGCTACTAGACTTACAATTAAGCAACTTGCACCAAACTTCATAAAAGCTGGATTGTTTCATTACGCTTGCCAGAACGGGTTCTATCAGCGGAACAATATTATAAGCCATATTTTAAAGGACTTCCTCTTACTTGCTTTTTAATAAATCCAAGTAAGCAAAGGTCGGGTCTACAAGGAATTTTGAGTCATGAGGAATGAAATCTTGACGACCCAGTAAGTCCGAGATGCTTGAGATTGCTACGCTTCAGACACCCACCTCCAGAATTCTATCCAAGAGTAGTAATAATTCATATGGCCTGCCTTGCAATGAGGAAGATCAGACAGAGGCAGAGTTCCTTCGAGTCAGTTTTTCCTGTAGTATGCTCTACATTAACACGAAGGAAGAGAAACGACCACATCTGAACATACTCTCTGATTTATACTCCAGAGTGAACAGGCAGCAGCTAGCAAAGGAACCCCAAGTTTGGTTTGTTATTTCTACAAACAAGGTGTTACCCTAATTACAGGTGCAATGAAGACAAGTATTTAAGAAAAAACATGTGCAGATGCCAACCTCCTAAGCTCACAAGGCCTCCTGCTATGTTATTTGAATTAAATTATGAACTGAGCTCCATAGCAAATCGCTAAGATGGAAGCGATCGTATTTGGCGACATAAAATAACTTCAACAAACATGTGCTTCAGATCAGTTGGCTTCACAGAGTTCAAATGGGTTTCTCCCCAACTGAAGAAGAAAGGATCGAGAGCAGCCCTGCCAAGAGGGACTTGGGGGTACTGATGGATGAAAAGCTGGACATGAGCCAGCAATGTGCACTGGCAGCCCAGATATCCAACCATCTCCTGGGCTGCACCCCCAGCAGAGTGGCCAGCGCCGAGGGAAGTGATTCTGCCCCTCGACCCTGCTCTGGCGAGACCTCACCCTGAGCTCTGGAGCCCTCAGCACAAGAAGGACATGGAACTGTTGGAGCGGGGCCAGAGGAGGACTACTAAAATGATCCGAGGGCTGGAGCACCTCTCCTAGGAGGACAGGCTGAGGGAGACCTGATTACGGCCTTTCAGTACTTAAAGGGAGCCTATAGGAAAGACGGGGACAATCTTTTTAGTAGGGCCAGCTGTGACAGGACAAGGGGTAATGGTTTTAAACTGAAACAGGGTAGGTTTAGACTGGATATAAGGAAGAAATTCTTTACAATGAGGGTGGTGAAACCCTCGCATGAGTTGCCCAGAGAGGTGGTGGAGGCTCCATCCCTAGACACATTCAAGGCCAGGTTGGACAGGGCTCTGAGCAACCTGATCTAGTTAGTGGTGTCCCTGCTCCCTGCAGGGAGGTTGGACTAGGTGACCTCTAAAGGTCCCTTCCAACCAAAAACATTCTATGATTCTCCTACAGCTTACCTAACCTGGTGTCAGCACTGAAGTACAGCGATTCCTTGTGGGCTGGAAAAGAGGAGTAGTCCTACAGAAAGCAGGTATTCCAGAGTTTTCTCAGCATCATCATGAACTGTGTGAACTCGCCAAGCTTTGTCAATAGACATTAAAACACATCTATAGGACAGCAGCTACTCAGGATGTTTAATAAATGATGTGGCCTCCTCTAATGTACCATGCACAATATGGCCAGCTCATCTTAGAAGACGACAGAAACGTGACAGCTTCAGAAAAAAACGAAGGTGGATTCAGGACTGCAAAGAAACCTTCACTCCTTTGTAAACAGCCACAATTTTCCCAGCCTAAAGGAATGTCGTAACATAATTATAACAAGGGGAAGGAAAAAAAAAAAAAAAAAAGAGACAATCCAGATAGCAGACGCAGATGGGAAAACCATTTTCCCATCTCACCACTGAATATCCCCAATTCGCTCATTGAATGCTAGGAGTAGCAAATCCAAGCTACTCAGTTGTCTTCCACAAAGCAGACACTGTCAGTCTAATCTTCAGGGTAGAATTGCTGTCTACTCTTCAGGCTATTAAGTTATTATCTAGGAGAGATTTACTCACAGACAAGCAAACCAAAACAGAAGATTCAGGCAGGAGAGAGACACCTATCCATTTTGGAAGCTGAGCTGCTCTAAATAGATCTTATGAGAAGGAATGGTGTATGAAAAGCCAGGAGAAAATGGTGGTAATCTCATGCTGATGGTGCTTCATTGTTGGTTTTGCCAACTTCCAGAAAAAAGCTGCCTTTTCAGAGAAGGTAGGTAGTGTCTGAAGAACCAGAAATCAAACAGGTATTTTAGCAAGGAGTTAAAATACCTCCTCCCTCTATATAAAAAAAAAAAAAAAAAAGAAAAAAAAAAAGCAAGCAAAAGGTCTAGGGGGATTTAATATGGAATATAGTGATGAAGCAGGAACAACGAGCCTAAGATTTTACATCTCCATAGAATCACAGAATGGTTTGTGTTGGAAGGGACCTGTAAATCTGACCTAGTTCAAGCCCCCTGCCACAGGCAGGGACATCTTTCACTAGATCAGGGTGCTCAAAGTCCCCTCCACCCTGGCTTTGAACCCTTACAGGCATGGGCCATCCACAACTTCTCTGGGCAACCTGCTTCCAGTGTCTCACCATCCTCACCATAAGAAGTTTCTTATGTCCAATCTAACCCCACCCTCTTCCAGTTTAAAGCCGTTGCCCCTTGCCCTGTCACTATGGGCCCTGGTAAAAAGTCTCTCTCCAAGCCCCCTTTATAAATTGAAAGGTTCGAAGCTCTCCCCGGAGCCTTCTCTTCTCCAGGCTACACAACCCCAACCCTCAGCCTTTCTCCACAGCAGAGGTGTTCTGTCCCTCTGACCATATCCACGGCCTCCTCTGGACCCGCTTTAACAGGTCCACATCTTTCTTGCACCAGGGACCCCAGAGTTGGAGGCAGGGCTTCAGGTGGGGTCTCACAAGAGCAGAGTTGAGGGGGAGAGCCACCTCCTTCGAGGCGATTCCTTTACACCCTGCAGACTGTGCTTTTCTACCACTGTAGCCTTTGGTGGTCTCAGCTCTCTGCAGGTCAAGGTGACCACTGCCACGATTTCATCCAATCAGGAACTCTGCAGGACTCCATCACATCTTCAGCAACTACCTGTTTGTACAGGAACACCCTACTAAATAACGTTGGGAAGGAGCTGCTGCCCACGGTCCACAGAAGTACAGCTAGCATATAATGGAGGGAAGTTCCTAGAGGCAAAATTCAGGCTGAGAATCAGAAAGCAGTAACTGAGAGGTGTGTAACAGCATCTCAAAGAAGTGCTCCCACGCTCAGGCTTGGATTTGTTAGGAACTGAGAAGGTTTTTGGACAACTGGAAGCTTGTACAAGAATGAGGACTGAATTAACCAGAATAGCACTCGGACACTGGCACTTGCAATCAAGATTGAAGGCTCCTCTGATTTTTCAGAAGAGGAGCAGAGAAAACCAGCAGATAAAGAGTAGCATATATATATGAGGACGATCCAGCTTTTGGGGGAAAGAAGTTGATTCATGAGAACTTCATCTCCTCAAAACCCCCTATAGATGGAAGAAGAATTAGCCATGCAAAAATCAGACACTGGAAAAATCAATACAGTACGAGTAAGATAAGATGGAAAGACAAAACCAAAGCACAAGTGTGATTCTAGACAAACACTGGAAGTCCAGAAGTAAGAGGGAGAAACTCAAATGTCTGTTTTTCAAGTGATAGTATGGATACAGCAGGTTTGTGGAAAACACAGTGGAGGACAGGTGAGTCAATGGGACACTCAGAGCATACAAGGACTAAGCAAGCTTTTAGAGGATCTAAGCACCACCATGCCAGTAATCTAAGCTTACTGTGTCGGTAAGAAAAACCCTGTAAATCAGTCTTTCAAGCTTAAACCAGAAAACTAGACTCTCAGCCACCCAAGTAGTGATAGCAGCTGTGACCACGGGGTTGTACAAACAGGAAACATGGCATTAAATGGAGATTTCAAATGCCTCTGTGTAAACTGTGCAAGCATCAGGTCAACATACAACACGAAGACTAAGTTCCTCAATAGCATAAAGCCACTCCTCCCTGGCAGCGGACGAGAGAAGCAGCAATTCCTTCCTTCACCTTGAACGGCAGCTGGAGTACTGGTGTGAGCCCCTGCTGTGCGACCTGACCGTGCCATAGGAGTAATAGAAGCCAATCCAGCTGGCACAGCAAGGCTAAAAGTCGAACAAGGAAACTCAATACAAATTAATAAGGTTTTATTATTAAAAAAAAAATCCCATGATTTATTACTGGGTTAAATAATCATTAGACAAGTTCTCCCAAAAGTTAAAATTGTGTTTTATGCTATTTGTGCTGAGCTCAGCCATCGCCACTCTGCCTGCTTGACCCCGGTAAAGGAAGCCAAGCAAATAAGGCTTCGAGTGGCAAAGGACCACTCAGAAGACAGCAACAACCTCCCTTTACATACTAAGTCACCCAGAAGGAGGATGGGGAAGTTCCCCCTGTAGTTTCCTGGTTAAAGCTGCACCACAGTACCTGAGGGACACTTGCACCAGCTTTCACAGAGCGATTCAGAGGCATCCGAGCAACCACAAATCAGGCAGCCACACCAGGCAAATCAGAGCTGTCCTAAAGAATGGACTAGATGGACGCAGGGCTAATTATATTTTGTAAAATGAAGTCATGTCTCAGGAGTCAGTTGGAGGTTGTTGTCTTTTTGTTTTTTTTTTTTTTTTTTTTTTTTTTTTTGCAGGAGGCAGAGCGCATGAACAAGGAAAAGGCAGCTGATAGACTTCATTGAAAAAACCAAGCATACGACACGACAAGACCCTTTTAAAGCTCTTTGGAGAACAAAACTCCATAGGATAAAAGGAAAAATCCTTCACATAGGCAAATAACCGGTTAAAAAAAGATAAGGAAGAGGGAAATAAAGGCATCACTGGTCAGTTTGGTAGCAGAGGGGGCTCACCAAAGGATCCTGCTCTACTCAGCTGTATCAAGCCATGCAAGAAAAGGCAGTGCTAAGATGACAACCTTTGCTACTCTCAATAATTCAGCATGATCAGTAAATAAGAGCAGTGACTCTAAGGAATTGCAGTAAAATCTCGTGATACGAGTGGGTGATACAACTCAAAGCACAGCACATCAGGAACCACCCTGATTTCAACTTTAAAAAAAAAAAAAATATACAACAGGCTGAACTCACTCCAACACTGGGGAAGAGGAGGACACCAGAGCAACAGCAGAGTATTCCACAAAAATGACAGCTCCATGGATTATTTTGATCACTAACGAACACGCAGAACATCTGTAATTACACAGACAATAATATAGAGCAAAACAAATCCACAGAGCACGGTGTTTTCTGAAGAGGCACCTGCACCATAAATATCACCTGCTGAGCGATCAGCACCTCTGCCAAGCTCCCCTACTCGCTCGCACCACCCCTCCTGCCACCCTGATCTCCAGGAGGCTGGAGCAGAGCCGGCAGCGACAAAACGAGCCAGGAGGAGGGACAAGGAAAGGAAAGTCTAAGCAGATGAGGACAGTTCAGCCCAGCCAAGAGAACACCAGGAACAGAAAAAGTAGTTTCCCAAAATCATGAGTGTCACAGAGAAAGTGAAGAAGTAATTTGTTCTGATTTTGCTTCTTGCTATGTTTTTCTGGACACCCCGAGTTCTTGTTTTCCATATAAGAAGTATCCTACGCACTTAGCGTCCAGCTTTGTGCATCTCTGTGCAAAGCAGTGAATACCAAAATGGTTCAAAGCGAGAGCACAGATCCATGGAAGAGAAGTGCAAAGGTTACTAAATTCAAACACCTGGCTCAGAGGGTCATAAACTACTGGAAAGAGAAAAATAAAGCAATATTTCCCCAGATTAGATCTGTATTTGTGTATTTGCCTTCACAGGCATCTGCTACCAGTTACTAGTGAGCAGGATACTGGGTCAGCTGGATTCCTGGCCCCATCTGGTAGCACTTTTTAAGGCATTATACAGGATTTAATCTGTTAGCCTGAAAATACGCAGCAGCTGATTGCTTCAGAAACGCTGGAAATTAGTTTAAAAACCACAAAAAAAGGGGGCAGTCTCAGTGTAAGGAAGGCAGCAAGTGGCTGTGGACGAGGCTGCACTTACAATCTCACCCAGCTCATAAC
>NW_009260435.1:613648-615838 GCF_000687185.1 Egretta garzetta | reverse complement strand
GAGCTCTACAAACCCGCCTGCTTGATCAATCCTACCAGGGTATTTTCCATCAGCGACTTTGGCACAGAAAGTCAAATTGGTGTTGATACAGAGAATTGGAACAGCATAGAAACTCCTGCGGAAGGGTAGTATAGATGGACTGGAATGAGGCAAGATCATACACTTCAGACTTTGCAGAAATGCTGCTATGAACTGGAAAGATCTTTAATCCAAGAGGGGGAAAAAAACCAAACGGGAGAGACACTGGATTTCAACTTGTCACTGCAACCTGTGAACCACCAGTGTGATTCAGATGTGAAGGATACCGGCACAGAGAAATTACCTGCAGCACCACAGAGTGTCCCAGAGACCTCCCCTGCCATGCTGTTACCTGCTCCAGTCAGAGGCCTTCAGGGACTGGCTTTAAGCAAACACGTGCACAGAGGAGATCGACATAGAACCTGGAAAAGAGCAACTGCAAAGTTGGCGTATGTGGTTTGAATGGAAGAAGCCAAGAGTTGAACACTTCCTGAAAGCACCGAAGGAGAGAAGAGCTGTTCTTGTAAGCAGCGACACTGGCACAAGCACCAATAGGTGCCTACTCGCCACAGATAAATTTATTGTGAGAACCTGGTGAACGCTTCCAACCACTGTGGCCAGAGGGTAATAGAAGAGCTTTCCACATGGAAAACACAGCAAGAAGCCCAGATTGGCCTAAACCAGCATGGACTTTAGGTCAGCAGTCCAAAATACGCAGCTGTAGACTTACAGAGTGAAGCAGAGAGCTGCGCCTTGTCTTCCTCACAGCCCAACAGGTCTTAAAAAACAAAAAAGGCACCAGCTGGACACTTTGCTGAGTCCAGAAAAAGCAATTTCAGGGCAGGCAACGTTTGAAGCAATACTTGTATCTAAACAAAGTTTAGGGACTTATACAAAGCGTAAGTGTAAAGCACCGATTTTATCAAGTGGACAGTCTAAAATTTCATGGGAGTCGGCAATATTTTTGCCAAAAGGTTGCAATATCAGCTGTACCAGAGTACTGCTACCCCAACAGCCAAAACTTCAATAGGGAGAAGAGAGATCTGCCCAGCCAGTTCTCACCATGATCCTCCACACTATTTAAGTACATCAGGGCTGGGTCTTTTTAATAAGAATTTTATTTTTTTCTACATACCACAATATTTAAATTCCAGATCCTTTCTTATCTGGTTGCACCTTGGTGGCCACCTTCCCCGTACAAGAACTCTTGCTGAAATTTATCACTCGTCCCTAACTCAAAGAGCTCTACTGTCAGCCCAGCTTCAGATGGACAAGACCACTCTGTACAACTCTCTACAAGAGCAACATTAATAAAAACCACATTCTCCCATCATAAATGTTTCGCTGCATCGGCAACACTTCCAAAACTTCAGGAACTGGCAAGCAGCAAGGAATCCTCCACGGCTTTTGCAGCCTGAAGAAAGCAATCTCCCTGAACCTGTAATTCAAAGGCACTCTCTGTATTTTTTGGAACACGTCTGTGGGAAAGCACTGCTAATATTTGATAAGAGCTTCAGGATGGGAACAAAGCTCGCACTTCTCCGTTCACCCATCGCCCTCTTCCAGCAGGTTGACAGAGACCAAATTACCAAGACAGTGTTAAAACAGGGATGTGGAGAAGACATATTTATTTACGGAAGTCACAGACAGTAGCTGGGAGAAGGAAAAGGCAAGTCCTGAAGAACTTCGGGAGTGGCAGCATAAGCTGGTTACACACACGCATTAGGTCACTGATAAAAAAAAAAAAAAATCAAATCTGAGATCACACCCATGACAGCGCGACTTCAACCAGGCCACTGCCAGCCTGATAAGGAGAAAGGGGGAAAACCTCATGTGAAGTCCAGACGCGGGAGGCAGCGGGTGTTAATGACCGACCGCGAGCTTGGACTCGGCACACAAGGCTTCCTACGGGCTGACAAGCCACCGCAGAGAAGGGCTGAAGAGGATGGTCGCCAGCGGCAGAGCAGGTCGGGACGGGGCGACGACGACCCCAGGAAACACGCTCACGGACAGACACGGTGCCGGCCCGGGGATGGTGATCAGGTTTAGAAAAAAAAGAGTTCCCAAGGCACCCGCGGCTCCGTTTTCGGGGGGATCCACGACCCAACAGGGACGCCTGGCAGTGGATACCCCCTGGTGCGGGCCCTCACCTCCCAAACACACCCGTTAGCC
>NW_009260435.1:611310-613006 GCF_000687185.1 Egretta garzetta | reverse complement strand
GAGGCCATCGCCCGGAGCCTCCTGGGGCCGCAGCGGGCGGAGCGGGACCCGGCCTTTCCCCGACGGGCGCTGTAAATGGCAATAAGCCTGGAAAATGGTTAAAAAAAGCCCCAAACCCCACCGTTGAGGAAAACCTTCATGCCCAGCGTGCGGCTCACCTGCCCCCAAGCCCACGGGTGATGGCGTTAACTGGCCGCACGTTGGTGTGTGGCCCCGACCAAGAATGAGCCACAGGTAAATGGTGAAAAAATCACTGGGAAAAATTTATTGAAAATTTGAAAATTTTGAAAAATCACCTGGAAAAATTTGTTTCCATCCAGAATTTAAGCGTCAGGATTAACATTTTCCTCCTGTTCCTTAGGCTGGGCTTATAAATTTTCCTCTGGTGCCGTAATTAAGCTGAAAGTAAAGCCCAGTTTTATTAAAAGCTGCTGATACCTCACTTTACTTTCTCCTTATTTTTTCTTTTAATGTCTACCTGCAGGCTGCTGACTCATTACAATATCGTACCTTTTAAGTCGCCGATACCAAAATATCAAAAATAGGATGTCTTGTTCTATTGTGTCTCTCCTGGCATTGTCTTGCCTAACACTACCCCTGCCTCTGCTCTGCGCTGAGGTCCTTTTGCCTGTCTGGGATATTACTAAGACAAAACCCAGGAAAATTAGCACTGCCCCGTCTCCAGCAAAAGGAAGAGGTGCTGGGAACAAAGCGCTTCCGAAACTTTAAGGTTCAGCGCACCCGGTTTTTAGGGGCTGTAAGGAGAAAAAAAAAACAGGTACAAATTCACCCAAGCAGCTCCTGTTCTTCTGGAGCAGTATGCACGTCCCCAGAGGGCATGGGGGCAGCCCTGTCCCTGCTTCCATTTTTAAATACGCTTTGTTGTTCAGAGAGAAATTCTGCCAACCTCTGAATTTTCCCCATTTCTGCTTGGAACCATCCGGGAGTGCCCCAGGTTTATCATCAAATAATTGTTATCCGAGTAATTCTTTTGGTAAGTTATGTTAAAAGAGGCGGATTGTCCTTCGCGCTGTGACGATCACCTGGGAGTTTATCCTGGCTGGGACACAAATGCCGTTCTGGGCAGTTTCATGCTCGTTAGTGCTCTCAGAGCTGCCACATTCTCCAGGTCAGTGATCAGAAAAACAATTTGGACTATTGGCAGAAAACTCTACATGTTGGAGACGGGCGAAAAACCCCAAACCCTCTGTTGGGGGGAGCGGGGGTTCCCTGGCTGCCTGGTCCAGCCTCTCCAGCACCAGCTGGATCCATGGGGACGTCATTAGTGAAACAGTGGGTGATTTTGCTGATGCCATTTTTCTGGGAAGACCCATTGCTTAGCGAGATGACATTGGCCCTCGGGAAAGAGAGAGCAATTTCAGTCTCTTGTCCATATCCTTACATATTCCCTGCATGTCACCTAAATAAATCCATTGGAAGGAGGCAAAACGAGTGGTGCCTGGGTCACTGGCATCGTCCGGCATCTGGGAGCTGGAGGTGCTGCTGACATCTATTGTCAGCTCTGGGTATCTGTGGGTTTTTTTTAAGTGGATGCCTATAAGCGTGTTAATAAGTCGAGATTAATAAATGGGTCAGGGCAGGGTCACGGCAGTGAGTCTCGCTTTTGCTGGCAGGTCTCAGCTTGCTCTATAAATTAAATTCAATATAATTGAATATATAATATATAACATATATA
>NW_009260435.1:605960-611080 GCF_000687185.1 Egretta garzetta | reverse complement strand
TATATATAAGTATATTTACTGTAAATCCTAATTACAGAGGGTGTTCATGAGCACCAGGCTTTACCTGGTTTCGCACTCCCCGCTTTTTTTAAAAAAATCGGGGAGCTGTGGTGTTCAGATGGATTTAACCAAAACAATACACGTAAAACCCCCTTAAAGTTACAAGAAATGAGCTCAGAAGTGAAAACTACTTTGTACTAGCAACAGCCGACTGGATTTCCAGTCACTTGTTCCCCTTAGGCCCATTGCCCTGACTCCAGAAATCCTGTTGCGCAGGGAAAACCTCCGTTAAATTTAGCTTAAATTTAACCTCCGTTAAATTCACCTCAGCTTAAATTTGTTTTCGACACTGTACGTGAGCCTGCTTTACCACGTTACCGCCTTGCAATTAATTCTATCGCTGGATTAAAGCATTCATAGTGATAAATCGTGGAGCGATATATTTGGGGGGCGCAGCGCGGGGGTAGCGCCTCAGGCGATCAAACACCTCCAGGCCTGCAAAAAGCAGTGCTTCTTTAGGGAGAATTTTTTTTATCAGAGCAACGATAGCTGGGGTAGGAGGTGGGGTGGGGGGAAGAAACTCAAACAGGCAATGGTTTGGATGTGGAAACCTTCTATGAGTCTTTGGGGTCTTACCTATAAATTTTATTTCCAGTTGTCTGGAGCAATTTTGCTTTAGCCAAATCCCCTGTAGATTTTTTTCTTTTCTTTTCCCCCTCATTTTCAGAAGAGCTGGGTGCCATCCCCCTGCCCCCTATAAAGCCAAGCTCAAAGGTTACCAGCGGGGGCACGGCTTGGAGCTACACCAAGGGTTGCTCTCCCATATTCCCACTGGGATGTGCCCAAACAAACACCTTGCCCTGCATTTTGCCCAGAAACTGCTGTTCCATGAAAAAACCCAACCCTAAAATGGGGGCTTTATCTTTAAGATCGCAGTTCATGATGTAAACGTCAGGGTTTCTTTTCCCTCTGCGGAGCGAGCATGTTTGTTTATGAGAAGCAAAAGTGGGTTTAGCTGCTCCTTAATACCAAGCTTTGCTCTTTCACGAGATGTCGCAGCAGGGTCGCTGCGTACCAGGTAGGCAACGCTTTGATCCTAAGCTCCTTCTGCACATGTTGCGTCCTCCTGCAGCCTCTTATGTTCCCGCTCCATCTCATTTTAACTTTTCTAGCGACTTGTATGCCAGAACGATCCAGAGCCTGTTTGTTACGGCTGTTCCGGGGAGAGCGGCCTCGATTTAATTTTGTCAAGAGTAGCTCTTAGACATTCTCCCCTCACCAGCTTGCAGCTGTGAAACATGATTAGCACAGGAGCCAATGCTGGTGATGGAGAGCCGAGAAGAGCCCAAGCCATTTTTTTGCTGGCTCCCAGGCAGCTTTGGAGGAGCAGCCCTGACTGAGGGCTACAGCTAAGTTTGGCAAGTCTGATGGCAGGCTCGGTAGCCACCGGGTCCTGGAACAACACGGGCACCGCTCGGCCGTGGCAGCCATTCCCCATTTGGGGTTAAGCTTGAGCATGTGAACACATTTCCTTGTGTAAATGAGCCCTTAGCTGCACCAGGCATGTGCGCTCAGGCTAACGAAGGTGCATGGGGGGGTACTTCTGCGCGCTGGGAATTTGTCCTTTGCCAGAAAGGCCGAGATTGCTAACGAATGACTAAGTTGTGATGATCTTCCCTGCCTCTCCGCATCAAGAAAAAAAACCCAAATACCTGCTACCAGGGGGCCAGCAGACCCATTTCCTCTCTGACGCGGGCAGTTTGGAGCAGGGAGCACAGGCAAGACCTTACGCAGCTGCCGACAGACCAGCCTGCTCAGGCCATTATCTTGCTGGCACTGAGCAAGTCGCCTTGTTATTTTGTGCCATCTAAGGGCACAGAAGTCTCTAGATTTTACAGCGCCTTATCACGAGCTTATTGACCTTAATTTACATATTTTATTTTTCTTTAATTTCTATAAAAGAGAAATCTTCACTTCCTACTTCTCAAACAACTTTTCTGCCTTTTCTGGACCAATCCTCCTTTTTTTTCATAGGCTTTTTAGGGAGAGGCTTCTGGAGATGCACCAGGCTGACCTTTGAGAGCTGCCACTGAACTCTCCTCACATGCCAACACTCACTCTTCTGTCAGCTCAACTCGGCTCCTATCGTCTGTGGCACTTCTAAGGCAGAGCAGCAGCAGAACCCCTGTGAGCAGGACATTAGGAAAAATTCCTTCCCCGCAAGGGCTGTCAGGCACTGGAAGGCACTGCCGAGGGAAGGGGTCAAGTCCCCATCCCTGGGGATATTTAAAAGCCAGGCAGACAAGGTGCTGAGGGCCAGGGTTCAGTGGTGGGATGGCAGGGTTAGGGTAACGGCTGGGCTTGGTGATCTGAAAGGGCTTTTCCAACCTCAATGATTCTGTGATTCTATGATTCTTTTCCGCAAGACCCCAACCTGCTCTTTCACACAAAGCACCCCCAAAATTGCCCGGCAGCCTCAGGCCCCTCAGGTAGCAAGTTCTATTTCTTTTTAGCAGTTTATTGCTCCCCAGGCTTTCAGGGTGTTGATTCATTAGAACAAACCACTTTGTTTTAATTAAACTTCACCTCTGAATGGGAGCAAGCGACGCCTCCCCTTCCACCTCACCGGTGTCTTTTTAAATCCAGCTTTTTTGTCTCTTTGGACAAAAGGGTTGTCATTAGCAGTTTTTACTTCAATAGACATGGCAGGAGCGTGTTTTCAGAATGTTTCAGTGTGTTAACAAACCAAGGATCTGTTTTCTAAAACCAGAACAAGCACAACCATGCAAGTCTTGGGCAATCGAAGGGTGAAAGCTGCACGATAGGCAGGAGTCACCGAGATAAAAATGGAAAGAGGGACTTACACCAATGACTAAGCTTCAAAAAGTATATATTAATTTATTTCAACATAATTTTACCACAATGCTCCTGCAGTCTCTCATCCTTTCAATTCTGTACAACAGCTGAACATAAGCCGTATCAAACTGTAAAAAAACCCAACTTATAAAAATATATCAAAACCAGCTCGAGTGCAGGGGATGCGGTTTATCGTTCCGGTCAGGCTCAGGTCACCTCTAGTCCTCTCCAGAGGACTCGCTGTCTTCCATGGGACTTGGTGGCAGGGGGCCAGCCCTGTGAGAAGCGTTACCAATTCAAGAGTTAGCAGAACTCAGCTCGTTTGAAAGGCGAACAAAGCCCATTTTTTTTAAAAGACTTTTTTTTTAAATTGTTTTAGATGGTGACGCTGTGCATGCTCTGTGAGTTATCACCACCCGGTCCCTACTCAGCCAAACAAATTCCAAGTGGAGGGAAGCTTTGCAGCACTACGGTGCACATCTTTTGTTTCTCCAAGAGGTCGGATGCGCTTAAAAGTCTTTGCTTGTCCTTCAGGACAATTCAGGGCTCATTCTTATGGGGCCCCCCCCGACAGTTTAGGATTATCTGTATTTGGTGGAAAAAAAAAAACCAAAACCAAAAGCAACTTGGCAATTTCGAGAATGGAGCATCTGTAAGACAATGTTTCACACTGCTGCCCGCAGTGCAGCCTGAAAGTTAAATCTTTGAGGCGACAGCTTGGCAGAGTAATCCCATCTCTGACGTACAGAAATTGCCAGTGGCCTCCTAAGCTTTTCTGAAACGGAGCCGACGGCTATGGGGAGTTGCCTCGCTCTTGTCTGTAACGCAAAGGAAGCACATCTGAGCACGGAGAATTTCCCCAACTACCAATTACTGGGCCCTTTTATACAAAACACCCACTGCGAGGTCAGTGGAGATGGATGCTGCGTTTTATCAGACTTTCCTGAGAAAGATGATTTCAGTGAGGATATGAAGGTGCACTGATTTCAGCTGGGATCGAGTTGATTTTCTTCCTAGTGGTGGGCACAGCGCTGTGGTTTGGATTCAGCGCAAGAAGAACGTTGATAACTGATCGTTCAGATGGTGCTGAGCAGGACTTACACCAGGCAGGGACTTTGCAGCTTCCTCTGCTCTGCCAGGGGCACAAGGAGCTGGGAGGGGGCATGGCCAGGACAGCTGACCCCAGCTGGCCCCAGGGGTATTCCAGACCATAGGGCATCATGCTCAGGGGGAGTTGGCTGCTCGGGACGGGCTGGGTGAGTCAGCGCGTGGTGAGCAACTGCATCGTGCATCACTTGTTTTATATATTCTGTATATTCTATTATTATTGTTATTCTTTTCCTCTGATGTTTTATTAAACCATCTTTATCTCAATCCACCAGTTTCACTTTTTACCCCAACTCTCTCCCCTATCTCGCTGCGGGACGGGGGGAGCGAGCGAGCAGCAGGGTGGTGTTCAGCTGCCTGCTGGGTTAAATCATGACAGAAGGCCAACAGATGTACTGTCAACTTTCCAGTGCTCTTTTCAACTTGCTTCTCCAAGAACACACTGTAGTTCCAAAGCAGTCGTGGAGGAAAACTAGTCGCAGTTTGTTTCATCCCAGGATGCACTGACAGCCCTCAACGCACCCCGTGCAGGCAGCCAGGTGCACCGATCTTGCTACTATTTGAAAGCAACAGGGATTTTGCTGTTTAATGCCCGCGACCACACTCTGACGACACCGGGTGCACACGTTGAAGCGGTGCCACAGAGCACTGGGCGCAGCGATGACAGCCGTGCACACTGCTGCTGCTCTTCAGACGGCTTTTTAAAAATTTCTTTTTAAAGGAAGTGAACCTGCAGTTCAATCAGTACGTCCCGAGAGCTGGGCCACAGCCAACCACCCAAACTCCTCAAGCGTACAAAAACCCCTATTCATTATTGCATTTCGCCTCTCTGACACACAGAGCGCCCCTTCCTTGCCTGCTAGCCCCCCAGTACAATGCTTCTGCACCACCTTCAGCCCCATCTCATTGCAATTTCAGCTTCTAGGGACTTGTGCTTCGGCTTCCAAAGCCAAGAGGCAAACCCGCGATTAAACCCTCTCCTGGGAAAGCCCCAGAGATTCATGGCGTGATCTGAGGGCAGACGGATGGGGTCTGCCTCCCCCCCGGGTCCCGCAAGGACTGACACCTACTTTTTGGCTGCCGGCCCCAGGCCGCTGCTCCCCGCCGCCTCTCCACCGGGCGCCCGGTTCTCCTCCCGCGGCAGCCCCCGGCACTCG
>NW_009260435.1:605025-605439 GCF_000687185.1 Egretta garzetta | reverse complement strand
GCCGCTCCCCTCAACCCGTTCCCCTCTGCGCCGCTCCCTTCGGGCCGGTCGCCTCAGCCCGGTTCCCTTCGGGGTCTCTCCCCTCAGCCCGCTCCCCTCAGCGCGGCTTCCCTCTGGGTCGCCCCCCGCAGCCCTACCCCCCATCTGCAGTCTTCTCAGCGCCGCTCCCCTCAGTTTTTATTCTTTATTTTTTATTCTTTATTTTTTATTCTTTATTTTTTTTTAAACGATGGCGTAACTCTCCATTCCCTTCGATTTTGTGGTGCTGGCACACGTGAGATGTGAGCTAAGAGTAACACGTTATTGCTCTGCTCGGGACGTGGCTCTTTTTGGTTTTTAGCGAGCAGACCGCGACACCCTGAGCCTGAGCCTGAGCCTGAGCATTCCCTGCTCTCCTCGCGGGCCTGGGTGGAG
>NW_009260435.1:593949-604377 GCF_000687185.1 Egretta garzetta | reverse complement strand
TGGTCGGCCGCGGTGGCCCCTCGTATGGCCTCCCGCCCCGACCCCAAGGGCCCACACAGAGGGAAAATGGAACCTTCAGAGCGGGGGACCCGGGGATCTGCGCCCTGGGTTGTCCCTCGGGTGGGTGCCCGTGAGAGGACTGGAGTGGGTGAGGAAGGGCACTTGTGTTTAAGCAGGAGCCTGTTGGTTTATGGTTCGATTTTTTTATGTGACTTGGTGGGAACCAAGAGCCTCGGGATGAATTTTTGAGAGTTTGGCGGGGGGTGGGGGTTGTGGGGCTGGAACAGGGGGAGAAAGATAATTTCCCTTACCTTTTTTTTTTTCAGTGAAACAGCCCCAAGCGATTTCCCAAAGTGCCTGTCTCAAAATTTCACAAGGCTTTCCTAAGGTGCCTGCCTCAAAATTTGACTCGTTAAACCCATTTCTTACCGTGATCTCTGCAGAAACCTGATCTGAAGAGAAGATCGCATATGTGTGCTATTAGACAGTTGGTTTTCTCAGAACAGAAGCCCCCTTACCCATTTTTCTCCATCCCATCCTCTCGCAGGTACATCTTGTCAATAACAAACGAGGACGAGATCCGGGAGTACGTTGTCGACCTCATTCAGGGGACCGATGGGAAGAAGAGTCGGTTTGTAGAGGAACTGCTGGCGAGGTGGCGGAAATCCTCCCAGCTGCCATCTGAGCCTTTGCCAGCGTATCGTAAAAAGGATGGTGAGTGGTAGGGGGAGGAAGGAATTAAAGTCTCAAATAAGCTTGTCTCGGTTATTCTGTGTGTAAATTACTGCCCCAAATGCCCACGACTGGCCCTATTTCTGACTGTCTAAAGCCAATTTTCATTCCCCAAGAGTTCAGGGACATCTTTCTCATGCCGGTAGTTACTCAGCCTTTTTTTGTGCTTATGCGCCCCTCCAGAGACTTCAGAAGTGCCTCGGGCTGGAGACCAAGCGAAAAAGGGGAAACGCAAAGGAAGGAACAAGCAGGAAACAGCTGCGTACACTGAGCCCAGCACACACGTAGAGGAAGTAAAAACCCCCCTCGACTTGGCTAAGGTGAGCGTGTCTGGAACATGAGGGCAGGCTTTGCCTGACTGTGTGTTGCTGTGGGCTGAGGGCACACTTTGAACTGGGGAAGCTCCTATCAAATGCTGACAAAAGATGTGACTGGAAAGAGGAAATAAGCTTTCAGAAGCAGGAATCCTTTGTTATTGGAGTCCCGATGAAGGGGATTGTGTAGCTGGAAGCATGTTTGTGTGTCCCAGCTACACCGTGGGGTCTAATAAATGCTTGCCTCCCCCTGCAAACCCCATCTCGTCTTATACACAGCGCAGCTTCTGTGAGGTACGTGTTTGTATGCCATTGTTCTGTGCGTAGATAGCGTGCAGCTTGGCAGCCGCAAGCTGTAACCTGAGCAAATACTTTGGCAGGGGTCCCCCACTGCAGGCGCACCCTCTGCGAGTTGTCTGGTCGCCCAGTTGTGACAAGAGGGGCAGCTGTTCCTGTGCACCAGCTGTTCAGAGCTGCCCATGGATTTGCACAGGCCGTCCTTGTATCCTGTGTGGGTGTATGGGAGTCTCACTACAGTGGGGCAAATAAGATGAGGATGGAGAGAAAGATCATGTGTGTTTGTGTCTATAATGGAGAGTAAAATAATCACCAGGTAGCGACTGTGTCAAAATGGAATTTACTCCCCCCAGAGAAGCTTGGATGAGGGAGCAGATGATGGAAGTAGGTGTTGCAATTAGTAATAAAAGCTCTTTCTTCAGAGCAGAGGCATGCAGGCTGAGGAATTAAGGGAGCCACCCAGTGGGTAGAAGATTCCTTCTTGCTGTATTTAAAACCTCCTGGTCACACTGAATAAAGCTTTAATTGGCAGTTGAAATATTTCAGGCTGCTTCAGAGAGGAAGCCTTGGACACCAGAGGGAGGCACCTGGGAGCTGCAGTGAGTGCCTCTCCCCAGAGCGGCAGCGCTGGTTTGGCCATTTCCCTTTCAGCTCCACTCCTGCACCTTTAGCATTGAGGTTGAGACGTTGTTCAATTTTGTGGAGACTTCTTTTTTTGCAGTATTCATAAACAGTCCACGCTGCAGTGAAAGAAACTGTAAAATGAGAGTGTAGAAACACTAAAACCCAGGAAATCCTGCTATTTTCAAGCAACACAAGGACATTCAGCAAGCAGTCATTGCCTTTCTCATTGACAGCTGACTAACTTTTTGCGGCAGACTCACTTTCCATCCAGCAGAACCATTTCCCGCAGTCAGTGCATCAAATATGATGATCTTTGCTCTTAAACCTTGTTGTAATTACCTAAATTCTGGATTTTATTTTGCGTGTGGTGGGTTTTGACTCAGAGCTGTGTGCTGGGAACCCAAGCTCCTTCCTTAGGTATGGATCCAGCTGTACAAGCACGGTCCTGGGTTGCATCAAATACAGCAGAACACTCTGTTGCTGCCTGAGTGCTGGAGTGTGCTCTGCAGAAATGAGCGTGTGGATGTGCAGTGCGCTTGACCTGCTTTGTCAGGCTTGCAGTGAAGTCCTTCAGGCTGTAAACACTGAGCTCGTTCTGCCTCCCCAAATTAAATTCCATGATCAAGGATATTGCGCCTCCCCAAATTAAATTCCATGATCCAGCACATTGTGCCTCCCCAAATTAAATTCCATGATTTATCCAGGTGCAAGCCTGACTGAGCGACATCCAAATCCTGAGAGTGAGGGTTGCACCTGAATAAATAGTGGAACCTAAATTTATATTTTTAAATTGAAGGGTTTGTAGCAGGGAGGCTGCAAATGCTTAAAGTGTTTGTAAAAGTCTTTGTTTGTAAGATAAAAAACCCACATTCTTTTGAACAGGAGGGGTTAAAAATGGACAGTAATGTTCCATTTCCTTGTAGTTACCTTCTAACTTAATTAAAAAAATAAACTTGAAAAAGCTCTGCTGAGGTCTGCTAACCAAAGTTGCTTTATCTGGGTTTTTTTTTTTCTCCACGACAGTAGTGTTTAGATCTCGCAGTGGCAGTAAAGCCGGTTGGGCGGAACTGGGGGGACTGGAGATGCTGCATCTGCTCGTCACTAAACCAGTAGTCTGCTGCTGTTGGGAGCGGGTGAAAAGAGCCAGGAGGTGTCGTAATGCCACAGCCTGGCACCCTCCCTGAGAAAAGCAGCATGGGTGGACATGGGGGGCAGAAGCAGCACTTGCTGAGGTGTGGATTAGGGAGCGGGAGCGATCCTCTAGCTGTGGCGAATGAAAACAAGGGTTTCTGGGACAGGGTTTCTAAGAAATCCTCTCTTCTGTTGTCGAGAGGGACCGTGGAGAGGAGAGGCAAAGAAAAGCTGCGCTTGAGCTGTGAGAGGATTTTCAAGCATGTCCCAGATATGACAACTAAAGGCCAGGGAGTGCGTTTATGTTGGAGTGCTACTTCCTGAAATAGATAAGGGTAATAAGCCCTAGTCTGGGTCATGGCTAGCATGCAATTCATGGCTGAAACCAGTCTCATCTAGCGCTATGAGATAGGTTTGTGCCTGGAGTGTGTTGTGCTTGCTTTCCAAAGCATCTGGGCTTGAGTATTGCCAGAGAAGTGGTAGCAGTTGGCTTTGTTCTCTTCCCCTGGAATGATTTCTGTGCTGTAATTAATTCCTGCAATTAACTTCTCAACAATTCCCTTCTCAGCTGGTACCTGCTGGAGATGTCAGGTGGGAGGAAGAACCCTTTGTTTCTTTGATCAAGGTGTAAGGTCTGAGGGAGAAAACAGAGAATTCCACCATTAGATTATTAATCCAGCCGTCATCTGAACCACCTTGCTTTTTTTCTGATCAGGGTTTCTCTGCTTCAGCCTGACTCAAAGCTTAGTCCCTGACCCAAAGCCTGACCCAGTGCAGTCCCTGGCTGAAACTCAGAGAGGTGAATCACAGAATCCCTGATGCCAAGTCATGAAGCAAGGAGAAGAATTTACACTACAGCTAAATACTTGAACATGCAGCGTGTGAAAACCTCTGCTCAGGTGGCTGTGCCAGGTGGAGAACATATAAAACACTGAGGGGTGAACTGGCTGTGAAGGAAGAAGCCCTGCTCCCACCAACAGCTCTGTTTCTGGGGGTAGGCACATGCAGGACTTCACAGTCACAAATGGGGCATTGCTATAAGCTAAATAGCCCTTGAAAATAAATCTGAGCTGCTGTTTGAAGCTGTTAAATTCCCGTGAGTTGATATTGCAGGTCCAGAGGACTGACAGCACGCCTACCATCTAGACCCAAGCACTTTCAGCTTCCAGAGGCAGCGGACATCAAGTGGATCAGCAACATCCTTATGTCCTTGTTTTGTTTGGATGCCTTTGACCTTTTCTGGCAGTCCTAAGCTTGCCGTTCCAGTGAATCTGGGGTCTGGTCCAAGTTTCATTCTGATTAGGCAGAATAACTCTTGTCTGAGTCTCCCCAGCCTGTACAAGGGTCAGCGCTTTCTCTTTGCTGCCGGTATTGCACTGTGAATACAGTTTGTTTGTTTAATTTTTTTTGTTTCTCAGGCACAGGAGAACAGCAGTGGAGTCGGCAGCAGTAGCAATTCCTCTAAGAGGAAGCCCAAATATGTCAGCCTGTATGCCAAGGAGGGGCAAGAAAAGCTGGCTGTCCTGATCCCTGGGCGTCACGCCTGTGAGTGCCTGGGCCAGAAGCACAAGCTCATCAACAACTGCTTGGTTTGCGGGCGCATCGTCTGTGAGCAGGAGGGCTCTGGGCCCTGCTTGTTCTGTGGTGCTCTGGTTAGTAATGAGGTGTTTTTTTATTTGCCGTGCTTGAATGTGGTGTAGTTTGCTGAGGGCTTTGAAGTGGCACGGGGCTGAATTACCCTCTCAGATCAAAGTTCCTCTAGCAAAGTTCTCCAAGCTCTAAGGCTGGGCAGGAAAGAACCTGTGCTATCTCCTTCTAGGGGAAGGAGAACTGTGGTGGCTTTAAGTCAGTTTGTGTTTCTTTTACGGTGTGCCACATCGGAGAGCGGAGAGGTTTTACTCATAATTTACATCACTTTGGAGCTTGCCTGATTTATGGCAGCCTCCTGTGGCTGTCCTGTGCATCATGCTGGCATCCAAAATGTGTGCAAGGCATCAGCCCCATCCTGGGCACAGCCCTGGTAGCCTTGTAAGGGGTGGGAGACATGGCCAGGGCCAGTGTGCTGCCTTTTCTTCAATGCTTGTGCAGTGTGCATCATTTCAGATACCTGTTACACCCAGTATTTGGTTGAAAGGGCACATTTTGGAGAAAGGGGGCGAGTAAATGACTGCAGATTCATTAAAGGTGACTTCAGGAGAGAGGAAAATATTGGTTCAATGGAGAAAATGTTTTAAATCAGATTGGTTGCTATTTTCAAGGAGCTGTTTAACTCCAGTTGGCCAACCAAGAGAGAGGACCTCTGTGTTAAGCAGTGTTCATCTGCTCAGGGAGGTTCTGAGTGCATTTCTCATCCTTTGAGATCCCCTAGCAGTGTGCCCACCCACAGAACTGAGAAGGACCTAGCTGTACGTTTCTCATGGGTTGCTTTTAGTAAAGAATGAGCTTTCAGGATTCTCCCTGTGTAAATAACACCGAAGGGAAGGAGGTGTGGACTATCCTGGCTGTTGTAAATGGCTTACCTTGAGCTGTTGTCCAAGGCTCTGAAGCTGGTCAAGCATGTGATGTCCTTCCTAAGTCTTTGTTTTTTTCCTTAGGTGTGCACTAAAGAAGAGCAGGACATCCTTCAACGGGACTCGAACAAGAGCCAGAAGTTGCTGAAGAAGCTCATGGCGGGTCAGTAGTGATTACATACTTGTAATATAATGAATGCAATCAGTTATGCAACAGCAGGAGCCCGCCTCTGCCTCACTGTGCTACAGTTGCCTTGATGTGGTGTAGGAATGAGAGCGTCTGTCCTGGTGTGTAAATTGTCTAGATCCATTCATCTGAATTATAAAGAACTGCTGGCAAAGTCTAAAGGTAATTCTTTCCTGGGAGCTGGCACTTGACTGTTTCTCTGGGATGTAAATTGCCAGGATGGTTTGTGAGCTCTGCTTCAGACTTCACTGAGCCGCTCGCCCCCGTTGCTGCACAGTGTTTGTGGTGGGCATTAAAAGGAAGCCAGCTCCTTGTGTCCTCTCCGCAAGTGCTCGGCAGCGTTTGTGGACTCCAACACAGGTGATAACTGCGAGTGTCAAACGGCAGCGTATAAGGTCCTTACCCAGAGGCCCCAAGGCTGCTCGTTAGGCATTCCTAGATCATCGCAGCAGTCCTTGAAAATTAGGATTAAGTCTCACGTGGAATGTGGTGCTGTGGAAGATGAAGTGCCGCTGTCTGATTTGCAGGGTCTAGAGAGGTGGTGGTTAACATTTTCTAATGACTCTTCTTGTCTAACACTTATCTTGGGAGCTAAAAATAGGAGCAGAGCCAAGGAAAGCAAGAGGAAATAATACCCAGTCTCCCAGCGAAGACCTGTTCATTATGGGGATGTTTGTCTGAGTTTAGCTGAAATATAGCCAAGGTCACAGTGTTCTTGGTTGAAAAATACACTTTGCTGAAGAACCGGGGAAATATTTACTCTGGGTCTCAGTGTCAACTTCTCTTTAGAGCTGCTGATATGGCAGGAGGTCCTGTAAGTCCTCAAGAGTAAGAGCTGATCAGAGAGTTGGTCTGTTCATAATCTTACCTGTTTTGTTGGTCTTCCCTTCTGCCCCTGCCAGGTCTTGCCGTGTGTGTTATATGCATAGGTGAAAGCTGAAACATGGATAGCTATTTGTCTTGGGAGTGAAAAAATATGTATCAGGGGAATAGAGGCTTTTTTGTTTCCCTGAAATAAAGGTGTTGGCCCGTGTGATGTCTGCTGTGAAAAACGTTTGTTCCATTGTGACTCTGATGCAAATCTCCCCCCTGCCTTTTGTTTGGTTGGGGTTTGGCGCCTTGCCAGAAATGGTAAGAAAGAAGAGATTGTTGCTGGGAATAGATTTCTCCATCTCTAACAATAACTGGTCTGAAAAACCTGCTGAGGTGTGCTGGGCGAGGATTTCATTTGTGAGCGGCTTGTACAGCAGCAGGCGGAAGGCTTGCTCTGTGGGTAACTGGCAGTTGTCAGCGATCTGTTTCTTTGTGGAGGCAGAAACACTTAGGAGAGAATTTGGCTTTTAGGAGGGGACTCAAGGCCTGTGGGTGGTGATGGGTGGAATTTGGACTGCCTAAATTGTTATGGAAGGGTGAAGGAGAATGCTCCCTAGATGTTGTCACTGTAGGATTTAAATCCTTCCTCCTGTTTGGAGGAAGGAGTCTGTGAAAGGGGCTAGAGGGAAAATCGGGCCTTGAACCTGTTTTGGAAAGGTGCTGATCTCAGTGCAAAGTTCTTTTAGCTTCTTGGATGGCATTTGTTTTAGGGGTCATTTCTGCAGCCAGCCCCACCCAGACTGGGCTTTAAACAACTGGCCCGGCCTTGACTATTGAGCTGTGATTTATTTTCTGTTTCAGGTGCTGAAAGTTCAGGAAATTTGGATGCCATAAGCAAAGACTTACTGCCTCGGCAAGAAGCTAGACTCAAAGCAGGCTTGGAGATGGCTGTGAAACACAAAGACAAGTTGTTGGAATTTGACAGGACAAGGTAAGATACTACCCGTGAGACTGTTGTGAAATAACGTAAATTATCTGGCAGGCTGAGCCATCTTTAATGAAAATGTTAGAGAGCCTTCTAAAACCTGGCCTGTAGCTACAGACACCTTAACGTTGGAACAAGAGCGAACCCTGCGAATGGGTCCTGTTTGGATGTCCTTTCTTTGTGCCCCTGAGGGTCCAGCTCGCTAGAGAGAGCGGAAGAGAGCCGGTAGGAAGGCAGGTTTGGGGCAGGCAGCGTGGTGTCACTGTCCTGCTGTGCTCATCTTCTACTGTTACGGCTGTTTCTCACCAGCGTGCGTCGAACCCACGTCATTGATGACGAATCGGATTACTTTGCCACAGACTCCAACCAGTGGCTCTCCAAGCAGGAGAGGGAGGCCCTCCAGAAGAGAGAGCAAGAACTGCGGGAGCTGCGTCACGCCTCTCGGCTTGCCAAAAAAATCACCATCGACTTTGCTGGCAGGCAGATCCTGGAGGAAGACAACAGTATGGCTGAATACCACAGCAAGTGAGTGAGAACTGGTAGCACCAAGGCGTGCCCGAGAGCAGGGAGGTGAAAATCATTATGGACGGTGGTCTGGCTGAATCTAGAAGAGCAAGCGTAAGGGAAGCTGAGCAAGCCATTCCCTTGAAGGGCACTTCTGATGCTAGGATGCAGTTTTGTGTTCTTTTCTTCCTTGAGGGTCTTCCTGGCTTGCAGCACGCCTATTTGGGTAGAACCAATTCCTCTCCAGTTCAAACCAGGCTGAGTTTCTGTGGTAGTATAAAGAGTGACTGTTCAAATCAGAGATCGCACCTAGCAAGGAAATAGTTTTGCTAGGGGAGGTGGTAAAAAAATGCTTTGGGTTGAAGATGTTTGTGTGGGGAGAAGGGAGACATTGCTGGGGGAAGCAAGGAATTTTCATGCCTCTTGTTCGTGCTTGCAGACTGGATGAAACTATTGAAGCCATTAATTGTGGCACGCTGAGGGAGCCAGCTGGAGGCCCAGAAGCAAAGACGACTCTGAGTTCTGGTGTTTTAGTGAATCCCCATCTTCTTCAGCCTGCTCCTTTGGTCAGTATGGGTTGAGTGATTTATAGCAGAGTAATGACTAAGTCTGGGAGAGCTGAGCTTAAGCATTGTGAATTCTAGCATGTTTGTAGTACCTCTTTCCTCCCCTGTGCCTGGGAGGTCCTCGTTAGCCATCTGAGTTGGGGACAAGGAGAGGTTAGCCAATGCCCTGCTCTGGTCCCTGCTCTTGGGAGGTTTGTTTTATCTGAGTTTTAGTCTCCTACCTCCTCTTCAGGAGCTTGAAAGAATTTCTGAGAGTCAGCCTAAGTGTGTGTCACTTTTTCAGCTCTATTTATGATGCCTTTTCTGCCAGATTTCCAGTTTCCAGAGGGCATAATCTCTACACTCTCTAATTTCGCTTTAATCATGGTGTTCTTGATTGTGTGCTAAACATTTGGAGGTTGGAATATGCCCAGTTTCGAGTGTTGATGGCTGTGAATATGCTTTAAAAATTGTATCTTCCTGTGACTGCTTTGAAACACTAGCAGGTAGATTTACCCGTTAAATCCATAGTTTAGCTGTGATGCATGGAAAGGGAAAGCTGCACAGAACAGAGCATGACCTTACTTTTCCTCCTGCCAAAGTACTGCACGTACTGAGCTTGCAAGGAAGAGCAATCCTGATAAGAGTAATACCTCTGTCCTTAAATGAAGGAAAACTTCAGATAGGATTTGCACTTGATATACATTTTTCCTAGGGAGGTGCTAACCTTTTCCTTGTTTCTTTTGACCATGCTGAAGTGGGTGGACCAAACTGGCTTGCTCCCCCACTGGAAAGCCATCCATTCCATGGATGCTGGAAATGAGGCTGGCTTGGAGCGGAACAGGTTGCGGATTCAGGATCGAGAGTTGCAGGAGATCACAGATGATGGTTGGTGCCTCAGCATGCACCAGCCTTGGGCTTCCTTGCTCATTAGAGGAATCAAAAGGTAAAGGGGTGGCCTGAACCGTGCGGTATCCTGACCAGCTCTTGCTTTGTAGGCGAGTGGGGAAGTTGTGTTCTCCAGAGGACCTCTGTGGACTCGCTTTGTACCATGTCTGATACCTGCTCATCGCTCCAGGTTTGGAATCCCTGGTACCAGTGGCTTGAGAAGCCCGATGAATTGGTTTTTCATGTGAGCAGCTAACCTGCAAGGTACAAGTTTCTTCACAGAGGGTACATTTAGAGAGGCTGAGATTTCTGCACTATAGTTGGGGTGTACCCTTCTGGAATTTAAAAGGTAAATAAGCTGAGAATGTGAAATATGTTCTTCTGGTCTTTTTGTCCATCATAAAGAAGCCAACAGTGGCACCAGGCTTTGTTTAAAAAAGAACAACCACAGGCACACACCCCTTACCGCCACCTCCTTCCCCCTCTAGGCTAGGAATCAGGTTACAAAGAGAAGCTCCTTCATTGCAGCATCCCTGTTAGTTCACCTTTCCTACCCCTAATGTAGAACAAAGAATCTTATTTAGCCTTTTCTTCTCCTTTCCTTCACAGAATTTTTCATTTTAGAGAGCAAAGCTTTTTCACTTCCCAAGCTCAAGATGCCATAAATCTTAATGTGCCCAGCTTCTGCATCCAGGCGGTCTGGGGATGCTGTCAGCTGCAGCATTTGCTGCCTCCTGCCCATGCTGGGATCCCTGAGAGCTGCAGCCAATGACCATTTCATACGGTCCTTTATGACTCCCGAGATTGCATGCTCACTGTGCGTAACTTTTTGAGCTTGTAAGAGAATTGTACGAGCAGATTGTCCTACACACGTGTCCGACGTACTGCTTTAGCAGCA
>NW_009260435.1:587061-593755 GCF_000687185.1 Egretta garzetta | reverse complement strand
GAATTGCATAGCGAAATATTCGGTTGAAAAATCTGTCCATGTGGGTGATTTCTCTTGAAATCTAAGTCCTAAATTCTCCTTTGTTCTGTAGGGTGGAGGGCAGGACCTGGTACACATGTCATAGAGGGCGGTTATGGATTGCAGCTACAGCTAAAAGACCTTCCCCTCAGGAAATCTCTGAGCTGGAGGCCACCTACAGAATGCTGCTCTGGAAAGGTGAACTTCTCTCCTTGGATCTTTGAATTATTTGGTACATTGAGCTACGTAATGAGCAATGTCAGGAGCTCTCTCTGCTGAGCGGTTATTACTGCTTCGCTTTTTAACCTTCTGTTCTTGAAATTCTCTTCATCCTCTCTGTATTTCGTCAGCTGGATGGGTATGATGGCAGACTTCTAACTCTGTCCTTTAGCTGGTCACGTACTCCAAGCACAAACACTGGCGAATTGCACCTGACTTCTGTGATAGGTTTTGACAGCAAAGGACTTAATTTTATTCTTGGCTCAAGCAACAAGCTGCCGAGTGCGTGCTTGGCTGTGTGTGAAGTAGCTCGTGCTTCAGGCTGCTCACACTGATGTTAAAGGCTTTTCATGTATTCTGACTTTGTGGAAATCAGGACTGAAAAGCTGCAGGTTCTCAGGAAGATGTTATTCTCTCACGGGGGTAGGGAGGACTCTGGGGGCTGCACTGCACACCTGTTTATGTGCTGTTTCTGCATGTCACCCAGCTTAAACGTCATACAGCAGGATTGCCTGCTCCCTCATCAGAGCCAGGAGATCTTCCTGCACTGTATGTTCCTCTGTCAGAGGCTAAGCAGGGAATGGTGTGTATATGATAAAATCTCCCAACCTTAGTCCTGTCATGGCGAAGATCCCGAGCTGGAAAAAGAATGATGGGATGTTAAAATTGCTGTGGGTTTTCTTGTGCCTCAAAAAGTAGAAGCACACGGTGGGAGGGGAAAGCTCCTGGGGGTTTGAAGACCCCAGCTGTGTGTGTGGGGATGTGAGCCTCCTTAAGAGATGTTTCTTTTGGTGCAGATGTGGAATTCCCAAGTGATTATCCCTCAGGGTGCCTCCTAGGCTGTGTGGACGTGGCCGACTGTTTATCGCAAGAGCAGTTTAATGAGCAGGTGAGTACAGCAAATAAACCTTTCTGAGCTTGCGCTAGCCAGCAAACTTTTAAAGTAGTGTAACTCGCCTCCATGAGATGCTCTAGAGAAGACATTGAAAGGAGAATTTAGGCTGTGTTGAGAGAAGACACAACTGCTGCACAGTCTCGTATGGCCAGAAAGAGAATGTACTGCGAAAATGCATTTCAGCAATGGTGGAAGGGAACAGTGGACTGGTACAACCTAAATTCGCCATCAGCCTCTCTGGCAGTGAGGTAGTTTGGTTGAAACTAGTTTCTCACATGCTCTGAAACTCTTTTCAAATAAGGACTCATGCTTGTTTCATTAAACCAATGCTAGCTTGAGAGACCACACTGCATGGGCTCATGACAGTGTTGCTTCCCTTGCTGCACGGATGCTGTGGCTGTGCTGGACTGTGGAAGACAGGAACCTGCTGTGTATTAATGTTGTATTTCTGGTTTTCATCCCCATTTGGCAGACTCGGGAGCTTACACCTTACTTTGATGTGACTTGTAAAGCGCCGATTATTTCTCTTGAATCTTCATTGGGTCCTAATAGAAAGAATTGCTCTGAGTTTTGCCAGCCAGGCAGCAATTTTTTGCTGCCTCTGAGTATAACTATGCGCCCCATCTCAGAGAGGACTCTGGATTAGGAAGGGTTAAGTACCTACTTGGCTGCTTTTGGAGTGCCGTAAACAACTCCCTGTGCACAGCCAGTAGAGACTTTGCGGTTATTTTTTGGTTCTCTTGCTACAAAAAAGACGTTGTGTTGCTGGAACATGTCCAGAGGAGAGCAACAAAGCTGGTGAGGGGTCTGGAGCACAAGCCTTATGAGGAGCGGCTGGGGGAGCTGGGGTTATTTAGTCTGGAGAAAAGGAGGCTGAGGGGAGACCATATTGCCCTCTACAACTGCCTGACAGGGGACTGTAGTGAGATGGATGTTGGTCTCTTCTCCCAAGTAACGGGCAATGGGACAAGGGGAAACGGCCTTAAGCTGCATCAGGGGAGGTTTAGGTTGGACATTGGGAAAAATTTCTTCCCCAAAAGGGTTGTCAGGCACTGGAAGGGGCTGCCCAGGGAAGGGGTTGAGTCCCCATCCCTGGGGGTATTTAAAAGTCAGGCAGACGAGGTGCTTAGGGCCAGGGGTTAGTGGTGGGATGGCAGGGTTAGGGGAATGGTTGGGCTTGATGGTCTTAAAGGGCTTTTCCAACCTGAACAATTCTATGATTCTATGATTATTGCAGTGATTTGTGTGGCAGAGGATGTGAAGGGGCCCGGTGTGGAAAACTCTGCAGCAGTGGCAGTGATGTGCCGTGGGACCTTCTCCCTGGCCCTGTGGTACCAGTGGGATCAACTGCTCTGTATGAGAGAGGGTAGCTTGGCCCAAGCAGAACCATCTAGGTCTGTAGCTGCTGGGACTGCCTGGTGCTTCTTCCTGGAGCTTGAGGTCACAGTGGCCTTGCTGGTGAGAGTTGTGCTCTGCCTGGGGCACTGAGTCACCCAGAGAAGGAGCTGTGGGAGGAGGTGAGCGGGTCCGGAGCTGCTGGGTTTTCACACAGACCCTGCTGAGAGGACATCCAGAGCCCCTAGATAGAGGGACAGAGGAATAGCTGGAGATTACAGTGGGTCAAGCCTCCCAAGGGAGTCAAGGGAGGTTTGAGTGGTCTTTTGCTGAATAAAGCAGGTGATTGTGTGACCAGGGACACAGACAAGGTTGAGGTACTGTGGCCTTCTTCACCTCAGCCTTCCTCAACAAGATCTCTCAGAGATCTGGAGCTGAGAGGCAAGGTTCAAGGAGGAGAGGGAGTACCTGTAGTGAAGGGAGATTGAATTGTGAGCTTTTTGAGAAATCTCCACCTGCACAAGTCCAAGGGTTCTGATGGTGTGCATCTAAATGTGCTGAGAGTGTTGGCAGATGTCTTTGTCAGGCCAGTCTTACCTTGGAAAGGTTATGGAGATCAGGAGAGGACCCTGGTGACTCTAGAAAGGTGACTGTTAGCTCCATCTTTAAAAAGGGAAGGAGGGATGACCCTGGCCACTTCAGGCCAGTCAGCTTCACTTTGGTCTCTGGGAAATTCAGAGAGCGATTCCTCTTGGAAGCCAATTTTGGACACATGGAGGAGAAGGATGTTGGAAATAGCCAGTGGGGATTTACCGAGGGGTAGAATTGTGCTTGACTAACCTGATTGCCTGCTATGATCCCATAGTTCAAGCTGTGCCCATCTTTTCCTTTGTATTTAGCAAGGCTTTTAGCCTGGTATCCCACAGCGTGCGTGTATCCCAGGTGAGTCATTGTGGTCTGGGCAGGTGGACTTCTAGGGTTGACAACTCAGCTGGCTTCAAAGTGCAGTGCTGGTTGCCTCGTAATCTCCTTGGTGGCTCGTTAGAGGTGGTGTTCCTCAGGGCTTTCTCCTTGAAATTCTCCTGGTTAATACATTTAGCAATGACCTGGAGAGGGATTTGAGGTGGAAGAAGAGAGACCTTCCGCTTCCTGCAAGGAGAGTATAGAGAGACAGAGCCAGGCTCTTTGCTGATGTACTTGGCAGGAAGATGAGAGGCAAGGGTCATAAATTGAAAGTTCAATGTGACTTAAAAAAAAAATAATTCCCTGTGAGGACAGCCAGGCACTGGAGCAGGCACTGCCTGGAGGGGTTGTGCAGTCTCCTCCCATGAAGATTTTCAAGACCTCACAGGACAAAGCTGTGAGCAACCTCGCCTGAATTCAGTGATGACCTTGCTTTGATCAGGAGATTGGACTGGAGACCTCCTGAAGTCTGGGTCTGTGATGCTGTGACTGACTCCATGCCCAAAATCTGGAGCGGTAGCTTTCCTCAGGGTGTGATTTAACTTACACAGCCTGTGCTTAGTGCCAAGCACAGCTTGGCTGTTCTCAATACCGTTTCATGTCTCGTCAGTCCACTGCCCCATGTACAATTTGGGTTTGGTCCGATGGGAATCACCAGACCATGTAAGGCTTGATAGTGATCCAAGACCACCTTGTGAGTCGAAATAAATGGGTTCCTTGGGGCAGCAGAGGAGGACACAGCAGGCTGATGGGCACCTTCTTGCCACGAGGAGCTGGAGAGGCATCAGCAGCTGGGGGCTGTTCCTTGTGAAGTGTTCTTCTGGCTTTTCCAAACCCTGTGAGGTTTTTTTAGCAGAGAGAGGTGCCTGGAAGGTAGAGAAGAGGTTGTGTCTCTTAGTCACAGGTGGAACAGGATTGGAATACGAGCAGCAGAGGGAGCTTTGGGACTGGAATACAACGAAATCTGCAGGAGTGTTTGGCTTTGTAGGGGAGCTAGCCTTGGGAGAGAGAAGAGGAAAGGAGACTGGGGCCAGTGTAGGTTTTTTTTTTCCTGTAGCATCCACTGATGCACAGTTTTGGTTTTAAATGGAGATTCTTGTCCTGCTGTCTGTGGCAGCGGTGGAAAAATATATCCTGGTCTCTCACAAGTACTTTTTTCTGCCTAACAATTCCCCTTCTTCCTTTGTAGATAAGTTCTTCAGGTGTTGGTAAAATGGCTGTGACAGCTTCTTATAATCTGGAAGTTGAGCTGTAGGTAACTTGCTTTTAATCTCCCCATAGAGGAGCTTCACAATTAGTTATGTTCTCTATAAATTCTTCCCAGGATACTGGCACTGCTTGGCTGCAGAGACACTGGAGGAAGCGTAGTGTGCTCTGGTAGCACTGTTATCAGACCTCTAGGCAAGAGATTTATCTCTCAACGCCATGATGCCATGGCACTTCCCAGTTCATTTCTCCCTGGCTTTTTGCTGCTCCCATAATGCAAACTATTTATAATTCCCTGTTTGCTGCCTTTTTACAGTGGTTTTGTCCATTCCCACCCCCACCCCCGGCTTGCTTAATGCAGTGTTCATTTCCCTATCTTGTAAGATTACATTCAGAGATTGGAGCATCCTTCTGAAGCTGGTTTATGAGGAACTGTATGTTTTTGTGGACTATCATGAGCTAGCGAGCGCATCCGAAGGAAGCTGAGATTAATTTAATTGAGAATGCTAGCAAGGTGAAAAAGTGTGCTCAGAAATCTGAGTTGGATCTTGCTGGGAGTCAGAAATCCCTGTTGCTCACACGGATGATTCAGCCCAGGTTCATCAGCAACCAGCACCAAGGCCACTTGTCATCAGCGTAGTCCCGACATTTCTTGGTGTACAAAGACTCCTCCTCGCCTCGGCGGGGAGTGGAAAAGGAAGATGATGTGTTTCTTCACCAACCTGTATTTGAAGCTGCTGCATTTTCTGGAAGAAGTCGTTTCACAAGTGCAGGGCAAGCCACATTTGCAGATGATATGCATCACCCAAAGATGAAATAGTTCTCTGTCTTGCTCGTTGTCTTTTGATGGTGGCCCTGCCTTTTTCAGCAGCCGCAGAAGTTTGCTTTGACTCTTGTGACCATTTGTTCCCATAGGCAAGGGAGACTCTTCCTGCTTTACCCCTCCTGTGACTTTTCTACTATTTCTTAGCTCTTTTTGATGCTGTCACCCACTCCCTATTTAGTACTGTCTGCAGATTTAATTTCCTTGCTGTTTGCATCCTCTCTCAGGTTGCTAATGACGATGCTAGTGGCACCCTGCTGGTATTTTTCTATCATTATCCTCATTTAATTTTTTTATTTTACACTTGTGCTCAAAACCCAAAATCGAGCAACGACGCCCCGTTTCACTGGATGCTGCACCAGCAGACTCAGAGCAAGTCCCTGCCCTGAGAGCTTGCGTTGTTATTAGGGACTGGTGATTTATCCACATTGTTACCGGGTGTGTCTGGCCTTGCCTAACCCCTTCAGAGGGAGCAGGCTTGCAGCTCTGCCCTACGTATGGGGTTTGAAGACTGACTGATGTTGTTGAAGTCGTTTGCAGATCCGCAGGGCCACATGAGAAGCGATGACAGACCAGGATCTTGCCTCTATACAAATGCACGCAGCATGGGAAACAAACAAGAGGAGTTGGAAGCTATCGTGCTGCTAGAAAGCTACAACCTGATTGCCATTACGGAAACTTGGTGGGATGAATCCCACGACTGGAATGTAGCTATTGATGGCTACGGGCTGTTCAGAAGGGACAGGCGAGGAAGGAGGGGCAGAGGCATTGCCCTTTACATCAAGAAATCATTACAGTGTGAAGAACTGTCCCTGAAGAATAGCCATGAGCAGGTTGAAAGCTTATGGGTAAGAATCAGAGAGAGAGGCAACAAAGGGAACCTGGTGGTTGGTGTCTACTACAGGCCGCCAGATCAAGAGGAGCCGACTGACGGAGCGTTCTTCCTCCAACTCCAGGAGGCTTCACGCTCGCAGGCTCTCGTCCTCCTGGGGGACTTCAACCACCCCGACATCTGCTGGAAAACCAACATGGCAAGCTGTAGGCAATCCAGCGGGTTTCTCGAATGCATTGAGGACAACTTCTTAAGCCAGGTAATAGACAGCCGTTCCCGAGGGGATGCGATACTGGACCTGGTGGTCACCAATGCAAGTGAGCTCGTCAGAGATGTCAAGGTCAGAGGCAGCCTGGGCTGCAGTGATCATGCACTGGTAGAGCTCACGCTCCTGAGGGAAATG
>NW_009260435.1:564898-585597 GCF_000687185.1 Egretta garzetta | reverse complement strand
CAGAAGGCCAACCGTACTCTGGGCTGCATCAGGAGAAGCATGGCCAGCGGGTCGAGGGAGGAGATTCTGCCCCTCTACTCTGCTTTGGTGAGACCTCGCCTGGTGCCCTGCTTCCATCTCTGGAGCCCTCAGCACAAGACAGACATGGAACTGTTGGAGTGGGTCCAGAGGAGGGGTACAAAAATTATCTGAGGGCTGGAGCACCTCTCCTATGAGGACAGGCTGGAGAGAGTTGGACTTGTTCAGCCTGGAGAAGAGAAGGCTGCGGGGAGACCTGATTGTGGCCTTTCAGTACTTAAAGGGGGCCCATAGGAAAGATGGGGAAAATCTTTTTAGTAGGGCCAGCAGTGACAAGACAAGGGGTAATGGTTTTAAACTGAAGCAGGGTAGGTTTAGACTGGATATAAGGAAGAAATTCTTTACAATGAGGGTGGTGAAACACTGGAACAGGTTGCCCAGAGAGGTGGAGGAGGCTCCATCCCTGGAAACATTCAAGGCCAGGTTGGACGGGGCTCTGAGCAACCTGATCTAGTTAACGGTGTCCCTGGTCCCTGCAGGGTGGTTGGACTGTGTGACCTCTAAAGGTCCCTTCCAACCCAAATAATTCTATGATTCTATGATTCTATCCAGCCAGTAGCTGGCAGGGAGTGGAGGAAGAGCAGAGAAGGGATGTCCCTGTGATTAAAATCAGCATCACGTCAGATGACATTGCCCTAATCCCAGTTGTGCTACTAGTTGCATGAACTAGTTAAATCTGTTCCTCTGGGTCTCTTTCCCATGTGGAAAATCAAGCAGTGCTTTCCCTGTCAGAGGTTATATATGCCAAATTGTACTGCTCTAGGAGCAGAAGCTATTATCAGGTAGGGAAGTCCACCCCAGGTACCCAGTGTCACCAGCTTTGCATGCAGGGGACCAAAGCAGAAGCCGCTTTCGGAGCCCAGCCCTGCCACTGAGGGTGGGTGGTTGGCTGGTGCCAGGCGATCCCTCTACGTGGCCCTTAAATCTCAGCATTTCCAGTTGAGCTTTGCACGTCTTGCACCTCCTCAGAGTGCATTCTGGGCTCATTTCCTTCTCTTCATGGCAGCTGCCCAAAAAGCTGTGGTTGAGATCAGAATGATCCCTTTGTTACGCTTTTTGGGCGCTAAAGGTGACCTGGAAACTTTTCTTCCCCCCATCGAGATCTGAGTGTTGACGACGGCTTTTCCTTGCTCTGGGGCTGATGTCACTGACACCTTGAGCAGAGCAAGGAGCTGCCTTTCTTTTCCTGCATGAGGTGTCAGTGACTTCAGCGGCGCTCGCTGGGGAAAGAGAGGATGGTGTAGGCAGGGCTTGGCAAGAGTCTAAAGCAAGCAGGGAACTATTTACATTTAGGCCGTTTTAATGTGCTCCAAAGTCCGCGTTCATTTTGCTAATGACTTTGATCTGAGAGACTGTTCCTTTAACTGGAAAAAGAACATTTCCGCTGCTGCTATTATAGCAGTTGATAGGTGTGTTTGGACTTATTTTGAATGCAGACGTGCACGCATGCTGATACCTAGATGTAGCTATTATCTCAGGTTGAAATATTGGGTAATTACATTTGACAGGAGTAAAGTGTTTATTTTTCATTTCTAGGTGACCACTTAGTGTCCTAAATCTGCACAAGGTAACATGTCTAAGCTATTTCTGTGCCATGAGATTGAAATGATCATTTAAATAGGCTCCATCTTTCCCTCTCAGGAAACTTGCATTTAATCTCTTGCCCTCCTCTTCCCTCCCCGGTGAAAAGAACAGCAAAAAAAAAAAAAAAGGGACTTGGGCACAAAGCATACAGGACTTGCTTTAAATGCTCAAACGGGAGTGCAGAAGAAGGGTAGAAATTTTCTCTGTTTAGACTCCAGAAGGTGCCTGCTTAGATTCTCTCCAAAGAAAGGAACAACAGCCCACTGGTAATATTTTCCTAAGAAAGACGTTAATGAGCGGGAGAAACACAAACATGTATGTTGATGTCGCTTTGAAGAATAGTACAAATACCTAGAGACTTTTTACGAGGACCTTCTCCCCAAAGTAAAGGTTTCCTAGCCCAGGCTCTGAGTGAGACAACTGCTGGTTTGTGCACTGCTGTGGCTGTCCCAGCACTTTCGCTCACCCCCCACCAACAGGATATTTGCCTTCTTGTTCCGAAGGTTTAGTTATTGCACCTCTACCAATGAATGATTTTTAGTGAGGTTTTGAAGGCTAGATCAGATATACTTCCTTCTGCAGCAGCCTAGGTGGCTGTTAATCATTGCAACCAATGAAAGGCCTTTGAGCTTTACAGGTCCCTGAATTCTCCTAAGCTGGATTTGTCTTTCGTGTGTAGCCTGATGCCAGATGAAGAGGTATTAGGCATTAGGCTGGCTTGCGGGGACCTATGGGCGATGCAGCTCTTTATTTGGTTTCTCAACGCAAAAAATTCCCCCCCCGCCGCTCCCCAGTTCATAGTTCTAGGAGCAGAGCAGGCGTGCAGCTGGTTTGGATTATAGATGGTCAGAGATGGGGGAGTTTTTCCTCATGGGAAGTGCTTTGGTTTTCATCAGAGACTCTTCTAAGGCTCCAGCTGCCTTGCATAAGCCAGCAGGTTTACTGAGGCCACTGCTCAGTCTGTTAAGATGAAGGAGAGATTGTCACTTGATGATGATTAATTTAGGAATGCATTAACATGCCAAAGAAATCGAATGATAGAGGCTAGCTTGCCCTCTCCTCTGGTTTCCTAGACCCTAGGGAAAAAACGAAGCCAAGGCTGAAGCATATGACTTAATTAATGATGACTGTGGACTTAGCCTCTGCTACCATTTCAGCAAACTAGTCAGTGATCTGGGATTTTTTTTTTTCCCCTCCTTTCAGATGTGGTCACTGATACTTTGCCGCCGCCTTGATGTTCGGCTTTTATATAATCCTGAAACCAAAGGTTAGATAAAATTGACCTTGAGCCTGGCTGCTGCTCAGGTGCCCCACACCCTCACCACCCAGTTGAACCATGGCCACCATTTAGGTGGTGACCCCAAACGACAGCGGAGCTGGCAGCTACAGAATAGAACCACTGCATACACGTATGAGCGCCCAAGGACTACGCTCACTTAAGCTTTCTTCGGTGCATCATTGCTTTCATAACCCCGAACGGACTGGTTGCGCAGATGCGTATCCTGCTTCTGCCGTGAGAAATCCCATTGCGTTGGTGGGATTGAATCAATATCTCGACTTGGCCACCGGTGTCATGCCTCCTTGGGGAGCAGCAGCAAGGGCCAGCGTGGGGAGTGGTGGCTGCCGAAGTAAAACGGGGCAGGGACGCAGATGCCTTATCTGCGCAACGGCTGCATTCACCAAAGCGAGGGTTTTTTTTGCAAAGTTCAGCAGATCTCCGTCACCTGCTGCGCTCGGCTGTGCCGTTTTTACCCCTTTGCTTTGCAACTCTGATTTATGGAAAGGGCTTTATGGAGCTGCTTGAAAACGTCTGGCTGTATCTAGCAGGGTGCGGGTGTTTGGAGCTGCTTGAGCAGAAGCAGGTGGCCTGGTTTCCCCTCATCTCCTCCTCCCTGTCGCCTCTTCCCTCCTCCTTGCCAGCTTTCGTCCGAGGGTGCGGGCGGTGGGGTGGCCTTGCAGATGAGGTTAGCCCTGCCTCCGCTATCCCACCCCCCCACAGGAGGATGAAAACAGCTCTTTCAGCTGAGCCTCATGCACTACCGAATATTTTTCCAAGTCCACCCAGTTTCCCCTGACAGTTGTCAGGCGCTCTATAAACATCGTGAGCCCTTCTCACACTGCTTGTAGGGTTTGCCACGGGCGGGTGTTTTCTCAGGCTGGGATTTGGGCTGCAGAAGGGTGTTGGTGGCTGTAGGTCCTGTGACGCCAGCTCGGGGAGAGCAGGGGGGGTGCAGCGTGCCCAGTGTTTGCCAGCACCACTGAGTCTTCCAGGTCTCCCTGCAGACCAGAGCCCTGGGCAGGCTGCTCAGCATTTTGAAAATCTGAGTTTTAATATTAAATCGACATTTCAAAGTCCTGTTATTACTTATTACATTTTAATTGCTTCCCCTGCCCCTTGAATCAAAGTACAGCTAGTGGTGTAGGAACACAATGAGAGCTGGGCTTGAGGCTGGCACCACTGAGTCTTCCAGGTCTCCCTGCAGACCAGAGCCCTGGGCAGGCTGCTCAGCATTTTGAAAATCTGAGTTTTAATATTAAATCGACATTTCAAAGTCCTGTTATTACTTATTACATTTTAATTGCTTCCCCTGCCCCTTGAATCAAAGTACAGCTAGTGGTGTAGGAACACAATGAGAGCTGGGCTTGAGGCTGGGAGGCGGAGAACACCCACTGGATGGATCTGACCGGCTGGGGGAAGGATCCTGCAGCGATCCCAGCCTGCTGCGTCTGGATCTGGTTGCGTACCAGCTAAGCGTGCAAGGGGCAGAGCAGGCACGGACTGACAGGCATTGTTTGTGGGAAGAAGGGAAAGGGAGACAGGCTAGCAAAATTCCTCGCGCGTCCTTGCGAAGGGAGCCTGTGCCAGCGCGTGATCTGCCAGCAGCAGATGTAAGCTCTCAAAAACAGCAGGGAGGATGTTGACTGCAACAATGCATCAAGACTGCGGTTTGTAACCTCAGTAGTAAGGCAGTTAACTTTTTTTTTTTTTTAACAAAGACATTTTGATTGCCAAATCCATAACCATTAGCAGCTGTGGTTTTGAGCTGTTCCTTCCTCACATGTTGCAGTCTAGACCTGACAGGCTTTCAAACAAAAGTTTGGCTGCCGGCTTTTGTTTGTGTTTCTTTGCGATCCTGCTTGTTTTTCTTTATTTTGCCTGTTTTGTTGATTCAGATTGAGCATCAGCGCATATCCCTTTTCTAACCCAGCCTCCTGCGGCTGAGGGCAGCGTGTGGAGTTCCTCGGGTGCATGTTCACAAGGCTGCAGTACTGGATGTTTCTGCCTCGGGCTAAAAAATTTGGCATTTCTAGAAAGTTGGATCTGCTTTGGGGTTTCTATTGAGGAAAATGTTATGTTTTCTCATGGGCCGAAGGCTGGTTGGCCTGTGCTAAGGCAGAGGGAACAGATCCTTAAAAGATGATGCTTGAAAACATGCTCAAAGTTGAAAGCATGATGCAAGACTGTGTCATGAGGGAGAGCAAACCTCGAAGTGAAGCACTCAGTGCTCTGCAAGCTCATTCCAAAACTGGAGGTCCAAGTCAAGAGAAGGTGACACAGAGCAGCTCCTGGCTCAGGCCATGGCTCCTGTTGCCAGTCAGGTGTCACCCTCGGACAAATGTGCCCTGGAGCACTCCAGGGTGAAGGCTGGCTTGAGAGGTTGGCTAGATACTCCCCAAAAGTGAACGTGCATGTGAAGAGGCAGTGGAGATTGCCACTGTTAGAACACCAGATGGGGAAATGATGCTTCCACACCACTCTCCTTGGAAAAGCGGCAAGGACGGATGGGCACAGCAGTTCATGAAGGCTGGTCCTACAGACTGTGAGAAGGATGGGATTTTTTTTGCTTTTTTCCCTCTTGATCTTCAATAACTCCTACCTGCAGACGGACTGCGGAGCCGATAACTGAGCTTCAAGTGCTGGGTCAGTCTGGGCTGCAGCTGTACCCGGACAGCTCCGCAGGGTACCTGCGGGCAGGAACCAGGGTTATCGCTGGTGGTGCCGGAACTGGAATCGGGGAGTTTGCAGCACCCACAACCAGATAGGCATCATCTTGCTCATTTTTGAGGGCTCCATTTCTCCTGCATCCATACGTCCATGTTGCAGGTGCTGCAAATGCCCCTCTGTAGCTGCGGCACCCCTGTTGCTCGCCAGAAACTCCCGACTTTCTTTTCCACTTTGCAAACCACTAAAGAAACATTTTCTAGCTGGATGGTGAGCAATTTCTCTCTGGAGAGGAGGAAAAAATGGCTGTTTAGTAGTTAATTACCTGTTACGTTAGTGTGACAGCTATGAAGCTTATGAGGTGTGAAAGAAGAGCGGATCCGCCTTTCCCACAAATCACCCAGAAAAGGGGGTGAAGGAGGCTGTGCCCGGCTCCCCGGGGGGGATGCTCCCCTCCCTCACCTGTGGCCGAGGGGCTTCTCATAATGCCCAGGGAAGAGCCCAGTGTGCATTTTTGCCTGCTGGGGAAAGCTGATTTATTGCCACTGCTGGTTACAGCAGCCCTGCTCTTTTGGAGGGGACGCTGCCTCTGCCAAGATTTTTTTTTTTTTTTCCCCTTTGAATACATTTTACAGTGAGCTCTCTTGCCAACACATGGGCTCCGCTTGCTTTTATTCTTTCCAGACAGCGCTGCTTTCCAGTGCTGCCTCTTCTATTTCGAAGCTCTTAGAGAGCAGCGGGGAAGTGAAGGCTGGAGCTGGTGTCCTGGCCTGGCGCTGCCTAGCAGAGCAAGCTGTATTTCCCCTGTTGTTCACCGAGGAGGTGTGCCAGGAAAATGATTCAACCCTTTCCATTATTAACCTTGCAGAATATCTCAACCACCTCCTCGCCGTTCGGTGCCAGTGCCCCAAGGCTGCCCCCCACCCCGGCAGCTGTAAGATGGAGAGGATGGTGGTGACCAGCTGAAGGACTACAGGTTCCAGGGTGCAATTCTCCGCCACGCTCTGGCTAACTGGGCTGTGTGCCAGGGCCGGGCGCCAGGGCCAGGCGGTCGCATGCTTGATGGGCAAGAATTGTGGAGGAGAGCTCAAACTGCGTTGCAGGGCTCTGTAGGCCGGCCTGTGTAAAACGCCAGGGCTATTCCCACCCAGGGTTATCATTTGGGCTCTTGCGACGTGTTTGCT
This sequence comes from Egretta garzetta, assembly GCF_000687185.1. Classification (NCBI taxonomy): domain Eukaryota; kingdom Metazoa; phylum Chordata; class Aves; order Pelecaniformes; family Ardeidae; genus Egretta; species Egretta garzetta. Next base: position 578,808 of record NW_009260435.1, on the reverse strand, counting down.
TGTCTCCTTTTGTGTCCAGAGACCTTAGTGAGAGTGAAAGATGCTCTTGAAAGGTTGCTAACGAAGTTGCCGGGGAGCGTTCTGGCTTTGTGCTGCGCAGAGCTGCTGCTCCATTGCATGTGGTGCCTTTGTTCCTTCCTCAGATGTACCGGGGCAGAACTCACCTTGTTAGTGATGGTTTGGCTCCCCCCCAGCACGTTTTCCTTCGGCTCTTTTGATTCCTCTGCCTTTGGTTCATGGCACTTGGGTTCCAGCAAACACAGCTGATCGGGGAGGGGTGAAGAAATTGAGGGGCTTGGGACAGCCCTTCTCCATGTTTGGTTTTTTTTTTCCCCTGCTGCTGAGATGGAATCAGGATGGCCTAAGGGTCCCGAACCCCACATTGTTACCAGTGATGCTGGGCAAGTCTGCATGGTCCCCACATCCTGCTGCAGGCCTTACCCAAATAAGGGGAAAAGTTATTTACTTTAACAGATTGGCAGGGAGGAAAAAAAAATTGGCAGGGTTGGGTTTTTTTCCTCAAATGTCAGCAAAGATGGGTTTGTGTCTCTGCTGGCTCTGAGCTGGCTTGTCCCCTGCTTTGCTCTTTTGCTGTGGGCTGGGGAGTGGGGAGGCTGGACAGCCTGGCTGCAGCAATTATCCCTGCTTGCAGCTTGATTGAGGTGGCTGTTGGGGACATCTGATAGCCTCTTAATGTATGTTCAAAGCACCTGCTTCAGCAAGAGGGCAAATCTGGTGGCCAGTTTTCGGAGGAGCCCAGCGCTTAGCTCCCTTTTTCAACTTGTACTCAGACGCTGCATTTAACCTCGAGCTCTTTCTGCGTGTCTTAAGCTGCCTTGAGATCTGATTTTTTTTTTTTTCCTCCCTCTGCTAATCTCTTCACAGCTAGGATCTTACAGGCCTGTTAGCAACAAATGAAGCCTGACTTGGTGGGGTTGCAGAGATGGGATGAGCAAAGGAGGGTGGTGGTTGTGCAGACGCCGGTGTATGAGGAGCATACATGGGGTTTGCGTCTGTGCGAAGCAGTGGGCTGGAGCAACAATTGGTAAGCCGTGCTGGCTGTTTGCAGCCCACGGAGCCTACCGTCTGCCCAAATGCCTCCTCACAAGCCCACTACGAGGTGGCAGAAGGTCTGAAAAGGAGGCTGAATAATTTTTTTTACACCGTAGTTACATCGCATAACCCCTCTCTTTTGAGCTTTCCTGCTCATCTGCAGGATTGGAGGAAGGCTGGGTTTTCTCCTTCTTGAGGGACAACCTGGCCTCTGGGACTTTATTTCTTGTAGAGGGCCTTTTTAGCTGCCTTCTCCTAAAATGCTGCGTTGGTTCCCAGTAGAGGCAATGTCAAAGCGTGGAGTACTGGCACCTGTCTTATTTACACCCTCAAGGTTATAACGATGAGTGCTGTTCAGATTAGGAAGGAACATCCACTGTCAGACTCCTGGCTGTGTTTGATTCTTGGTGTCTTGTAGAGAGGGAGTGTGGTTTTGCTCTGAATTGACCTTTTATTTAAAAAATTGCCATTGCAGATCCTCTTTCCTGGGGATATGCTCTGTCTTCTCTCTCTGGCATGCTAGATGTGGCTTTTGGACTTTTACTTCGAGTCTCAGGTTTGCTGAAGCGCCGATGGGCAGTGGCCGCTCTCCGTGGGGTGCAGTAGTTGGGAGTAAATTTGTTCTTCATCTCCTGAACTTACTGCGTGGCAGATTGTAGAGTGACTCGTCTGGCCTCTTAGAACAGAAACATTGAGAAATGAGGTTTTATACTCATTAGATACCCAAGTATCTACCCAAGGGGAGCAGCTTTGGAAAATGTCACGGAGGCAATCGTGTTTGGTATTTTGGTGGCAGTGTCTCCGCCAAGAGCGTAAATCAGCTGAGTAGTTGCCAATAAGCAGCTAAGCTGCAGAAGGAGCCGTAGAGGCAGAGGAGTGCCACCGTTCAGCCGCGGTGTCTTCTCTTGATCCTGTTGATGATGAGACAAGATGGTGTAGATACAGTCCATAGGTGTCTACAGGCAACGTTGCTCGTGGTCACCATGCGTGATGTTGAGAGTGGGCGCTGTTCAGGGGACTGAATAGCAACAGGGAGAGATTTTGGGTAGGAAATAGTAACAGCTCCAGTAACTTCTAGGAATGAGGTCCATGGAGGTGACTTCTAAACACGTGAAATACTGGCAACTTGTTACGGGCACACTGGCTGTGCTCTTGGTCCTGGTGATGTGTTGCATGGTGAAAGAGCATCTCACTGTTGCTCTGTTCAGGTTGCAGGCAGTCGTTTTGGGAGGTACAGTGGGCTTCTCGTTGCCCTCTGAGAGGAGTTTCAGTGCCCATCAGCCCCCTGCCATGTGCTCCTGCCGTTCACCTGCTTCGCTGGACCCTTCTTTGAGCAGTTCAGCTTTTTCTCAGCTCTGGCAGGCAGGAATATTCTGCTTTTGTTGTTCACCAGGATAGGAACAACCGGGGTAGGTACAATAGGAAGCCTTAAATGTAGCAGCTGGACAAGGGGCTCCTTCCCTGCCTCCTGGGAGTGAGATGCCAGAGGAAGGACCGAGGCTTTTAAAATGCAGGACACGGACGGATTTGGCACATGTACCCTGGGAGCGAAGATGAAAGGCTGCGGCGTGGAAGCATAAACCCAAGTCGCAGCTGTGGTATCCGCCTCAGCCTTGGGATCAGATTGAGCTGAAAGCTTTTGGAGCTGAAGGCTTGTTCCTGGTTTTGGATCAAAGCTGTCAGCAGAGAAACCAACCTGGCTGTTGCTTTTGCTGTGTACCCGTTACAGGGACAGTCCCTGTGTGAGGGCCTGTGAGGTGCATGAAGGGGGACATGTCCAGGTCCACCTAGGAGGTGGTGGCTGAGGAGATTTGGCTGTACTCCAGGCAGTGAGACCTCTACGGCACGCTGGTCCCGGACACACAACCTGGCTGAAGAAGCCACTGGCTGAACTGTAGTAGAGCAGGGATGGACATCCTCTGTGACCAGGTCTGGATGGTGGCTTATGCCCCACCACTTTATGGTGTGACCTTTGGAGGCCAGGCTAGCGTGGGAGCTGCTGGGTAAGCTGGGTCCTCTGGCTACGGAGGGGCCACCAGTCAACCCGCATGATGCTGAGAGCAATAAAGCAGTGCCAGCATTTCACACTCACCAGGCGTTGGCCGGGGATATTCACAATGGCTTTTTCTAACCTTCCAAGATCTTCCTTCCCTGCAGATGGGAAATGAAAATCCTTGGCATCGGCATGGAGCAGTGGAAGGAAGTCAAGTAACATGGCTCAGCCAAAAAAAAAAACAAGAGAAAGAAACCTCTCCAACTGCAGATCAGTAGAGCAGGGCATCCGTGTGCGATGCAGATCAGTACGGCTCTTTCTCCCCCGGCGCGGCTGTTGTGCAGAGCAGCTAAGAGCATGTACATTGCTCTCTCTTGCTCGGTGAACAGCTCTTAACACGCTGTTGTAAAATGAGAGGGGCTGGAAATGCTTTCCCCGGTTGATCCAATCCCAGTGTTGGGCTTCTGTAAATCTCCCCTAACCACTGGTGATGCTGCCAAACCCTGCTAGAGCACAGGGAGAGCGGGTTGCTCCCCGCTCCCCAATCCATGCCCAGCTGTTCCAGGGCAAATCTAAACTCATCTTGGCAGGTCAGTCAGAGCTTTTCAAACACTCAGCCTTGGAGTCATTTGTTAGTAACAAATGGGGGGTTTGCCAGGACATGCTGCTCCATCTGGTCTGGCATCCTGTCCCCTACAGCAGCCTTGATGGATCTGCTGGAGGAAGGCGAGGGAGCAAAAGGGAAAAAAAAAAAAAAAAAGGGAGCAGGTTTCCCCAGGGAGGAAAAAGGGTTAAAGATAGGGGGACAAAAAGGAAAAAAAAAAAAAAAAAAAAGGCAGCAGTTTTCCCATGGAAGGAAAAGTGCTTCCGTACTCTGTTTGACCAGGGTTTCCTGGGCTGGAGCACCTTAGTGGCATGCCCTCGCTCTGCGCCTGTCAGCACAAGGTCTGCAGCTGATGGGGAATCCGAAGCAATGGTTGGTGTATACATTTTTTATTACTGTTTTGCACTTCACTTCTGAGCTGCATCCAGACAGGACTTTGGTGCACTTCCCTCGCTGAGGGGATTTTTTTTTTCCGCCTTTTCCCCCTCTGGTTAATAAGAGAAACAATCTGTTTATACGCATCCTATAAAATTCCCCCATGTCTTCATCACAGTGACATCTCTCAGTAGACTCTGTACACAGAGCCAGCCCTGTGTGGAGATGGACGGCTTCTCCGAGCCGTCGACCTGGCATGTTGCAAGCGTTTTTTCTACTGCTCGCCCTTTAGATGTAGACGAAATCTCAAGGACTGCTCATCCCACAGCAGGATGGTTCAAGCTCTCCAAAGCTCAAAGCCCTTGTGTTTGGACTGAGCTTTGTGGGGAAGAGATGGGGATGTATCCATAGCTGGGACAACTGCTTCAGTACAAGACGTGGCCGCCTTTCTGGTGGTCATCATCTTGTTGGGTTGGCCAAGCTGTTTTGGCTGAGGTGTTGGTGTGCCATCTGCAACCCGCTGGGGTTTGGTGGGGGTACCTGCATCCGTGGTCAGCTGAATCTGGGAATGCTTGGGGCTGAAAATCGGTCCTGTGCTTGTCCCAGCACAAAGCAGGCAATGAGCGGGCAAGCTTGGGTGGGCAGGGCCTCCCACCACCTCTCTGTCGACACCCCACGCTTTAGGTCAGCTTAAGCCAAGCGCAAAACCGCACCTTTTAGGTGGCAAAACACAGGTGGGTACTAAAGGGGGGTGATAAGGTTTAGGGGGCACACAGGGAAGTGGTTGGGTGAGCAGATCCGAAAAGGGAGCAAGCTCTGGCAGGGGCGTGATGAGCAGAGGCTTAGCGAGGGGCTTGCTGATTAAGACCCAAACCTGCAGTTGGTTTTTTGGTGGGGGTTTTTTTTTCATTAAAAGTTCTTGAACTGGTTTAGTCTGAGCTGCTACAGCCCATCTCCTAAACAACTATTTCTCTGCTCCTGACTGCCGAGCTCTTTTCACACCCGCGGCAGTCGGTCTGACTCTGTTTTTGTGTGTGTATGTCTTGTGTTTCGCAGTATCCGGATCTGAGCCAGGAGTCTGGGTCTCCATTTGTCTTTATCTGCACTAATCCCCAGGAGTTGGTTGTGAAGTTTCCCATCAAAGGAAAACCCAAAATCTGTAAGTAGTAAAGTTTCCACAGATGCCCCCTTTGGCCTTTCAAGCCTGCTCTCATCACCACCTCTGCTTGCCTTTGCCATATGAGTTCGCAACCTTTGCCCTGTGCTCTTTGATCTGTAGGTGTTTGTTTAATGACTCAAATACATCTGTAATATTTCTTTTTTTTTGGTCTTCAGTTCCCCTTTCCCCAGATGTTGCTTCCTTCCAAATACGTGCCTCTTCCTGCCTCTGCAAACGCTTGGGAGTCAAAGAGCGCTTGTGTCTGCAGCTGATCCGCTTCTGGCATCAGCCTGGGTCAGGGTATGAGCTGGCGCAGCGATGCTCAGGCGGATCTGCGCTAGCTCCTTTGCCTGCAGTTCAAAATTGCCCTCTTGCCCCTGAGGATGGTGAGGGCTTGAAGCAGCAAGAGCTGCAGGGCCAGATGGATGTTCCCCATCCGCAGGCTGGCAGGATGGGATGTCCTGGCAGAGCTTGCAGGGAAGCGCCACAGCATCTGTCTGTGCTCCGCTTGCCAGCGTCGTTAGTCCCTTTTATGAGCCACCAGCCCCTCCGCAGGCTGCCAGTTATTCCTGCCCACTGCTGTAAAAAGGATGGAGGAGGGATGCAGCAGCTGGGGAGCCTGCAGTCAGCTCCGTCCTTATTAGCAGCCTCCCCACCACACAGCCTGGGGAAGGCACCGTACACACTTTCAGGGGATGTGAAAAATTAATTTGACGGGCTAAAAGCAGCATAAGCAGAAATAGTCTTGGCTGTTTGTTTAGCAGAGCTGACAGCTGGGTTTTCTTTCTCGTTTGCAGCGTGGTTCTCCGGGAGTTGTTACCTAGTGGCAGGATTTCTCAGGACCGGTTAATAAGGGCTTTTGAAGCACAGCATAGGGTTATTTGTGTTGGTTTTGAGGTTTTTTCCCCCCTCTCTGCTCAGAGAAGCACTGTTCTCCCACAGCTTTGGTCTCTCTCTGGTTATTGGGGGCTATTCCTGCCCTGCCAGGGTGAGCAGGGCAAAACAATTTGGTTTCTTCCCTGCCTTTTGTATCAACATCTGGGAGGTGTGTTCAGCTGATGACGACAAACGATGCTCGGTGAGCTGCAGTGCTTGGATCTTGCTAGCGGCACCGTCCTCCCCTGGGGACCGGTCTCCCAGCGCACCGGTGAGCAGGCAGGGCTGCGCTGAGTTATTTAGGATGCAAATGTCTTTGCTGTGGTGGAACGGCCTCGTCACTGTTGCATGCTGGAGCAGCCACTGTATCTTTTGTTTTGTTTTGTTTTTCCCCTTGTTTTAACCTCTCCTTGCTCTTGTACAGGGTCTCTTGTGCCCCTTCACTGCCACATCTGCCTCCATCCGGCCGCGGTGAGGAGGAGAGCTGCTGGCAGCGGCTGGAGGGGAAGCTGCCACGCAGTGCGAGCGCAGGGCAGCTAGCTTCTGTGGGTCTGCCTTGCCGGGTGCTGGCAGCTGCTGGTCCCCTCCCCATCTGTCACATCGTCTCCTTTGTGTTGTGACACTTTCCTGCTTGGAGAAGGATCAGTCTAACAGCCTGGAAGGAAGCCAGCTGTGCTGGCAGCTGCCTGCGCTGCCTGCTCCTGCTGCTGGCCCTGCCTTTCCTGCCCTCCCTCCCAACAGGAGCTGTCACGAGAGCAGCAGCAGGGAAGACTGGAGCTGCACGTTCCCCTCCTGGAGGGGACATCGTCCATCTGGGTGATATTTGTGGCAGCCTAGGGAAGGACCAGGGAAGGCTTTGACCTTTCATCGGGGTAAGGTGCTGTTTTAATAGGAGTTGGCATCATGTCCGAGGCAGTAAAAAGCTTAATTCTCCAAGCTGGAAGCAGAGCAGGGGGAAGGTGCTGGCTCATGTCCCCATGTGAGCTCGTCGGCTGCCCTGGTCTCCTTGAAGCCTGGCTCAAGCTATGACAAAATGCCAGTTTGTCTTGTTGGGAAGCCAAGCCGGAGCTGTTTTCCTTGCCAGATAACAGCATGGACCTCGCTGTGATGACATCCAAATGCTTCTCCGTTGCAGATTAGTCGTTTCTAGCAGCCTGGGGATGGGGGAAAAATAGCCTAACATGGCTTGATTTTTGCTGCCAGGGTTATTATTTGTGTGGAAGGGATGGGCTCCGTGTTTGCGTCGTGTCCCCGCTTAGTTTCAGCGCATGAGGACAAAGCTCCGTGGCGCTTCTCGTGGGAGATTTCCTTGAATCCGGGCAAAGCTTCCCTGAAGCCTCCCTCGAGCATTGCTCAGAAACCTCCCTTCAACAGCTGACGGCTGGAAGAGTGAGGAAGAGCAGGTGAAGGGACACATCGCAGTGCAAGATGAGAGTCCTTAAATCACTGAGCAGAAAGAGAAGGGGACCCTGGGGCCGTTGCCTTATTTTTAGCCTTTTCCTAAAGGTTACCCATGTGATGTTTTTATCTTTCCCAGCTGATGGAGCTGAGCAGCCTCCCGATTGCTGTTGGGGTCTGGGAGGAGCAGGCACGCGTGTCAAATACGAAGCTTGCAGCCCCAGAGGTGACACAGTGTTGGTGGGGGGGGACCAGAGCATGGAGCGAGTGTGAACTCGCCACCTTCCTCCTACTAAAATCCCCACGGCTTGACGACACGGCGTTCCGACGTGCTGCTTCTGGACAGTCTGGCTGTGCTGGCTCAGCCTTGTTGAGTGCCTGTCACTGTTCCCAGCCATTGCAAGGAGGGGACTTCTTTCTCATCCTTAGGCAGGTGGGGAAAGTCTTCTCCCACATAGGGTGGCAGAGGGGATGGTGGATCTCCCAGAGCTTGAAGGAGAGAGCATCTTCCAAACTTTGCGGCTCAGGGCGAGAATGCTGTCTGAAAACGGACACTTCAACTAATGCCCTATTTTGCCCTTTCGCTTGACCTCACTTTTAATTTTCTCATTTGTGATGGTGAAAGACTTTTGCAGATGCCCTTTTGCGTCCCATGGACTGCAGGTTGGTAACTGCTGCACCGAGACATCAGCAGTGTCTGTTTCCTGTTTCCAATTTTGACCTGACTGCAGCTGCGTTGCAGTTTGTGGATCTGTGACACAGTGATGTGCACTTGATCACATTTTGTTTTGCATGTGTTATGGGTTTGGTGCATTGAACAATCCCTCTCAAGCTCAGGCAGGAGCAAGGCTGGCCCAAAACTCAAGCTGAAGGAGGAAGGCTGGTTTTGGGGAGGCCAGGTTGCCCTGGTGGGATATCCTGAGGAAGCAGTTTTGTAACCTGCCTCGCCCGGGAAAAGCATTGTCAGGCTCTTTGTTGAGCTGGAATCGAGTAATTTTCTTGGTTGGAAGAGAAGGTGATGGTCTTCTGGCTGGTTTGGAGTCATTTTCCCTGGACAAGCACCTGCTTCTCATGGCACATGGGCATTTACTGGCAGTTTTTGGAGTGGTGACTGAAGTGGGGCCAGTTTGGAGCCTGGTGGATCTGTTCCACACCAAGGACAAGATCGGCTGCATGCTGTAGCTGGGCTGGAGCAATGCAGCTCTCCGAGGGACTGTGTGGGCTGTGCTTCACCCATGGGGTGACACCAGGCTTGATTCCCTGGAGGGACAATGCTGCGGGATCTGGATGGGATTCCTGCCAGCTCCGGCTCCATCCACCTCACTGGGATTTCACTGGGATGGGCTCTGTCTGTCCATCTCCTTGGGATCAAGCTCTGATCCCTTTGCTTCCCCTCCTGATGGTGTGACCACAGTGGCCTGAGGGACACAGGGGATACTCCCCAGGGACCAGGGCTGCCTTCCACAGCTCACCACAGGCTCTGCAGTATTTCCTGCTGGCTTCTGCAACGTGGTGGAGCCCTGTCCCTGCTCCCCCTTACAGACAGAGACAGGGTGAGGCTGGTATTTGGAGGATGGGAAGTCACAGGGGAGCAGGAGCAGGGAGATGTGGCATTAGAGAAGGTGACCGGTGCTGGCTGACAGCAAAGCCGCTCCGGGAGGCTCCGCTCTTTGACGTGCTGCCTTGCTTGAGGTCACCTTCCCTTTCATCCCCTCCCTTTTGGAGGAGGGACCTTTGCCTGGGAGAGCAGGAGCCTTCTTGGTTTTTTATGGGCAGGGAGAGGGGGATGGGGATGCCCTCCCGGCTTGCTCGCCGGGCCTGGCTTTTGGCTTCTTCTGCAGGAGTTGCCCAAATCCCATATTCTGGTGTCCTGCTCCTCTCCCAGGTGGGAAAGTAGAGCTGGCAGCAAAGCCACTGAGTGCTGTGAAGGACAAGGGGAGGCAGCATTTGCTCCGGGTCCCACCGGAGCAGCTGGCCTGTGGGCACCTGGGCTCCCTGAGGTACTCCCTGGTGGCAAAGGCAGCATGTCCCTCCCAGCCAGTGGCCTTGGAGGCCACCAACCCGGCACTCGGCAGCATGGAGTGGTCGGTCCCCATCATATTGTGTGCCCCACTGCATCATCATCCCCAAGCTGAGGTTTTATTGTCCTCAAACCTGGCTTTCCACCATGCCGTGGAGAAACATGTCCCTGACACGGTGCTTGATGGTCCCCCATCTCCTTCGAACGTGTCAACACACATCCTGCGGGCGAGCAAAGGGATCGGTTTCCCCCCCGGTAGCGGCAGCTGAGTGGTGGATGTTAATTTACTCTCCTCCTCGCTGCCTTTCTTCTGCTCCAGCATCTCCTTGCCGCGTTGGATGCGCTTGCCCCCGGCTCCCTGGTGTCGCGCCTGCGGAGAGAAGCCATGAAGGCTGGAAATGCCTGGGTCCTCAAGCACGATAATTGAATGTGACAGGAACACACTAACTAGGAGACCTCGCTGCCTCCAGCTGATTTGCATTGCAAATAGCATTTAAAAATACAGAGTGATGAGGGTTTGTTGTGTTTTGTTTTTTTTTTTTAATCCCCTCTTTACAGGGAAGCTGGATGCAAAGATCCATCAGGGAGCAAAGAAGGGGTTAATGAAGCAGAAAGCGATGGGGTGAGCTGCTGGGGAGCAGGGAGCAGGGGAGCAGCGCTGGGTTCCCACGAAGCCACTGAAGGGTGCCAGGATGGTCCTCGACACTGGAAAGCAGGTGGAAGATGGATCGGAGAGTGCTTTTAGGTATTTCTGTATCTGTTGTATTCCAAAAGCATTAAAAGAGGCATGTTTTCACCCAGCTCTCGCCCAACAGCCCTGTGCTTCCCGGGAAGACATATGCTACAGACAAGGGTGGGTGGGAGATCGAGCTTGATGGGGTGGGATTCGACCAAGCACTGACATCTCCGCATCTCCTGTGAGTGCTGGACCCAAGGACAGCGGCCAGCCCAGCTCTGTCCCTCTTGGCAGGCAGGAGGTAGCTCCATCCTGGCTTTCGCAACGTCTCCCTCCCCAAAATGTGCCTGGAGGTCTTTTGGCTGGATGGGGTCAGATACAGCGTGGTGCCAGCCTCGCAGGAGGAGGATGAGAAACTGGGGACGAGGGGGATGAGCCAGAGAGCCCCAGCCCTGCTGAGCACATGCTCAGGAATACAGGGAGCTTGGGCTGAGAGGTGGGCTCTGCTCTTGCTCAGGGGCTTCCTACCCACAGGAGCGTGCCATCGCAGCTCTTGGCATTGCTGGGAAGCACCCAGCCTTACAGCTCACTCTCCCTGTTTGTATCAAAGCAGCAGCCACCCCGCAAAACCTGACCCTCTCCTCCCCCCAGCAGCTGCGTGCATGAAGTTAAAAACCCTCTCTGCCTTATGAATAAGATTAACTTCTCCCTTTTCTTTAATCCTTCATATTCAGCATCTCCCCACATTGCCGTGTCTGTGCTCTTACGTGCTCGTGTTCACTGGGCTGTGAGCCTTTTGTGCCATGTTGCTCCAGGCTCTGCCTCACCGTGGTCTGAGTGTTCGTTTCCCAGAGCCCGCCCTGCTGCAGAGGGGACCGAGCGACCCCCCAGCACTGCCGGCATCCTTCCTCCTCCTCCCTGGGGACGTGGCAGGGAGCCGAGCATGGCTGCGGACTCCGCTTTGCTGCCATCACTGGTTGCAGGTTGTCCCAGCCCTCTTCTTCGCTTCCTGTTGCTACCCCATCGGAGAGGAGGAGGAGGAGGGTGTGAAGCCTTCACACCAGCTGCCTGCCTGCCCTGAAACTCGGCAGCTGGGCCTGCAGCACTGCTGTTTGCCCTGGGACTTGTCTTCTGGCTCCCCTTTTATGGGATCTGCGGGGATGCTGGAGGTGGTGGATTGTGGATTCAACACCCACCCTTATCATTCCTCATTTGGGAAACCCTTGCGGGTGTTTCAGCTCCAAGTTGCCCGGGCTCGGCATGGAGGCTGTGGTGTGGGAGCCGCTGTTCGGGGTGGCAGAGGGTGATGGGCTTTTCCCGCTTCCCCCCCCCCCCCCCCCCCCCCCCCCAGCCTGTCCCTTGTGTCCCACCAGTATGGTCCCAGCCAGCTGTGCTGGGACTCCTGGTGACTTTCCTGGACGTGTTTCTCTCCTTGTACAGTGGAGGTCCTCCTCTCTTGGGTGGGTGTCCCTTGAGAGTGGGAGGAGATGTCTGCAGCACCCGTAGGAGCGGAGCTGGGGAGGGATGGGGGGCTTGGGGTGGCGTCCCAAGGTGCTGTGCCATGGGGAGACGGCAGCAGGAGAGGACTTGGCCTTGGTGGCCAGGTGGGAGAGGCAGGACATTGAGGTTGGTTTGCCGGCAGCTCCCTGGAGCGGCTCTCCTAGAGGTGGAAGGAGCCGACCCTTGCTTGGCACCCAGGGGTTGCACCCAGGCTGGGCTCCATGTGCTGCAGCCCTGGGAGTTCCAGCTCCTGCTCCTTATCCCAGGAGTGTGGCACCGTCAGACAAGGTCATGACAGAGAGGGATCTTGTACCATCCCCTTGGGACAAGGGGACTGCGGGGCTTGTGTCCTGCCTGTCAAAATCCCCATCTCGGGGCACTGCTTCCCAGGATGGGTTGCCCGCTCCATACCTAAGCTGGGCTTTTCATATGAGCCTGCAATTCGGCTTCATGTTAAACCAGATCCATCTCCTGCGTCCACCTCCATGAGCATGGCAGCTGCTCTTTGTCACCTCCCTGTCCTTTACATCACTTGCAGCTCACACCTGCATGTCACCTGAAGCTTTCATCCCCCAAGACTTCACATTCTCCGCCAGTCGCCGGAAAAACCAACCAGGTCCCGTGGGGCCAGCGGCTCTGGCGCTGGGGCTGCAGCAGCCTCTGATGGGCTGGATCACGGGCATCGCTCACAGTGGCGGCAGAACGCGCCGTGGGAGGGATGCTGAGATCATTTCCAATGAAGCTGCATTGCCCAGCAGTGGTTTTATTTTCCTCCTCTGTTAATTACATCATTTACAGGTTTGCCAGGAAATGAGCAGGACGATGCACCGACCCATCCCTGGTTTGTTCTGTGTTCCCGGCAGAAGCTGGTTTTCCCACCCTTGGGAGCATCATTCCTGGTCCTGGTATGTGTGGAAAATCGGCGCCGAATGCCCAGAATGCCTTTTACCCAATCCTTTAAAAAATTTCAGTAAAAACCAACTTGAATTTGTTAATATAGATTGTCTTGGGGCCCACCAGCATTGGCTTTGGGCCATGTGAGGCCAGTGTCTTCTCTTCATTGTGATGAAGAAGAATTCCTCCTCTTCATTTCTTTTGGGCAAAATGAACGCTCTCCTCATCTGTCTTTCCCTCCTGCTTTGAACCTCTCCTAGCTTCCCCTCCCACCTGCCCCAGCCCCCAAAGCCAGAGAACCCAGGTGATGGCACCCCAAACCCAGCCCGCCACGGCGTCCCGCCTCCATAACCCAGGGGTTTGGGTCTCCCGTTGTCCTCGTTTGGGGGCGAAAAAGTATGGGAAGGAATCAGCATCTCCATCATCGTCCTCCTGAAACCATGCTGGAGGAGGAGACCCACTGTCCCCGGGTATGGTGGCACCTCTCCGGGCTGGGATGCCCCATGCCGGGGCCCGGAGGCAGTGGTCCCCGCTCCATCACCCTCGCTGCAGGAGAGTGTCCCAGCTCCGAGCTCTGTGCTGCTGGATCGCTGTCGGCTTGGATCCTGCGCTCCATCTTCCATTGGCACTGCTTGTCGCACCAGTTTGCCTTGCTCAGGGCCAGCCGCTCCTGTGCTGGGCTGGTTTTGGGGTGTGATGGAAGCACCCCTTGCTGAGATGAGCTCAAATTTCCTCACTGGCCGGCGTGGGGACAGCACTGGGGTTTTGGGGTTGGGAGCAGAGGGTTTGGGGGATGAGGAGGGCTGGGGATGTGCGTGCTTTCAGGAAGGAGGATGCTCTCTCTGTCGAGCACTGGAGACCCATCTGGGGAGCAAAAATGACCACATGGGGCATGACGTGAAAAAAAAAACCCAAAACATTTTGGGGTGGATGCAGGTACCTCAGGGCGGTGACCCCCTCGCTGCCCAAAATCTGGCCTGAGTGCTTCTGTGCCGGCTCCGAGAGCCCAACCAGTGCTGGTGCCGGTGAGGCTGTGGAGGGACCTTCCCGGGCGCGGGGTCTCACACGACACCCCGCAGCTTGTGAAACACCCCCAAAAATTTGCTCCCCCCCCGCTTCCCGCGGTGACACGGCGGCGGCTCCGCCTCCGCAGGGGGGGAACACTCCGCTCCAGGCTTTGCCCACCGCTTCTGCGCCCCGGCTCCTCATCCGGTCTCCGCGTTTTCCGGCCCCGGCGCCCCCTTTGTGTGGGCCGCGCCGCGTTTTCCTCCCCACCGGCGACGGCGCTCCCCGTCCTCCCGCTCTAAATTCCTACTTCCGGGTTTTGCGCCGCGCCGTCCCGCTCCGGCCGCCGGTTGGGTT
>NW_009260435.1:553624-563862 GCF_000687185.1 Egretta garzetta | reverse complement strand
AAGGATGGCCACTCCTGCCGGGAAGCTCTCCCATCCGTTGGGTGCATGGGGAAGGTCACAGGTTCAGGTCTGGTCTGTGAGACTTGGCTCCTCTCCATCTACCAGCAGCCTCTTTTTTTTTCTTCTTTCTTTCTCTCTCTCTCTCTCTCTCTCTCTCTCTCTCTCTCTCTCTCTCTCTCTCCACACACACATATATTTTCCTCCCCCCCTCCTTTTGGAAAGGCCCTTTCCCTTGCAGGAGGTGTTAGACACACGTTTTCCATGGCACTCACCGAGGAGCTCACAGGCCCTTTATTTCCCCCCCCACCCCCTCCAGGAGAATTAAGGATGCCGGCATGCAGAGGGGCGGCGCAGGAGCTCACAGCCTTCCTCGCCTGGGCATCCTCAGGAAAACCTATTTCCACGCTTTGTGCGATGACTCCGGCGTTGGATTATGCTGCACATTTCTAGCTCTTTGTTGGCGGTACACGGCTGCGCACGCACGGCACTTGAAAAATCCAGTCAGCTTATTTTATTGATTAGCTCTTGACCAGAAATAATTTATAATTTATTATTTTGAAGCCTTTTTGGTCTTGAAACAAAAATCTTTGCCCTTTTATTCCCTCGTTCATCCAGCAGCATTTTCTCCTCTCCGTCCCTGCGGCGTAGAGCTCGCCGGAGAAGGGAGATGTGTGCAGCCCCAGGAGCACGGCCGTCTTGGTGGTGCAAAAGGACAAGGTTTTAATGTTTCACCTAAACTGGCCTCGCATTTGGGACGAGGGCTGCGAGCCAGTTAGAGCCACCAGAGGAAATTAATTATCAAGCAAGTTGCAATGATCTGTAATTGAGTATGGTCAGGACACGGGGTTTTGGTTGGTTTTTTTGTTTTGTTTTTTTTCTCCTTTTTCCAAGCTGGGCGCCTGGACTTGGTTTCCAGTGGAGGGTCTGTGTGGTTTTGTGAGTCGCAATTAGGCTGCTCGTTAGTGAGAGGGACTGGTGCCTGCGTGTATATGCACGTAGGTGTCTCTTAATACATGTTATCCTATTGCAGCGTCCTCTGCGCCTGCCAAAAATGGTGTTATTTTGGGGGGGGGGGACCTCTTCTGTCCTTTGCAGGCTCCTTTCCTCTCTGGGTTGATGCTGCTTTCATCACTCAACTGATCTGTTGTCTTTTCCTTTCTGTCTGGGGCATCCTCGGCCTCCCTGTAGCATTGTAGAGTGTCAGTAGCATCGTGAAGAGCCAGACCAGTCTTCTGCAAAGACCTGGCTCGTGAGGGAGCTGGGCCTTGCGTTTCCAGTCTCGTGAGCCCAGTGACTCTTCTACAGTCCATGCAAGAGGTGGGGAGGGTTATATTTAGGAAGTATGTTATTTTTCCTGCAGCCAGAGCATTGTTGGAATCTGTTTGCCTTGCTTTGAATTCCCTGAGCTGGAGCTTCTTCCCAGGCCGCCCACTTTGAATCCGTCATGCTGGAGTGAGAATATTGCTGTTGCTTTGGGTGGTTTTTCTGCTTGCAAAGCCCTGTCTCCTTGAAAAGCAAAGGCCAGACACCACCCTCTGCTGGGTTAAGGTAGCATGAGGCCATAGTGGGTTTTAAGTTATTCTTATTAAAAATTTTTTTTTTTTTTTGCTTAAATGTTTGTTCTCAAGTCTTGTTTTAACCTTCATTGGCCTCTTCTCAGTGGTGTCGAATCCCCATGGACTGGGACTTTGCTTCTGCTCAACACGATGCTGGAGATCAACCTTCCTGCTTGGTGCCAGGTCTGTGTTGTCAAAAACCAGCGCCTCCCCCACACACAGGGCTTTTGGAGTTGTTTTTTGGTTTTTTTTGGGGGGGGGGGGGGGAAGAAGCTGCTGCGAATAAGGGTCGTTTGTCCGTCTGTTCGCCCCATGCTGCGGGCTGGGTAGCAACTGCCAACGATCTCTCTCCCTCTCTGCAGTTGCAAGGCTGAAAAGTCCCCTCACGCTCACTGCACCCAACTTGTCGGATGTCAGCAGGCACAGCATCTGCTGCCTCTAAAGCTTTTCCCTTGAAATTGTTAGGCTAGCCGAAAACGTGCCTTTTTCGGGAAGAAAGGGCTCGCAAAGTCTAAAGGCGGCCAAGGGCTTCTCACACTGCGTTGGAGCTACCTAACAGCTCATGTATCTTTATTATGTATGAACAAGAAGGAGAGGCCAGAGTTTGCTCTGTCTGCTTTATTCTCTTTGAGAACTGGGCCACACCAAATTGAAATTTGCCTCTGCATTATATTTACAGTATCTTTTAAATTTTAATCGCATCAGTTAAAGAAAACCAGAAGCCACCTGGTCTTTCTAGCCCTTCTACACGGGTGTCCCTACTGAAACAAAGTCGATGTCCATCAGTCGTGTCCATGCTGTGACAGAGGTTGGAGACTGGTGGCTGGGATTGCACTCCTGGGGCTCGGCCACAATAGAAAGGTGCTTGGGGACCAGAGGTGTGTCATGCCCAACGCTGTGATTTATTCGGTGTTTCCTGGGTTTATACTGCCTAAAAAGGGGTATTTCCCTGCTCACTGCTGGGGGGCTCTGTGGTGTTGGTCTCGACCTTGGATGGGCCGGGAGCAGGGATGCACCTCGCCGCCATCCCGCTGCACCCCATGCAGCAGGGCTCTGGTTCAGATTAGGGCCTCTGGGTGCTGATGCAATACTGGTCCTAGATGTAATGCAATAAGCCTCTTTGTCCCCTTTATCCGGAGTATTATGTAAATAAGATGGTATTTATGGTCCCAGGTATGGTGTTTCGGGGATGTGTGACAGCTTGCGTGCGCAGCTATGCCCTTTGAGTGTTGACATGGCTGCTTCTGGCTGGGGGCAGGCAGTGAGCAGGTGGGTGGATGCTTGTGGGGAGTGCGTCAACGCACCGGCTTTGTACCGATGGGAGGTGAGGCCGCAGGTGACCTTGCTGGGGCTGGTGACAGTTTAACCGTGCTTGCTTGTACACAGCCCATGCAGTGAACGGATCGGCTTTGGGTCGTCTGCTGGAGATGGGGTGGTTTCCTACCCGTGAGGTCCGTGTTTATCTTCGCAGGCTTGCTGCAGAATATGGACCGATATTTCCCCAGCCTCGCGGCTGCGAGAGTCACAGACCCATTCCCAAACCTGCCCCATATTTCTTTGCAGCTGATGGTGGTTTGTGGAGAGATTTTTTTGAGAAGCACCAAATTCCCTGAAGCACCTGGAGATGGCCTGGGTTGTCTGCAGTTCTCCTGTAACCATGCTTCTTCCGATGCCTCATGGGCACCTGTGGGCCTGCGGGCTCCCTGTGTGTGAGGAGAACCCATCTGTTCCCCACGGAACTGGCCTGCTTATTCGGGAAAGTCATGATGCTTGTGCTGCGGCAGTAGCGACCAGAGGGAGGATGATGCCATTGCGTGGGGGTGCCCGACTCAAGCAGGGTTTTGGGGATGTAGGGGTATGCTGAGGAGGTCATCTGGGCGCGAAGGGTCTTTAGTAAGATCAAGATGAGCCAGCCCAGAGCACGTGGCTGCCCTGGGAGCTGTGGTGTAGCTACTGAACTGGAGGCTTGGCCACCCTGGCAGCAGCTGGTCTGCTCCACATCCCCACGCCGGGTTGGCTCAGATGAGGAAGGGGTGCTGCTTGGTTTTGGGGAAGGGAAGAAAAAAAAAAAAGATCCACCAGGATATGGCTTCTTTTGCCACACAATTGCATTGAAAATGCACTTTTCCGCTAATGAGGATCAGTACCTTGTGGTGTGCCCTGGTTTCAGAGGAAAGTAAGGTTTTGCTCCAATGGCCCTATCATAAAGAAAATAGGGGATGGCTGCCTGCCTGGGAGGCGTGCTCTGTGGCTCTTGCTGCCTGTGAGATTTCTTTTTTTTAAATTTTTCTTATTTTTATCATTTCTTTAATGGAAACACCTACTTCGCTTCTGGGTTTTGGTGAAAAATCAGTTTTTGAGATGAAACCACGAGGTTGTTTTGCTTTTGCGACTCGGTATCCTTCACGTGCACAAAAATGACTGACGTAGCAGCTTGAGCATCAACTCGGAGGTCGTGTATAGAGAGAGGGTGTGAAAGGATGCGAGTGTGTTTTTATGGACGAATAAGGATGATTTTTGGAGAATCTTGATACTTTGTATTTAGACGTTAAATGCTCAACTTCCACCCTTCATTTCCTTGTTTGTGGAGTACAAAAAGAAACGAAAAGATAATGCCGTCCCTTTATGCCGCTCCTTCCCCGAGCACGTTGTGGACGCAGAAAGCTTTTGCGGCACAGGATTTTCTGTGTGAGCCATTCCTGGGCTGGCTCGGCTGCTCTTCTGAGGGCTGGTTGGTGAAAAATCAGTTTTTGAGATGAAACCACGAGGTTGTTTTGCTTTTGCGACTCGGTATCCTTCACGTGCACAAAAATGACTGACGTAGCAGCTTGAGCATCAACTCGGAGGTCGTGTATAGAGAGAGGGTGTGAAAGGATGCGAGTGTGTTTTTATGGACGAATAAGGATGATTTTTGGAGAATCTTGATACTTTGTATTTAGACGTTAAATGCTCAACTTCCACCCTTCATTTCCTTGTTTGTGGAGTACAAAAAGAAACGAAAAGATAATGCCGTCCCTTTATGCCGCTCCTTCCCCGAGCACGTTGTGGACGCAGAAAGCTTTTGCGGCACAGGATTTTCTGTGTGAGCCATTCCTGGGCTGGCTCGGCTGCTCTTCTGAGGGCTGGAAGGACGATCGCTTTGTACACCCCCTGCCACATCTCACCTCTTTGCGTGGCTACACTGATTTACTGATAACAAAACAAGGCAGTTTGAGAAGGATCTTAATAAATTTGTTGAGCCCATTTGTGGTTTTGATTAAATACAGCGTGTCTGGCTTGAGAGAGTCCGAAGATTTGGCTGGGAGTTCTCCCTGTGCTTCTCCGAAGGGTGGCTCCGGAGGAGTCTGCTTTGCAGCTCTTAAAGGAGTGAAAATGAGGTGTGTAATGACTAAGCTAACGTCTGCCGCCATGAATTCAATTGAAGAGGTAGAATCTTGCTAATCTGCAGAATTACTATTCCTTCCCCAAAGATTTACTAGCTAATGCTGCCGTGAAAGGATCTCCCGTTTTTCTTTTTATTTGTGGCATTTCCCATCTAATCTGTACCTTCCCCCTGCATCTATCGCCACAAGTAATTAAAAGTGAGCTATGACTTCCCAAATAAGCCAAGTACACGTTGATGCATGGGTCTTGCTAGTTTTTATTGTAGTCCTTTACATGCTAGCTAATTCACAAAATTTGGCAATTTGCGATGGGTCATTAGCATGAATTAGCAACTTTCGGATGTATATCATAGCTTTGCAAATGTGCTTTATTAATCTGTGAAATACACCTATTTATTAACCCTCCCAGGGGAAAAAAAAAAAGCAGGGATTTCTTGGCATGGTGCTGGCTGTGCTCGCATTTGTCCCTGTCTGCGTACGCCTTCCCTCCTCCTTTACTTTGCAGGCTGGTTGTTTTTTCTGAAAGTGTTCCCAGGCTGATGGCTTGACAGCAAGAGAGATTACAGCTGCGTGCACGGTCCTCTGCTGCAAATGAAGCCTTAGCTCGTGTAGCCAAGGTGCCCTAATTGGTTATTGAATGAAGGGAATTAAAGGCATTAATAGGTGAAGTGGTTAGGAGCGGCAGAGAGATGTTCATCCTCTTCTGAAGCCTGGGAAATGGCCAAGGCTGCCTGTGCCCTTTTCTCCTAAAAGAAAAAATAAAGCCCAGAAGCTCTCTCTTCTGTGGGAGCAAGCACGCAAGTGTCTGTCCATCCTCTCCAAATCGTGCTGCTGCATGCCCCTCTCCTGTTGAGGTAGGGCTGTGGCTGGGAGCCAATGCTCAGCTGAGTGTCACTTGGCTGGGATCACTCAGGCGGTCATCCTTTGGGTGGAGAAGACAGAAATGAGATGTTGGCTTCGGCATGGAGCCCTCCCGGCGTCTGCCAACACAGCCAGTGGTTTCCCTTTCCTGCTGTACCTCCTTGGAGGGTGATCCTCATTGGGAGCCCATGTGGCTGCAACTGTGGGAGTCTCAGCTTGGGACTGGGACCACCATAGGGTTGAGGGGCAGCAGGGATGCCAGGGTGGCCGGGAGTGAGTTGATGAGCCTTGCCGCCTCCAAAGCCCATAAGGGAAAGGTGCAAATGGCTGGTGCAGAGGCGCCCGCTCTGCTCCCACCAATGCCCAGGAGGTCGGGCTGCTGCCAAAGCTGCGGGTGCCTTTCTGCAACCCCGCTCATGGTGCTAGGCAAGCAGGGGGCAAAGGACGAGCTCCTTTTTTCTGGCACTTGCTCCAGAAGTTATTTATGTCTGTTGGTTGTCTTTGGTCTTTGCCATTTTTTCTTTCTTCCCATCTCTGTGACTGATGCTTCAGGGATCTTTCCTGGTCACATCCATCTTGCTGCTTCCTCTTGCTGCTGACTTTCTCAGGCTGCTGGCAGTCTTCCAGCCTGTGCGGAGCTTTATCTGAAATTTGTAAGCCTTTTTGATTATTTTTATATGCTCTCTACCCCCTTCTAGGTTGCGCATGATGACAGGCCACCAATTCAGATCTCTTTAAGCCTCCTGTAAATCAGTTCACTTCTGCGTTGGGGTTAGCAAGGATGTAACCAGACCAGTTTTAAATCCGCACGGCTGTTCTGCTTTCGTGGTGGAAACCAGCTCTCTGCTCTAGGGACAGTCAACCCCCAGGTTTGTCCCTATGGGAAGCATTGTGATGCAGAGCTTACTGCCAAACAGATTTGCTCAGATGTCCTGTTTTGAGTGTTTGATGTTATTTTTGGCAGCAGCCAGCAGCAGCATGGCTGGCTGGGTTCAACAATATCGGGCTTTGCGGTGGTAGGAGAGCGCTGAGGCTGTGTCTGGTGCTGCCGGCAGCACCTCTGATGAGCTGTAGCATGCCGGCTTGTCTAGCTTAGACTCATCTGAAGCACTTCCCGAGTTAATCCTGGCTGGTTATTGCTCACAGTGTTGCTTTTTGCTTTTGCCGCCGCGTAGCTGCCAACGCTCTGTGTGTCAGCCTTCAACAACCAAACCCTGGGGTGATGCCTCTCTGCTCCCGCAGCACTGCCCATGCCTGCCAGGCACCCACTGGTGCCGTGTGCTAGTGCTGCTGAGACACCCATGGTCACAATGGGTGGCACGGGGTCGTGGGTGAGCGGGGGATGCTGGCTCTGGGTGAAGATGGGGCTGTAATTGTAGTTATTGTCAAACCATTGCATGTGGGTCTGGGCTTGGCAGTCATGTGGTGGTGTCTTCCAGTGTGCAGACACAATGGTGAGGGCTAAACCCCTGTTCGGCGTCCCTAATTCAGGGTAGATTTGAGCACTCAGCTTGCAGGAAGGAAGCTGGCTCTGTTCTTTTACTCACCAAATGTTTTTTTCCCCCAAGCACCTGCGTTTTTCAATTCCTCTTTCCCAGTACAGCTGAATGTTAAGAGTGCTGGGCACCAGTTTACGTTTATGGCTGTGGATCTGAGGGCTGGGGTTGCTGAGAAAGCTCTTGGCCATTTTCAGCTGTCAGAGATTTTTGCAGTCTGCAAGGTCACGCTTGCTGGAATAAGTCTAGCCCGGCGTTTTTGGACGAGCAGGCTACTGACAGCCAGCATCCAGAGGAAGAGCCAAGCCTGAGCCTTGCAGCTACCTGCTCACCTCCGCACCAGAGGCAGAGCCCTGGTGGGAAAGGGAAGTGCCTCACGCAGCACGGTGCCGTGAGAGTCGTAATGAAGCGCTGGCATGGCTCTCGCCTGTCCTAGCTGTGCTTGATGCTTCTCTCCTCCATGCTGCTGCTTTATCCCACCACTGTGGTCCCTCCTGCAAACCTGGTTCCTGCCTGGCAGGAGCTCCATCAGCTCTCTGTGGGAGGGCCGTGTGCACGGGCAAGTCGCTGGACTTAAAGGGTGGCTACAAAGAGGACAGAGGCTCTTCCTTCACAAGGAGCCACATGGAGGAGTCAAGGGGCAATGGATACAAGCTGCACTGGGAGAGGTTTCGTCTCAACAGAAGAAAGACATTTTTTACACTGAGAACAGTCAACTGGGACAGCCTCCTCAGGGACACGGTAAAGTCCATGTCGCTGGAGGTGTTCAAGATGCAAGTGGACAGAGCAGTAGATAATCTCACCTGGGCTCCCTTCCCCATGAAAGGCTGGACCAGGTGACCTTTCTCGGTCCCTTCCAACCCGGGCTGCTCTACAGTTCTATGACTTGAGTCGTGTTGATGCATACATTCTGGCTTCTGTGTAATGATGGTGCTTGCTCAGCTTCCCACTGGAGGAGTGTCTCCAGCAGCATGATTCAGTGGAGAGCAAGTGGGAGTACAGAGAAGGTGACGTTTGCCTGCTGTCCTTCTCAGGAACAAAATGAAGTGATGTTTGGTGCCTTGGTGTGAGTCTGTAGATATTGATGTGCCTTCTGCTTGAGCTGAGGACCTTCGGTGATGTTTCTTACGCTGTTAGCTTTCTTGAAATACGAAGCTCTGGACTTCTGTGTGTTGACAGAGGAAATCTGAGTCATGTTTTATTCAGTACAGAGTTAGGTAGCTTGAAAAAGATGCCAGGGTTGAGAGATATCAAAATCAATTAATTGTAAATCGGAAGAACTGCAGGCTCTGGAGGCACGAACAAACAAAAAATTGAGACTTTGGTGATGACACTTCCAAGAGTGACAGGAGGATTAAAGAGGAACTTGTTCCAGTTTTCCCCATTTTTGCAATGTAAAGGAAGGCCTGAAACGTTTCCTCCTTTTCATTTTCCCCCTTTCTGTGTACCTCACATACTGGTGACATTGCCGCTGGTGGGGTTTGGCTTGTTGGAGGTTGGGGGAAGCGAGGGGGTCTGCTGAGGGTGGCTTTGCTGTCGAACCGTGTTCAAGAATGTTGGGGTTTTCAGCCCTTTATCAAGTTTTTCCTCAATGCCTGTTTGGCATTCAGGTTAAAGAAGTGTCAGTAAGAAGCAAGCACTGAGTTTCAGATAATCTGGTGAAGTGTTCTCTTCAAACACAGCCAGGTTGAGATCTGGCACCGTGTGCCTTTATCTTGTATCTACAGTTCTGCTGGACTTCTTTGCATGCTGTAGTCTTGCTGAATGTTGCTGTAGAGGTTGTGTTTTAAGGTCGTGAGCAGATGGGGGATGGAGGTGAGGTTGAATTTTGATTTGAGCTGCATCTCTTGACTGATGATGAACGTGAAGTTGATGCTTGAGTGTGTATTTGGTAGCGGGTGTGTGTTGTGACTGATAAATCTCCTGAGCTTTGTTCTGGGTAGAGTGATTGCCTGGCCGCACCTATGCCAAAGAAGTCTTTGCTAACCTCTCCCATCTTCCTCTGTCTCCAGCCTCTTCCAGTGACCTCGTCCATCCTGCTTTTGTAATGCCTGGACTCAAATATTTCAGGCTTTTCTCAAGAATGCCAAGAAATTACTCATGACTCGAGCACTGCCCTGTGTCAGGTTCATCTCCAGTGTCAAGGCTCAGCCTGCAGAAACTTGGAGTCCTGGCATAAGTTTCTCAATGTCTCTCCGGGCCCTCCAGTTGCAGTGCATGCTGGAAGATGTAGTCTTGGTGGGGTGCACCTCCATATTAAAAAAAGAAGGGTGGCTCCATTTTATTCAAATCGGGTTCAGCCTTCTCCCTCCTGGCAGCTCGCTGACGCCATCCCGCTTGGCCCTGAGAGCCACTGAAGTTCTCCCGGCGCCTTGTGTGAGTGGGGAGGCGGGAGCGCAGCTCCTCCATTCAAAATCTTGCTTAATTCCACATTGAACAGCTTGTTTTGAAGCCCTGCGCTTTGCTGTGTTTTGCAACAGCTCAAACTCCTGCCGGGCGAAGGCGATTGAGGGATCCTGCCCCTGTTGGGTGGCAGTTCTGGAGGGTGTCATGGTAAATCTCCTTTGTCTGCTATGGCTTGACTGATGTATGGGGGAGAGCAAACCCTCCTTCCCTGCGTGATTCTTGAGCTGAAAGCAGCAAGTGAGTGAGGAAGCTCCTTTGTGCAGATTTCTCCGTCTCCTCTTGTGCATGCCAGCTGGCTTGCGTTCAACATTTCTCTTTTTTTCTCTCTCTCTTTTTTTTCTTTTTTCTCCACCATCTCTAGAGAGAGGGGGCGGGGAGAGAGGGGAACATCTTAAAAAGAAATCTGCAGAAAAGACATGGGAGTTACTTAACAAAAATCTAACCCAAACAAGCCCAGCTGGGGGATTACAAATGCGCTGTGGTAGGAGCCGAGCGGGAGCGAGCAAGGAAAGGCAGGCGTGTTCCACCACCACCCC
>NW_009260435.1:543768-545320 GCF_000687185.1 Egretta garzetta | reverse complement strand
TTTCGACCCTCCATTGGTATAGGGTATTGTTTGACTCTAATTGGACGATGCGGATCTATTATTTGAACATTTATGGGGTCCATTTCTATCTTTCCAGTTTCCCCTTCCTTATACCATACAGAAGGGTTAATGACTTCTTCATATAATTCAATCTGCAATTTGTCCCCTTGACTCCGAATGCTCAAGTTTAATTTCAAAATCAAATCCCTTCCTAATAAATTGTACTCCGCTTCAGGGAGTAAAAGCAAATCATTAAGGCAAATTTTCTTCTCTGTTTCTACTTCCACATTTTTCAAGACAGGTACTTCAAAAGGCTCTCCTTTTGCCCCTATTACTGACACATAACTCTTCCCTTTTTCTATTCCTTTTGGAAGTTTTTGAATAGTGGATTTTTCAGCCCCCGTGTCCACTAAAAATAAAACTTCCTCTTTTTGGGGACCAATAAATAATTTTATCAAGGGCTCAGTAGATGTTGAAGTCCCCAGAAGATATAGCCCCTGACACCCCTATTCTTCTTTGAATATTTTCTCATCTTGTTCCCGTTTACGGCAGTTCCTCTGAACATGTCCCCTCTTGTTGCAGTAGTAACAGGTGGGAATTGTGACTCTCTGTCGACAAGGTTGTCCCCTGGGCGTTTTCTCTATCTCTTTTTCCCTCCCTTCTCCGGACGGGTTCCTATTTTTCTGACTTTCCCTTACTGCTGCTACAAAGATCTTGGCTTTTTCTTTTTGTTTTTCCTCATCTCTCCTAACATATACTTTCTGCGCTTCCCTAAGCAACTCTTCCAATCCTCTCTCTTGCCAGTCTTCTAGCTTTTCTAATTTCTTTCTTATGTCCCTCCAGGATTTAGCTACAAATTGTGTTCTAAGGAGTGCGGTTCCGGCTACTGTATTTGGATCAATTCCAGAATACATTTGCAGGCTTTTTCTTAATCTCTCCAACCATTCTGTTGGAGACTCATCTTTCCCTTGTTGTTCGTTAAATGCTTTGTTTATGTTTTTCCCTCGGGGAACCGCTTCCCTTATTCCTTGTATAATTAATGTTCTCAAATCCCTCATATTCTGCCTTCCTTGGGGTTGTTGATGATCCCAGTGGGGATCCACATTTGGCCATTTTTGGTCTCCTGGGGGTCCTGCCTGATTCTGTCTCTCCCAAACTCTCATTCCAGCTTGCCTAATCATTCCCCTCTCCTCAGCAGTAAATAAGATCCCTAGAATGGACTGTGTCTCTTCCCAGGTATAAGTGTTGGGGCCTAGGAATTGGTCTAGTTTTTCAGCTACTCCAAAGGGATCATCTAATAGGGTCCCCATTTCTTTCTTGAAATTTCTTACATCTATGGTATTTAGTGGGACTGCCACAAACCCAATGCCTCCTTGATTTCCTCCGAGGGGTACCTCTCGTAAGGGATATAGAGAAGCCCCCTCGGATACAGCAGTCTTACTTCTAGTACAAGCAGCCGGAGGTCGGTCTAATTCCGGTGCTTTTTGTGGTGGGGGCGCGGGCAACAGCGGTTCCTGTGGAGATACCACGCCCACCAGAGGGGGAGCCGTCG
>NW_009260435.1:542094-543150 GCF_000687185.1 Egretta garzetta | reverse complement strand
GGTGAAAATTGTAGTTGGTCATGTCTGGAAGCCACCAGAGGCTGATCCTGGAGCGCTGCAGGCTGGAGCACATGGGTATGAGACAGTCTCCCTCTGTGTGGGCTGGTTGTTGCCAGGAGAAGAGCTTTCTCCTGCATCTCACTACCCTTGGGCGTTCAATCCTTCCCTGCTTTAGTTTCTTGGCCTCTGGTAGAGAGGTTTCTTTCCTCTCTCTGGTAGAGAAAGCCAGAGTGGCGTGGGCTCAGCAGGTCCTGCTGCTGAGCATCCTGAGTGTGTTTAGCACAAAGAGCCAGGGGCTCGTCCGTTTTCCTCACTCCCTTTTTGAAGGTGAGCTATTCTGTTTGAATAGCTTTCTCTAGGTGTGTTTGCAGCTCCGAAAGTGAACTTTCAGGTTTGTCTCTTGGTTGGCTCTGTCCCAGCCCATAGATGCGGATTGTAGAGGTCTCGGCACCTAATGGAGCTGAATTATTCATGTCTGGTGCTGTGTGTGCGCAGCATTCCCAAGCAGAAAGCTGTCTCCTTGTAGGAGCTGCGCTCCAGGACTGCTCTTAAAACGCTTTGTTGGCAGGTCTCCAGGCCAACAAGTGAGCACATGCTTTTCATGTTGCGCGGGGATCAATCCTGCGATAGCAGGAGGTAAGGGGAAGGACACGTTTATAGCTGAATCAATCTCCTCGGTCTGTTTTCTGAGATGCTGTGATTTGTGGCAGTGTTACTCCCCCTGGCAGGAGAGCTGGGAGGATCTGGAGGGCACCCAGTGCTTCTCCAGCTTGGGCAAACCAGGCGGTGGGAAAGGGACCCCCTTCTCTGGACTGTGGGCTGCGGTAGCCAGGGGTTCCCGTCTCCCTGAAATAGCAACGTCATGGCAGATTGGGGGTCCCTGGTTGTGATAAATGACCGAGTCCCAAATAGGGTTTCAATCAAAATTAACAATTTATTAAACGAATAAAAGCAAGCAAACGGCGCTGGGTGCGCCGGGAGCCTCTGCTCTACCAAGACGCACACCTAACAGTTCTTGTTTCTGGTTTATATACCCCCCAGCAATAGGCGGGTCTT
>NW_009260435.1:533491-541750 GCF_000687185.1 Egretta garzetta | reverse complement strand
AGGCGGCTGGGGGGGGTGCAAGGTAAGAACTACATACTTTAACCTCCCTGCCCTTCTTAGGCTTGTGGTTATACAAGGGTATGTCATCATGCGGCCCTAACATTGTTCAATATTAACACGAATCAGATGGACATATATAACACTGGTGATCTCGCTTGGGAGAGGGACCCACAACCCTGCTCTGGCTGCAGAGGTTGAACCTGTGAGGGTGGCTCTTTGGAGAAGAGAAATGGGGAATTGGGATGGGAATTTCAGGCAGGGGGTGTTTAAGCTGTGGGAAATGCTCTGGAGACACGTGCAATGGATGACGTTCAGGGGACACACACCCCCCCCCAGATCGTGTACCGGGGTCCTGGCCTTCAGTCCTGGGCTGGCAAGGGCCAATCTCTGCCCTGGCCCTTCTTCCCACAGTGGTACGTCTTGGCACAACGTGCCTTTCCTCCGCTCTTGCAAATCCAACCTGTTCTCGTCCGTCCTGTTTGTGGTTCCCTTCCCTTGGTGTTAGCAGAGTCTCCAGCTCCCTCAACGCCTCCTCCATAGGGTGAATGTTTTTTCTCTTCTTGTTTTCTAACCCTTTGATTGTTCCTGGCTCTCTAGTCGCCGGGGACCCAGCGGACTTCTGGGCTCCTTCTTCCTTTTGTTGTGGTAGGAGTTGGCAAATGCTGCTGCTGTTTGCATAGTTTCAGACCAGAGTCCTGCTCATCTGCTTTCCTTATTTCATAGATATAAATAATACTTATGTGTATGTGTGTGTGCATGTATATATGCACACTTAAAACAGCGAGGCGAGCTTCCCAGTGTGAGCTGAGAGCTGGCCAAGCCGGTGTCATGGAGGCGTTGCGCGGAGCGGGTGATGCTGTGCCTGTCACAGTACAACCCTGTGGATTGTCCATCGCCTTCCCGCAACTCCAAGGCCAGATCCCGGTATATCTGTCTCTCTGACCTGAGCTGGCCGTGGCCCTTTGTGTGCTCCAACCTTGGGTGGGCAGCTCTTGGAGTTGGAGGCTGAGCCTTAACCTCTCCGGTAGCTCGTGTGTGTTGGTCCTGCGCAGCAGCATGTCCCCATGCCCTGTCTGGCTGAATGCTGGGCCTCAGCTGGGCCTGGAGAGGGCTGTTACCAGCTAAAAATCTGGCTCATCCACCTTGTTACTGGCTTTGCCCATCCAGACAAAGGAATCGCTGCAGATCCTTGGCACAAAGGGAGCTGGCTGTGGCAATGCGTGCCATCCAAGGAGGTCTGCGCCGTGCAGAGGTGAGATGATCGCTGGCCCCACTGGTGGTTTGGAGAGGGGTTCCGGACAGGCAGGTTGGTGGGGTTGGGCTGGGCTGGGCGCCCTGGCTCGGTGTTGGGGAGCGGGTGCTGGGGCAGGAGGAGAAGGAAGAGGAGGAGGCAAGAGAAACACGCGGTGCAGCTTTGGGAAGCTGTTAGCGACTCCGGTGCACAGAGTGATCTCCTGATTCGGCACTTTCTCTGCCGCTGAAATGAGAGGTCAGTGCTTTTCATTTCCAGCTTGCATGCTAGCCCCTGGCTCCTGGGGTTAAAAATATCCGTAATGACCTGTCAGAGAGCGGATTATTAGCTGTACAGAGCTGAGGATGCTGTGGGGAGCAGATGGAAAATGGTCTAGCTGCGGCAGCCTGTCTGATGAAAGAATCCCTGGCATTTTTACAGTGTTTGCATCTCTGGAAACGCACCATGAAGCTGCTTTCCAGGCTCTTGCCTGCTGGGGTTTGAAGAAATTTCTGCATGTGTGGGGTGGGGTTTTTTGTTTTTTGTTTTTTTTTTTTTTTAATTTCTCTTTAAGTCACCTGTTTTTGAAGTGTTGCTCATAAATAGTACCAGGAGCTGGCAGGCCCGGAGCTTGGCAGGGAAGGGGAGGACAGTGCTGCTGGAGAGGAGCTTCATCCAAATGGGTGGCCAAGGATTTCTTAAGAGATCTGGAGAGCGGTTGGCTGGGGCCAAGTAGCTGGCCGGGTGGCTGCTGGGAAGAAGCTGTTTCATGTGTTAATGATGTCTCATCAGTGTAATTGCCACGAGCTAATCTCAGCGAGCAACTCTGGCGCTTTTCAGGTTTCGTGTGGGTGTCTTTTTGTTGTTTGAGGGCAGCATATGATGCATCTGAGTGCAGGGAGGGTGAGGGGCTGGGAAGCTGGGAGGAGAAATTTTGGCCATGGTGCAGACAGGTACATCCAGTCCCTCTCTTCCCAGTTAAGACCCAGTACCCATGCAACTGCTCCTTGGCTTCCTGTCCTTCGGAGCCTGTCACATGGCTTGTCATGCTGGACATAACGGTGGTTCAAAGCTGGTTCAAACACAACACAGTGCTGCCTGAAGGTGCAGGATGGAAACCCAGTGCTTCCCACTGCCATTTGGCCTTCGGCGACTGCTCTGACGTGTCCCAAGTGTCATGGGTGTTTTGAAGCTTGGGATTTATTTCCCACCGAGGCACTTGACTTCCCTGGCGACTGGCTCTCGTCCCTCAAAGGGAGGCTGGTGGGGAGAGGAGCCCTCCCCCCGGGTGGCATCAGCAGGAGAGGAATCAATCCTCCCTCCCAAGGGCAGCACTCGATAATTCAGAGGGAAATAGCGAGTGGGGAAACGTGTGAGTAATGTCTTGTTGGAGCTGAGAGCCGTGACCTGCCAGGGCTGGTATTGATCGAGGGATCAGTGCCAGATGGCTGCTGCTGCAGGGATGGCCAAGGACCGGCCCCCAGCCCAGGGAGGGGTGGCAGGAGGATGCTGCCTCACATCCTGCAATGGGGGATTTGGGAGGTTGGGGGCTTTCACCCTGCCCAGGACTCCTCCTGCACATGAGGCTGCCAGCAAAGGCAGATCTGCCTGCCCGGGGCTCTTCATGTGTAACCCTGTTCTCTTTGCTCTCCCTTCCAGCAGCGATGCCGTCACCTGGGCAGACCCCAACCGCTGGAAGCCCCCCGAGGACGTAGGTGACCCCCAGGGCGTGGAGGCAGGGAAGAGCCTTGAACCGTGAGGGGCCGTTAAGTCTAAGATGTCCTTGAGCAGCGGAGCTTCCGGAGGGAAAGGAATCGATGCGAACCCGGTTGAGACATACGACAGCGGGGATGAGTGGGACATTGGCGTAGGGAATCTCATCATTGACCTGGACGCTGATTTGGAGAAGGATCAGCAGAAATTGGAAATGTCGGGCTCCAAAGAGGTGGGGCTCCCGGCACCCAACGCGGTGGCAACCCTACCAGATAACATCAAGTTTGTGAGCCCAGTGCCAGGCCCACAGGGCAAGGAGGGCAAATCCAAGTCGAAAAGGAGCAAGAGTGGCAAGGACAGTGGCAAGCCGACTCCGGGGTCCTCCTTGTTCACTCCCAGCGAGGGAGCTGGTGGTAAGAAGGAGGCTCAAGGACGCTCTGGGGATGGCGCAAACTCGGGCGGCTTGGTGCCTGCCGTCACCCCGAAGGGCTCGGAGAAAACGGCCAAGACATCTCGTAGTGTGGCCGGCTCCAAGAAGGAGAAGGAGGGCGCCTCATCCAAGAGCAAGAAGGAAAGGAGTGAGGGTGTGGGGGCTGTGGCGGAGAAGGAGCCCAGTGTGCTGCAGCCCCTGGCCCTGGCGGTGAGGGTGGGACAGTATGATGGGGGCCAGGGGACAGAGCCTGCTGCTACCGAGCAGCTTGGGAGTATAGCTATTGACACGGGAGCTGCGCTCAATCCCTTGGGAGTTAAGTCGGAGCTGGAGGATGGGGAAAGTGAGTGCCGGCAGCTGAAAAAGGTGAAGTCGGAAAAGGTAAGAAAGGTGTTGGGGTGCGGGTGGAGGTGGCGTTGCTGCTCATCTCTGGTGATCACTTCTGTGCCAGGCCGTGCTGCTGTGCGTGAGGAGGGAGCGGGAGCTTACAGTGGGACTGTGTGTCTCATACCACAGGGGCCAGCCCTGACGTATGGCTGGGGCCTCCTGGTTCTGGTGTGAAGATGGTTTGGCAGTGTGATGTGCTGGGGTCTGGATGCTGCGATGGGAAGGCACTGGTTGAGCCATGCCTGGCTTCTGGGAACCATGCACCAGCAAATCGCCTGCAGTCGCTGTGCGTCAGGGTACCATCCTGCCATACCCTCAGGGATTTGGGCTCTTTGGTGCTGTGGCTGTGCCAAGTGGGTCCAAGCCTCTCCAGCTCCTGTCTCTCTGCTGGAGGAGCCTGGGCGCTGGTGGTGAAGGTGATGTCCCGGTCCTGTGCCTGCTCCAGCTCCCAGCAGGACAGGGCAGTGTCTGTTGGCTGCCGTGCTCTGCTTCCCAGTGGCTTCACCTTGCATGTCAAAGCTCCCTGCAGCTCCCAGAGGAGTTAATTTCTCTCTGGTTGCATCATTTGCAGAGAAGGAGACCTTAACATGTTAGTAAATGTGGGATCTGCATGGGTACACAGGAAAGCACAAGGTGCAGGGTTGACAGGAGTTACCACCTTGTTTCTTGGTCTGCCCTTAGTACATATGTGGGCTTTGTCCCACTTGTGGTGATGATCAGCCTCGGGCCGACGGGTTGCTGTGGGTGATTTTTTTTTTTTTTACATGTCGCTTTGCTAACATGCAGCAGTGATGCTGAGCTCGCGAAGCTGCTCTTCCAGGTCACTGTGGGTGCAAAAAGCCCTGCCAGTGGCACGTGGCCGACAGGATGAATGGCTGGCTGTCTGTCTGTCCAAGCGGCATTGGGCTCTGGGTGGCTGCCCAGCCGTTTCTGGATACAGCCACTGGAGCGGCAGCTCAGTTAGCTTGTTTCTTAATAATTGCAGTGGCTGATGTGATTTCTGCAGGCAGATGGGGGAAGACTTTGAGTGTGTGGAGTTCTTCGTGCTTGGAGCAGAAGCTCCTCTGCACTAGCTGCGTGCGGTGTCGCTGGTCTGCACCCGTTGAAGCCAGACGCTTGCTGTGCATGGGGTGAGCATCACGAGCGTATGTGTTCGGGGTGGTTCAGCCCTGTTGCTGTCAACCCATGACGGGAGAGGGGCTGGGGGGGTCTCGGTGGGTGTGTGGTTGTGTTTGCAGCCGGCAGCTCCCTGGGAGGATTTCTGCTTTGGTCTGGGGATCATGGTGCTGAAGGGATGGGTGGGGAGCACTCGGTGGATTTGGGAGAATTGCTGAGACTAGGGAGATGTTGGGGAGATTTTTTTATCTGCAAAAAGGTAGAGCATATACGGAGGGAAGTGTGGTGGGGATGGTGGGCCATGGGATGGCCCCGGGAGGAGAGCTGCTAAGTAGGTCAGTGCTTCCTCCACTCAAGAGGAAGACTCCTGGGGCAGGTTGACTGAAGCCTGTAAAATTAAGGAGTGGTGCAGAGACAATGTGTTGTTCCCTTGTCCTTTCTGGCAGCGGAACCAGAATGAACAAAATCAGAAAGAGGAGCAGATGCTCTTCTGCATGATGGATGTGAATGCTGCTGCAATAAGCCATGGGTGCTGAAAGTACCATGGTGCTCTGGGGAACCTGGGTGGGTTTGTGGAGGAGGAATCCATCGGGGGGGGTGTACAGGGAAATGTCTCTTGGCTTGGGAAAAGCCTGAGGAGGGCCAGAGCTTGGGAAGTGGTTTGGGAAATATCTCGATGTGCTTGGCTGTTATGTTCCTTCATAGCCATCTGCTGCTGGCCGCTGTCAAAGCCAGCACAGGAGCTGGCTGGACCATTGGTCCCTGCATGGCTTTTCCTGTGTTTTTACTATTAAAGATTTATTTCTTTTGCTGATACAGAAACCCTCTGCAGGTAGAAATGCCAAAGCGAGGTGGGGATTATGAAGACAGGGACCAAACATCATGGACCTTGACAGGCTGGAGGAGCGGGCCCATGCAAACCTCCTGAAGTTCAACAAGGCCAAGTGCAAGGTCCTGCGCCTGGGTTGGGGCAATCCCCTCTGTCGCTGCAGGCTGGGGTGTGAATGGGTTGAGAGCAGCTCTGCAGAGGAGGGCTTTGGGAAGCTGGTGGGTGACAAATTGGACATGAGCTGGCGATGTGCGGTTGCAGCCCAGAAAGCCCGTCACACCCTGGGCTGCATCACAAGCAATGTGTCCAGCAGGTCGAAGGGGTGACTCTTCCCCTCTACTCCACTCTGCTGAGACCCTGCCTGGGTTATAATGGGCTTATAAGAATGATGGAGAGAAACTTTATACCAGGGCCTGCAGTGACAGGACAAGGGGTAACGGTTTTAAACTGAAAAGAGGGTAGGTTTGGATTGAACATAAGAAAGAAACTTTTTACAATGGGGGTGGTAAGACGCTGGAAGGGGTTGCCCAGAGAAGTTGTGTATGCCCCGTTATTGGAAATGTTCAAGGTCAGGTTGGACAGGGCTTAGAGCAACCTGGTCTGGTGAAAGATGTCTCTGCCCGTGGCAGGGGCTTGGACCTAGATGATCTCTGAAGGTCCCTTCCAACCCAAACCATTCTGTCATCTCCATACAGATACCCCGTGAGGATGGTTCTGCCATTTTGCTTGTCCACATTCAGGTGCATCCACATTGATGAAGGCTCAGCCTGGGGGCTTGAGCCCTGTTTTGAGAAGTGATTTAAGGTCTGGATCTGCAGGAAAATGTGTCATGTTTGCACTTGGGAGGAAACATCAGCTGTGTTTTGTCAGCCTCCTGGGGGCAGCTAGATGGTTTCCTTTGGATCAGGAAAGCTGTGGGCAAGGAGAAGAAAGATGTCTGCATGGCGAGGGGTGGGAAAGCCGTTTTGTTTCTTGAGGAAGAGCCTGAAGATGGGCTGATGGCTGGGGCAGGGTGGAGGACAGAGGGGATGAGATGGAGGAGAACCATGGTGTTGGGCTCTTCCCATCTCCTGAAAGCTGCAGAGATGCCCCAAAACGGCATGTGGAGTTCGAATGACAAGCAAAGAGCAGCTCCGCCGGGGAGTGCAGCAGGGGGATGAAGGCGACAGGTTCCTGCAGGCCTGGGGACAAACCCTGCCTGGGAAGTGAGAAACTTGCTCAGACCGAAACGGGAACGGCCAGAGCGTGACTCAGCCTAACCTTTGGTCTCTGGCAGCTTGTCCTCTGCTTAACCCTGTGCTGCTCCTGCTTCTATTTCGGGCAGGGAGACTGGTCTCTGTCTGGGGATGAGGAAAGAGGGACCATCCTTCCCTCCACCGGCTTCAGCTTGGGGTAGGTGACATCCCCGTACATATGTGCATGCTGAACAGTCAGCCTCCAGCCAGGAGGTTTTGTTTTATCTCCTTGGCTGGATTAAAAAGCACATTATTAGCAAGTATTTCTTCCTTGATGAGGTGCTTTGGTGCCACAGCCAGCTCACCACTCGCCCCTCCTTCTGCTTTTGTGCTCTTTAAATATCCCACTGTAGGGTTTTGCAGCCCTCCAGTCCTTGCTGGGTGTAGGAAAGAGGTCTGCTTTGGGTTTTTTCAGACCCCTTTCATGTCAGCAGGTGCTCAAGCTGGTGTGGTGCCCATGGGCGTGATCAGCCTTATACCCGTGTCTGGCATTGCAGCAACAGAGCTTGTGGATGTGGCCCATGGGCTCGATGGGATGTGTTTTGCTGGTGTGACCCCATGGCTCCTCTGGTCGCTGCTTCCTGGGGTGAAGCCTTGGGAATGGAAGATCCCAAATGCCCTTTTTCTAGGTGCACATCTTGGCCATGCCCAGCCTACTGCTGTTGGTGTGTTGGGACACAAGCGATAACTTCACCAAGGATGGGGCTGATCGTAACGACACCCGTTGGCAATAACCCTGCTGAGACCTTGCAGGGTCGCTGGGGTGGTCTGAGCACCTAGTGCAGGTTTGCCTCAGGCTGTGGTTTGGTGCCTGGGAAGCTCCTTGCACCAGCCCAGGCTGCTGGAGCCCCAAAAGATATTTGGGGGGTAGGAGTGGGAGCTTAACACTTCTTGCAGCAGCGAGAGACATGAGCCTGATCTGATGCACCTGTGTCCGGAGCATGTGGACCAGCAAGTGGGTCTGTCCCTGTCCCGGCAGACGGCAAGCTGTGGGTCATTGGGGATGGCTGGGCTTGGCTTGGGGGGGCACTGGTGTTCGGGAGGGAACAGCTGCTCTCGGTGAACAGCCATGTTCAGCAAAATGGCCGTGCACAGAGGAGCAGCGCTGGCCTCGCTTGGGAAGCCTGTTTCTGCCTCCTGCCCTGCCGGCTGCTTTCATGTGGCTGAGCTGGCCCCAGGGTTTGTTCGCTGGGGCGTCGGGCGCTTGCTTGCCGGCTCTCCACCGTGGCTCGCTGCCCATGCTATTGCCCCTGGCACCCTGCTCCTTGGCGTGCTGGGGCGGGCCGGCCCAGCCAGGGGGTGTTAAGGATTAAAAAAA
>NW_009260435.1:518091-533435 GCF_000687185.1 Egretta garzetta | reverse complement strand
GGAGGGTTTGCTTTTTTTTTTTTCCCTCCTCTCTCCTGACGAGGGTCCAGATGCGACGCTGCTGCAAACAAGGGAAAGGCAAACAGAAGCTGCTGGAGACTCGGCTCTTCTGAAAGGCCTCTCTGGGTCACGTGCGCTGCCATTTCGGGCAGTGAGGAAAGTGGATTCAGTCGTCTCCCTCTGCGGGAGAGGGGGGTAGAAGCCACCAGTACATTTTTTTTTTTTTTTTTTTTTCCCCCCTGTGTTTTGTCCCCCAAACACAGTATGGTTATGCCCTGCATGTGCTCCAAGGAGAGATCCCCTGCTATGGGTGGCCCAGTGGTGAGGGGATGTTGTAAGGTGGGGGACACCACAGCAGACGGGCCCCAAAGCTGGTGTGAAAATACATTTCTGGTTCTGTGGGAGGACAGCATGGCATTGGAGGTGGTGCTTGGGCCGTGGCTGGGAGGTCAGATGGTGGCAGAGGAAGTGGGGTGCCACGCCGGTGGCAGCTGCCGAAAAAGAAATACTCCCCCAGAATACATCCCTAGGTTGTCCTTGCTGCTGCTGTCTTGTCCAGCAGTTTGCAGTGTGGCTTTGGCATCATCTGTGCAGACCTTCTTCCCCTAAACCCATAGAGGAAGACCTCCATGGTTTCTTCAAGTGCCATTCCTACACTCATGCCCATCCCAGCCTGACCGGGGCATTAATTCCTTGACTGGAATCAAAAGACAGTTGCCTTTTTTTTTTTTTTTTTTTTTTTTTTTTAAAAAGCCATTTTTGGTGGGAAGGATGAGGTTTGGTGGTGGACGGAGGGGCGAGGGCCGGGGTGGAAGGATGGCTCTAGCCTGAAGAGGCGAGATTTGCCCAGAAGGCAGCAGCTCTGCTAGGTCCAAGCCCAACAGGAGGTGGCCGTAGACTCTTAGGAACATTTCTGTACATTGGATATTGCGCTTACTTCCAGTTTTGCTGTGGGCTTGGCCCCTACCTGATGGTGGAGGCAGCTCCTTGCACGTGGCTGTGGAGATGTGGCCACTAATCCTGTGCTGCCACTTTGTCTTGTCCTGCTGGTGAGTGTGAATGTCTCTGGCTCTGCCATGGCCTCGTCTGTCGCAGTGTCCCAGCCATCACCAGGTGCTTGCCGTCCCTTAGTGCTTGTCCTCTTCTCCTTTGCCAGCTGATGGTGGCATCAGAAAAGCAGCCCAGCGGATTCACGTTGTTCGGAGCTTCCAGCTCTGCTCTCTGTGCATCCTTTTAGGACTCCATCTCACCCTCCAACGGTGGCTCTTTGCGTCTTGTTCCTGTATAAAATGGTTCAAATGTGGTTTGACCACTGACCTCCCCAAGGAATGGCATGGGAGCGGGGAGCTGCCGTGCCAAGGGCTCAAGCCCTCGGCATGCCGAGTGCCTTCTGTGCTTGCAGAAAAGCCCAACACACCAGAATGGCTTTTCCCACCCTAAACGTCAAGATATTTGATGGGAGGCTTTGGCAAAAGGCGAGCTGCTCTGACCCGAGATCCCCATCAAGGTGAGGATGAAGAGCACTCCTCCGTGTTCGCGGTGGTGGTTTGGGACGCCAAGTCACTTGATGTGGGGTAAAGCCAGGATGGGGTGTTGCAGGCTGGTCCCAGCCTTCTGCTTTGAAGCATGCTTGTGATTTTGTCCCAGACATGACAGGTAGTGCCCAGCGTGGGTTTGCTTGTCTTGGGGCTGGAGTTTGGGAAGAAAACCTCCCAATGGAGGCGTTTTGGTGAAACCTCCCTTTACTTTATAGCCCCCTCTGAAACTCACTCCATCCATCCTTTTGGAGCTGGTGTTAATCCTGTATTTCATTTTTCCCTGGGATTTTTAGGGCACGTGGGAAGCCAAATGCTTGGGGTAGGGACCTGCTTGTACCAAAGACCCCAGGCAGAAGCTGTTTTCCTGCCATCCCAGCCCTGCTTCCTACCCCTCGCTCTGCCAGGCTCAGCTCTTTCCAGGGCACAGCAGCCGGCGCGGCATTGGCAGTCCAGGGAAGTGGTGGGGGATGCAGGCAGCTGCCGGCTCTCATGGGCTCCTCTTGCCGCGGTTTCTTTTCTCCAGCCACACTGGAATCAGCCGCCTCCAGAGCTGCTGACAGGGCTGTGTTGGGAGGCCTTGGGAATTACACCGCTTGTTTCCTTATCATCCCCGGACCCACCGCCTGGAGCCTTCTGCTGCAGGAACAAGGCAAGAAGGGGGCACGCAGCCAACATGTGTCAAGAGCTACAAAGGAGGAAATTGGCCTTGTTCACTTAAAACCGTGGGGTTAGTGTTTGAGTTTTGGCTCCTGCTGAGAGGTTATTTATATGTGGGCTTTTGGGTTTTTTTGGGTTTTTTTTGTTTTGTTTTGTTTTTTTATAACCGCTAGATGTAGCAGGCTGGGAGTTTCAGATGATCCCACCTCTGAAGGTTTTATAAAGGAAAAATAGCATCTCTCCCTGTTTGCTTTCCCGGCTGGCACCATTAGGAAGGACCACTTGAGGGGTGAGTTAGTTTTGATGCCCAACCCGTTGGCGTTGTCATATCCTGTTTAATAGGTCATCATGCTGAAATGCAGCCCCGTCTCCGCTGGAGCAGGAAGCAGGACCTGCGGCTCCCCATCAAGGACACGGCAGTAGGAAACAGAGGAAACATCTCCCCGTTGCCGAAGTGCGAGAGCGGAATGACAATGTGCTAATGAGAAGGCTGATGGAGGGGGGACGCTCCTTCTCAACAGGGTCCATGCACTGCTTCCTTGGCACGACCGAGCTGCAAATTGGCTCCCCCGATTCTTTGATTAGAGATTTTGATGAAAAGCCCGGCAAGTGATTGATCCTGCTGACTCATGGACCCAATTTCTCCTCCGATGGAGACAGTAACTGCTTGAGATGGGTCAGATTTTGAGGCTAACCAGCTCGGGTAGACTCGCTTGTGTTTGTTGCTTTGCTTCCAGGCTGGCGGTGGCTGCTTATTAGCCTAATGACCCCAGTTACCCAGCACCATTTATCTGCCTGAGTGAGATTTCTTTAAAGGAAGATTCATGCGTCTCGAGCACTGTGCGACCCCGAAGGCTTCAAAACCCGGCGAGCTGCTCCGGCAGCCCTGCTGGGGAGCTGATGCAGGGGGAGTGTGCCAGGAATAACCCACTAATGAGCAAAGCTACTTCTCCACCCAGCAGCTGGGGAGGCCGCTGGGAAGGGCTGCAGAGCAAAGCGGTGCCTGCTTTTCCCTTCCTCTGCTTTTGAAGGCTGGCTTGTCAGGGATTTGCCACCTTTTCCTGGTTTCTTGCAAGCACTGCGTCTTCCCTGCTGCTGCCTTCCTGATGTTTGCCATGCAAACACGGCGTGCATTGCTCTGTCGCTGCTCTTGAGGATGCTTCTGGCTGGAGCTGTGAAATACATCTTGCCTGTGAGTCCTTGTGTGGAGGTGGCCTCAACGATGTGCAGGGCAAGGGGGCACCCGCCTATTCAGAGCTGATGGCAGGCAGCACCCCCATGCAGGGGAAAAGACAGCTGGTGATTGCAGTGGACTTTTTGGGGTGACTTCTTGTGCTGTTCCCACCTCACAGTGATCAATGCCGGGGGCTGCAAGGGGAAAACCACCCCTGGCCCCATAGATGTTGAGCCAGTGGCTGGAGTTGGAGAGCTGGGGAGACGCAGCCCAGGGCTGGAATGAAGTCGCCGGGCTCTGAAATGATTTAAAGCTACCAGCAGCCTGATGATATGTTGTATTTGGTGACAACATCTGTTCAAGATATTCCTGTCCCTGTTACTCATTCCTGCCCACGGACAGATCAGGGAACTGATCTGATGTAAATACATGCGTTCAGGGTTTTCTGGGGTGAGCTCAGGTTGCAGGCTGGCATGGGTGGGCATGCCGTGCCACCAGCATGGATGGGACCATGGGCGACGGTGGTGTTGCCTGGGGCTGGAGTTGGGATGGGGGCTTTGCTGGGGCGATGATGTGGCAGGAAGGGGTCAGGACCTCTGCCTGGCCGCTGGCTTCTCCTGGGGCTCATAGTGACTTGGGCCAGCACCGCTCAACCCAGGAGGGCTCGTGCTGTCCATCTCCCTTCCTCCTGTGCCTCCTTGCCCCCTGTCTGAATGGTGCCAGCTCTGTCCCAGCGTACTGCAGACAGGATGAATCCCTTTCCAGGAATACATTAACCACAATGCTTTTATACAATGTGGTAACAGCGTGTGCTCATACCTGCTGATGTTTCCCCTGTGCTTGACACTGAAATTGGTTTAAACCTCAGTAAGTGTCTAGATTTATTTTAAAATATTGCCTGGCCCTCGTTCAGCTGGGATCTCTTGAAGTGTGCCACAATGAATAACATGGAGAGACAGCCTGCTCTGCAGGCTTAAGCTTTCATTCCAGTCAGGACATGGAGGCTGCCACGTTTTTACATCCCTTCAAGAGGGTGGGTGGGATAGGGTACAACTCAAAAGTCAAAAGACTTTCTGTCTGCCACCAATGGAACGAGAGGAGCTGTTGGGACTTTTGGCTGCCCTTCCTTGATGCTGGAGCCTCTGTGCCTTAGTGTCCCCCATCCTCTGCACATATCAGATGCTCCCCTGTTAGACACAAGCATGAACGCTGTCACAGAGAGCACCCAAGTACTCTGGGTGAGGAAGGCACCATTAACAGCTACAAATCCTGCAGTTGTGGTGTTGGGTTGTTTTTTTTTTTTCCCAAGGTGGAAAGTAATTTAATTCCAGGAAGCTCGCTCCCCCAGTTAGCTATGTAAATGCAATGTTGTGATTTTTTTTTTTCCCCCAGGTGTTATGCAGATGAACGGTGTTCCCAGATATCCCACACTCACTTGCTCCCCCCCTAGTAGTTGGGATGCAGGTACTCCTCCTGCGCTGGGAACAGCCTCGCTCATCTGTTTAACAGATGGATGTGGCTTGTTCCAGAGTGAACTGCATGGCTGGCGGCTGCCATCCTCAGGCTCACTCCTCAAGAGAGGACCCTGGAGCTGGGGCTCAGTCCTGGGTTCAAGCCTGTCGCCAGCCAGGCTGGAGAAGGAAGAGCTGCATCCACCTGGTGGTTTGTCCATGGATGGTGGTGAGTGGAGGCATGGGGTGTGTTGTCCGAAAGGGGCTTGTTCCCTGGGGAGGGCATCCCAAAAATAATCAGTACTTCAAAAGCTGGTGTTGATGCCAGGATGCTGCTCGCTGGCATGGTGCAGCGAAGGAGCTGTCATGTCCTCGTGGTTCCATGCTGAGAGCTGCAGCTAATGTGACTACACCAGCTCCAAGCAAGTATTTCCAGCTGGTGCTGCCCTGCCAGCTTGGGAGCCCAACCCACCCTCCCTGGCAGGACACACAACCCCAGGTTTCTGCTCCGGTCCCTCAGCTGCTGTGTCCTCGTCACCCTCCACAGCACAGACAAGAGAGGCCCTTTGCAAGGAGAAGGGACCGAAGTTATGGGAAAGAGGAGGGACATCAATGCCGGAGCTGAGCTCCAGTGGTTGAGCAAGGAAGGGAGGCTTGGAATAAGAGGAGGGAGCTGGGGCTGGGCAGTGCATGCTCAGGGACTGGGGGAGATCGCTTTGGAAGGCTGCAAAGGATCCTGTAAGGGGAGGATGGCTGGGCACCAGCCAGCTCTTTGAGGTGGTAACGAAGTCATCAAGCAGAGCTGGCGTGTGCTGGTGAAGCCTCTCTAGTCTGGGCATTGGGGAGACAAGCAGATCTATAGGATGCCTTGTAAGTGGAGGGGTGTTTTAGGGTTTTGAGTGCTGTTTGCTGTTCTGTGGCTTGGAGGGGAGGAAGGCAATCGTGTGTACGTCTCTATCTCACAGAGCCAGGGGGTTTGCTAACAGGAAGGTTTCTTTTTTTGCTTGGCATTAACATTTCAAGGTACAGGAACTCTTTTGGTATTTAGTGTTTCATGGTCCTTCAGACCGGCTATTAATACTCCGCATTCTGTGCGGGGTGAAGGGAGCTGGAGGGGCTGAACTTCGAAGGAAACCAGCCTTTTGGTAGAAACCCTACAGCCACAAGCAGAGCATTTTTTAGCTGCCCTGACCTGGGGGAAGAGTTAAAGCCCCTTGCTAGCAGGGAGAGTGGGTGGTTCAGCTTTTGGGCCATGCTCTAAAGGGAATGGATCTTGCATCAAAAAAGCAAAGGTTGCACGTGAAACCGTCCTCCAGCGTAAGGGTGACTGAACATGCCCATGGTTTTGCTGGGTCACTGCTTGGTCTGTTTGTGGAGGAGTCACGTCCCAGCAAAAGGCCCTGCTTTTGAGGGGCTCTCAGC
The DNA here is from genome assembly GCF_000687185.1 of Egretta garzetta. Lineage (NCBI taxonomy): Eukaryota > Metazoa > Chordata > Aves > Pelecaniformes > Ardeidae > Egretta > Egretta garzetta. Next base: position 527,193 of record NW_009260435.1, on the reverse strand, counting down.
CTGTTCTTCTCTCTGCTCCATCCTACAGACCAAGATCGCTGTTGGCGATCCCTGTGGTGGCTAACTCAATGGTGCTTGGACCAGCTTGTGTGCTGATCTCTGTAAGTGGGTTCTCTGTTTACCCATTCCCTCAAGGGTGTGAGAAGGTGCATGGCATTAAAAAAATGGAAATTTTGGGATTTCCAGGCTGTGTATCCACAGTAGTGACTTGGCTCCTAGCAGGAGCACCTCCCTCTGGTGGGGCCCTTCAAAGGTGGAAGATACCGTGCAGAGGGCAGCAGCAGATCTGGTTCTGGTTTTTCTTGTTGTATGAATGGAGGATGTTTTGGGGTTCCTGTTGCACCACCTCCGTACCTGATGCTCCCAGTGCCTTGAGCCCTGGGGTCAAATGCAGGGAAGAGGCTCTCCTCAGCCGCTCTTGGCCGGGAGAAGAGGATGGGTGAGATGCACCACATCTTCATGGTGTCCTGATAGTCTCCAGCCTTTGGCCGCAGGAACAAGAGCGACCAGATTTGCAGGTGCCTGTTGTTTCTGGGCAAGAAACCAATGGCTTCATCCTCTAGGCCACGGAAGCAGCTGGATTTTCTGGACAAGGAGGGGGAATCCAATTTGGCACAGATCCCAAGCTGATAGCACAGGGAGCCCGTGATGAGAGGCTGGCTCCTCTTTTGAAGCCATTGTCATGAAGCGGAGCATGTGAAGTTGGGGCAGGGGACCAGGGTTTTGTTAAATTGGACATTTCTGGGCACAGAGAACTGTGTTATGGTGCCATGCTTTGCTCCTTACCCACCGCTCTGCTATTGTGCGTTACCCAAGAGCCTTTGGGAACCATCCTCATCGGTCAACCCATTTCAAACATGGTTCTAAAGCAGTGCCCAGGGAGAGGTGCCTCGGCAGCCCACGTCGACCAAGAGATTCCAGCCTCCTGCCAGCAAGCAGGGCCATTAAAAACCCAGTCTCCTCTGGGAGCTGATGGTCTGGTACAGGAGATGGGAAGAGAATCACTTTCAATTTCCTGTTGATCCTAAGGAGCCAGCGTGGGAGACTCAGATGGCCTGGCTGTGTTGGTGCCTATTACCTCCAGCACTTAGTGCCACTCTCAGGTCTGCTTTACTTCTCAGTTATAGGAAATCAAATAAAGAGAAAACCACTTAGGATGATTTTAATCAGAACTTGGCAGAAGAACTTAAGGAAACCCAAGAAATCTCACTCAGCTTCATGCTGAGATTGCCTATGAATGAAAAGGGCAAAAACAGGGCTGGGACTCAGGTGGGTTAGGTTTCTTCTGGCTGGTTTAACGGGATCATGTTAAGGGTTCCTGCCTCCCCTGGGCTGAGTGAGAAGAAGGAGAAAACAAGCTGCCTTCAAGGCACTGGAGACTTTGCTGTCAGCTGGAAATGAGGCCAAGCACTCCGGGAACAGTTGATGAAAGTCATCCCAGACCTGCTGGAGATGGCTGGTATGGCTTGGGAGGAGAGGAGTGCTTAATTTATAGTAACAGTGGCCTTGCAGATTGGGACAGTAGTGTGATACGGTTGGATTTCTTCAAGAAGTTGACCTTGACAGGCTGGAGGAGTAGGCCCATGCGAACCTCCTGAAGTTCAACAAGTCCAAGTGCAAGGTCCTGCACCTGGGTTGGGGCAATCCTTGCTATTGCTGCAGACTTGGTGGGGGTGAATGGGCTGAGAGCAGCTCTGTGGAGGAGGACTTTGGGATGCTGGTGGGTGACAAATTGGATGTGAGCTGGCAATGTGCGTTTGCAGCCTAGAAAGCAAATAGTCTCCTGGGTTGCATTTAAAGAAGTGGATCCGGCAGGTGGAAGGAAGAGGCTCTCCCTTCTACTCCACTCTCGTGAGACCTCACCAGGAGTACCGCATCCAGCTCTGAGGTCCCCAGTGCAGGAAGGACATGGACCTGTGAGAGCAGGGCCAGACGAGGGCCAGGAAAAAGGTCGGAGGACTTGGAACACCTCTACTGTGGACAAAGGCTGAGAGAGTTGGGCTTGTTTAGTTGGAGAGGCTCTGAGGATACCTTACTGTGGCTTTTCAATATATAAAGGGGGCTTGTAAGAAAGCTGGAGAGAGAGTTTTTACCAAGACCTGTGGTTGCAGGACAAAGGGCAACAGTTTTAAATGGAAAGAGGGTAGGTTTAGATTGGAAATAAGGAAGAAATGAGGGTGGCGAGACACTGGAAGAGGTCATCCAGAGAAGCTGTGGATGCCGCGTCATTGGAAGTGTTCACGGTCAGGTTGGACGGGCTTAGAGCAACCTGGTCTGGTGAAAGATGTCTCTGCCCATGGCAGGGGCTTGGACCTAGATGATCTCTGAAGGTCTCTTCCAACTCAAACCATTCTATGATTCTAAATTGTTGATGGTAATGGTAAATGTTGCTGGGTACGGAAAATGCTGCTGTGAGGGTCAAAGCCCTCATGCATTCAAAACCCTCTGGGTTCAAACTGAGGCATGTGTGAGGAGTGTCTCCTTGCTTGGACAAACTTGTTGCTGTGATGGGAAATTCATCTCTGCTCTCCAGACCCTCGCTTAGAGCTGACGGTGAGTTTCCCATAACATCTTCTCAGCTCGAGTTTTTCATTTTGGGGTTTGGCTCAGTTGTACTTCTGTAAATTGTTATTTTGGAAAATCTGATTAAAAATCTATTGAGCGGTACGAGTTGCTTGACCATTTAGGGGAAGGAGAGCTGCAGGAGTGGTTCTTGTGTGCATGTCCTGCAGATGGGTAACCCAAACCAGCCTTTATTTTCTGATTCCAGGCGAGGTAAGCATGTAGTTTTGGTTTATGAGTGTGGGCCAGGTTCTGCTGAGCAGAAACCCCCCAAAGTTGTGTTTGTTTGTAAAGGGCTCTTCAAGACTGTGTTGTACCGTTGCCTTTTGTTTTATTGATATTCCAACATCTGGACTGTTTTGCTAAATGCGCTTTCATCCAAGAAGAGGTTAAGGGAGTGAGAACTGTTCTGATAAAGCTGCCAAAAATAATCTTTGCTTGAGACTAAGTACTGCTCTCAGGACTTTCTCTTGTAAAACAATTTGTGGGTGAAAACAATGAACAACCCTGGGAAGACCCCAAATGCTCCAGCTGGTCTTTCCTGCTGGGGGTTATAGGACTATAAATTCTCCGTGAGAGTGTTTGAGTTTGTCACGTGCTGCGTGAGATGATCTAATAGTGGTCAGGGAGGTTGCAGGAAATTGTGGTTGAGGTGACAGAATCCTTGAGAGGAGAGATCTGCATGCATGTGGTCGGGTTGATGGGAACAGTCGAACCTGCTAATGCACCCATCCACCTTCATCGCTTCCCGCTATGGATTGCTTTTGCTCCTTCAGGATGCCGTCTGATCCTGCCACAAACCAACGTACTGAGCCTGATAGCTGGCATAGCTTTAGGTGTTGAGGATGCAATGGATGATCGTTAGGGTATTGTATGAAGAGCCATCTGAAAAGTAAGTTGGTGCAGCATTGGAGTGTTTGGCTCTCGGCACCTGGGAAGTGCAGAGCTAAGCTGAGTGCAGCAGCCTTAACTCTGCCCCCTTCATCATGCTCCTTCTGGCAGTGTTTTCACTAAAAATCACATGTCCGTATGCTGTGACTTTGTTTGACAACTTGTGCAGTAAAAAGGAGCTACGCTCCTTCCTTGATGAGATGTGTAGGTATACACAGCATGTGTTATCCGAAGTGGTGTGGCCATGAAACAAAATACGGTTTTGATGCCATCTGCTTCATAGGGGCAGAGTTAGATCCGCTGGAGGAAGCTTAGTGTGCTCCCCTGCCTTGCATGGGATCAGCCCTGGATTTGTGCTGCACCTTGCCTCTCCCAAAGGATGCGGGATTGCTTGTTTTGGGTCAACTCGGTTAATTCACAATTAACTGAACACGGACAACTCTTAACGCACTATTAAGAAAAGCATGCTTGTAGGAGGACTTTCTTCTGAACCTCTTGCTGGTGGCTTGTGTATTGCATCAAGCCTTAGCGTTCATGCTTTGTAAGTGGGACTTTCCTGGTGAGAACATTAGTGGCTGTCATGGCCCTTTGAGTAATACACAAAGCCAGGCTTTGACCATGCTGCCACTCAAGTTCATTTAAAATGACCAGCGGCTTTGGAGGGAGCAGGAGGGAAGGGTGAGTGCAACTAGGGGATGACACCACCACCGGTGAGGAGAGGATTAAAGTCATGACCGATAGCCTTGACTCCATAACCAGTTTTGATACTAACCTGGAGGAGGTTGCATCGGTGGGACAGCGTGTTCCTTCTCAGAGGCTTCTCTTGGCTCTAGGAACATGAACTCGGAAAGCACCATCAGGCTTGGTGGCTCTGCCCATAGAGCTCCTCCATGTCGGCCAGGAACCACTCTGGCTCCTGCCTGGGATTACAGGGAGTGGGGCAGGGCAGGGAGCCTGGCTCTGGAGACTTGCTGGAGGACTCCAGCTGGCTTGTCACCCGAATTTGTAGGGACTTAACTGACCTGTCCTGGCACCGGTGTCAGATTTATTGCTATTGGCAGGCAGTTGCCTAAGTGCCCGGTGCAGCTTCTGCAGCTCTTGTGTTCCTGGTGTGGCAAATGCTGCTTGCTTTTTCTGGACCAAAATTCCAATCTCAGCGTAGGGTTGCTTGTTAGGCTTTTTTGAAAGTCCGGTACTGCGTATCTCGACACTTCATCTTGTTTCTCATGGAGAGGTGATCATGCAGTATATATTTTTGAGTGAAGTGTGATCGAATTGGGGAAGATTTTTGTCCTTACTCAGACCTTCTCTGCCTGGGGGGAAGGAATCTTTTATCCGTGTATATTTTTCATGCGCACATTAGCAGTTTGTGGCCTGGGCTTCACATGCCTTCTGCCCTAGTTGCTGGGTAGTTTTAGCCTGGTGGTGTTTTGCTGTGAAGACACTGGAGCTCTCCAGGCTTCACCTTGCAGAGGAGCTGCTTTTTGCAGGGGACAGGACAAGGGGATTGCCTTGGACTTGCAGCTGGATCTAAAGGATCATCCTTGAATCAGAGTGGGATGCGGGATGCTGTCATGTGGGTGTGAGTGCACTACCTGGGGAAGTTGAGCTTGGCTCTGGAAGGTGGTAATTTCAGAACAGTGGTGTCTTACCTGCAGGTCTTTGCCCCAATGTCTAAGCCTGTCTTCTTGTCTCTGGCTGCGCCAGCGCCTCTGCCATTCCCTCCTGTTGTCCTTGTGGGGGAAGCAAGGGAACTGGAGGAGCCAGGTTTGGTTCCACCTTTGGTGTCGGCGGTATCTGACTTGCAAAGCCCTTCGGACAGGTTGTGCTTTGAGATGATGCACAGTGTGCAGATTTTGTATGGAGGTGCTGGATAGGGATTCGTTGGTAAAGGAGGCAGGGCAGCCAGGTAAAACACCCCCTTAGAGCAGGACAACCTGCTCTGGGGGGTCCTGCTTGAGCAGAGGGTTGGACCAGATGACCTCCAGAGGTCCCATCCAACCTCAACCATTCTGTGATTCTTTCGCATGTGCTAGTGGTTCCATACTGGAAGGCTCTCCCACCAAAGCCAACTCATGCACAAAAGCGGCAGTGTCAGGATGCGGGCGTGTGCCGAAGCCTGCCTGCATCTCAAGATGTTGCTCTCCCCTAAGCTGGGTGTGAAGAACAGCAACCAGTGCCCTGGACCAGTGAAGCTTCATTTCTGTGGCATTTGGTAAACCGCAGCTGTGCTGACCAGCTAAATCGTCCCAAAATGAGAGTTTGCATTTTCTTGGCTCCTCCATAAATCTGTCCGGATATCAGAAGTGGACTGTTCCACCTCCTCTGCCACATTGTTGCCTGCTGTCCTTGTCGAGCATCCTCTGAGTGCCTACACACAGCTTGCCTGTTGCTCAGGAGCTTGCCACGACTCTTTGTACCCTTATCCTTAAGAGCTGGGTTGTCCTGAATGATGACAGGCTGAGATGTGAGGTCCTGCCTTCCTCCCTGCTGCCCGGGGGAAGACTGCAGCCATGATCTTCCTACTTGATGGCTCCTACCTGGAGAAGGGAGCAGGGTACATGGAGACAGGAGGCAGCACTGGGGTGATGTTCGGCTTTGGGATCTCCAGTCTTGCCTGTTGTCCTGAACTGCTTTTGGCCCACCCAGATTTCAGGAGATGGCTCTCTGGACACAGTAGATACTTGGTTGTGATCTCTTGGAAGATGGAAAATCTCACAAAGTTCATGTTCAGCCTGAGCTCGGGCACAGGAAGTTTCCTGCCTACTTGCGTGAGCATTGGAACTTTGCTGCTACACTAGGAGGTGTCCTGCCTGCTCTTGGCTACCTCTTCCCACACTGATGCTCAAGGGTTTGTGCAATCATGTGGGGAACTGGGTCATGAAAATGATCCAATTAAAAGCTATGCCGTGCAACACCAAAAGCAGGTTTTAACCAGGCAGTTTCCCAGCGCTGCACAAATGCTCGTGTTAGTAAAAGAGGGCTTTGGGCCAGGGTGGCCATGGTTGGAGTGTGGTGGCATGGTTTTGTCTGGTGGTGGTGTCGGTCCATGAAGACTTGCTGAACGTTGCCTGTGTTGGTAGGCAACCCTAGGGACAACAAACTTGACTCCTGCTGGGATTTTGGCTGGTGAGGCTTCGTTTTCTTCCCAGAGAACCCAGTCTCACTCCCCTGTGTATGGGTTGACTTTTCAAGGCTGCCATAGCTCGTGGAGGCCCTCCTTGCCATGGTTCCAGTAGGCTCCTCCTCTCCCAAAGGTGCAGCGCAAAGGGCTGTGGGTGCAAGAGGAAAATGCCAGAGCTACACCACACCCATGCCCATCCTAGCTGCCTGGGGCGAAGGGGGTTGCCTTCAGTAATCCTGACTAATCCTATAATCTGTATTAGCACTGATAGGTATTAAAGCAGCAGATAAGGTTCAGACCATGGCTGGGAGCTCAGCGATATCCCCACCCTCTTCCAGCTAAATCTGTGCTGATTGTGCTTTCTCTTAAGGGGACCGTGCTCGTTTGCTGAGCAGCTGGAGTGGGTTGAACCGGTAGATTAGCTGCTCCCCATGAGCATGCCCTTGTTGCTGGGCTCCAGCCTGCCAGACAAGTCCATCGATCTGTCTACATATGTTCCTGGTGACCAGCATCCCGTGCTTGCTGGAATGAACCCTTCCAGCTGCGTGCACAGCTGAGCTGGAGCAGATCTGCTGCCTCCTGCTTTTTATCTGTTACGTCCACTGAGATATAAGCCTGACTTGGCTGTAAACACTTTGTGGAGCTCTTAGACAACAAATGTGAAGCTTTCCTGGATCAGCCAGTGTAGCTGATCCAAGGTTCCTTGCTGCCTGCTGCTCTGTAGCAGGATTTCCCTCCTACCCCATCTCCAGACCAGGACTCCCACCACTAGGTCCTCCTCCTCCAGGCCTTCTGCACCTCTTCTTTTTGAGCACCTTTACTCATGACTGATGGCTGTGATGTTCTCACTTGTACAGCACTTGGGCATATGTGGTTCCCCAAATGGTCCAGTGCTCTCCCATGAAGGTGGGACTCCAGAGCTGTCCACCTTATTTGGTAGACAGCAACCGAAGGTTGTTAATGCCTGGAAGAGCAGCTCCTCGTTGAGTTCACTATGCAAAGCAAACAGTCCCTGTGGTTTTTGCCATCGTAGGCTCATTCTCCCTTTCTCTGTCCTCTTCCAGCTTCTTCCCATCCTCATGGGATTGCTCCGAGTTTGCCACCAGTTCCCTCATCAGCAAAGCCACAGTTAATCCTTCTCTTAAATCCTTTAAGCTGTCAGCAAACAACCCCCTTCTTAAACTTCTGGCACGCAAGCTTGGCTGGGACGAGCCTGGCTCACAACCCCAAGGTTTTATTTTTGTTCCTGGATCACCAGCTCCTGGTCCCATTTTTGGCCGGCACTGGAGGCTCCCCCCACTGTCGCTGTGGAGCAATGGCTGGCTTGCTTGTGTGTGGCCTAGAGTGATATATTCTAGGTGTAAAAATATTCAGGTTCTTAATTACTTAATGACAGGTTCCCAGCCTGTCATGTTGTTTGAAGTCGCGGGTGAAGATTTGTTGCTTAGATTCAATGTGGCTGAGGCCTCAGCTCTCTGAGGAGCCTCCTGTCCTGCGGGGCAGCATGTGTTGGCCTTGCTTCTGGTCTATGGGCTGGACATGCAGCCAGGGGGACCAAAATGGGCTAGAAATCTAGAATAAAGCTTTTTTCCATAGGCATGCTCACCCCTCTACCCGAATCCTCAAATCTTTGCGTAGCTGTTTCATGCTGAATGATGAGGATGGTGCATTGACAGTTTGGCTCTTCCAGGTTCGTTATTCCTTCAAAACACAAGGTTGTGTCATTGGTTTGGGCCATATTTTTCATCAGTGATTAGGTTGGGTACTTCAGTTCTTGCATGTCTTCTTTTGGAGGATCTTTGAATATCCCCTCCTCAGAAAATCGGCATCCTCGAAGGCATTCGGCAGAACCCAAGGGAACAAAAAATCAGTGAGCGCTTCTCAAAGTCTCAACCTGTGTGTCTTGAGCTTCTGTCCTGTGTAATTTGGTTTCTCTCTTAAAACTCTGGATGAAATACGCTTTGAAAGTTGTGCGATTTGCATTGCACTTGCTCTCCAGAGCTGTGGAACAAGCACCCACAAACCTTTCCCCACTCCTGATCCCAGGGGGAGGAAATGCTCCAAGACTCCCTGGGGAATATCAAATGGCGTCTTGCCGCAGAGTGGCTGTGTCTGGGAATTACTTGGTAAAACAGAAGGAAGAGAAAAAAGGTCAATACAGTGTTGGCAGCCAGCAGCTCCAGGAGCCTGCGTCCTTCAAGCTGCGATGGTTCAGCTTGGTGACTCTCGGCTGTCTCAGGTTCTCAGCTTATCCCTCTGGTCTGGCAGAGGAAACAGGATTTGGAGGAAAGGCTGTATGAAATTTGAATTTCTGAAAAATTGGTTTCTTTAAAAGAAAAAAAATCAGCATGCTTGTTAGCACAGACTAATTGTGAAAGCCATGCAGCTTGTGAGAGGGGACCTGTGAACACCCTCTTTTTGCACAGGCTGTTTTGCTGCTTGCTCCTCTCCTGGCAGCGCAGGGGAAGGGACCGCTTAGCTCCATGTTCAGGCAGTGTCTCGCTGGCGGCTGGATTCACGGAGCA
>NW_009260435.1:514951-517435 GCF_000687185.1 Egretta garzetta | reverse complement strand
TCCATGTTCAGGGAGTGTCTCCCTGGCGGCTGGATTCACGGAGCAGCCAGCTCTGCCTTCGAAGCCTGTAACTCTGTGACAACCCCGGGGCCGAATGTGGGGTGAGTTGAGGTGGGAGAACACCCATGGGCAGGTGCTGGGCAGCTGCAGAGCTGCTCCCATGAGCAATGCTCCTGCCTGCTGGTTGCCATTGCTCTTTCCAGGACCTCAAGGGAGGATCAGCCTCTGGGTGTTACATGCTTTCACAAAGACTGATGTGCTTGCTCACCTACCACTGGCAAGCACAGGCTTGAACAAAAGCCTGTTGCCTGCATGTGCATGGTTGGTTTTGGGTGTTTTTTTTTTTTTTTGCAAACAAGCTGGGTGATCTCGGCTTGGCTGTTGGTACCGCGTCTTGCAGCATATGACAGATAATCGGCCTGGCTCCCTGCCCGCAGAGGAGGCGAGGCTCCTATCGATATGTGACCTGGAAAGGCACATTGGCTTTATAAATCACTGGCTGCTGCTGCCGGTGCTTTATGCCTCTCTCCTGCTTCTTGGCAAATTCAGTATCTGCCGCGAAGCGACCCAATCGCTCCTTGCTGCTGGGCAAGCCTGCTCCTTGCAATTGGAGTCCACCTGGGGCGAGGAGGCAGGGCAGGCTTCCCTTCTAGTCCCCTGTCGTCTTGTAACGTGGTTTCTCAAGGGATGAGCAGGAAAAGTAACTCTTAATAAACTGCAGGCTGGAGGCATGGCTCACCCCTCTGCCTGCACTCCTTATGATATGGAGGACATCTCCCTGTGGACACCCAGACTGCCACCCAACCCCAACCAACAGCCTAAACCTTTAAAAGCCAAGGATTGGTGGGTGAAGCATGGTTTTGCTGTAGCAAAGCTTGGATTTCGAGCAGTTGGCTGGTGCTCAGCCTTGGGGTGCGTTAGGTTTCCAGCTCGTAGGGCTTGAACTATACCAGCTCCCTACTGATCTGCCACAATTGGTTGTGAACCGACCCAGGAGCAACCACATGCTGGAAATGGGGTCTGTGCCTCTGCTCCTTTTTCTAGAAAGGGTGAAATCAATGCAATGAAATGTTGTGGCATCTCCTTTGGGGGTACCAAGTGGGCTGTTCCCATGGGTATCCTTGGAGAGAAGCTTCTGCTGCCAGCTGAACCTGTCCTGCCAGCTCCCTGCTCGAGCTGGTGGCTTTCCGGCACGGAGCACCTTTTGCCTTTCCTCCAAGCGTACCTGCATTTGGAGCCCAGCTCCTTGGATTTGTGAAGCCGCCAGCAGGTTTGCTAACAAGCAGGAGGAGGGCTTGGGATCTGGCCAAGGACTCTGCTTGGCTCCATTACCAGAGCTGAGTTTTGGGGTGTCTCAGGCTGTCCTGTCTATTGTAGGGAGCAGGGGGGATGAATCCCCCAATTTCGGCACAGGCTTGTTAATGAGCCAAAAGCTGTTTTCCATCACTGGATGAGCTGCAGCGGGAAATCGCTCGGTGGGGGCATGGTCAGGCCCTGAGCTTTGCAAGCACTGGCAGTCCCCGGCACTCGCTAAACAGAGCAAAAAATTGCCGTAGCACTTTATTCCAACAGCAGGAACAGAGGCGAGTGGAGCTGCCAGCCTGCCTGCGCTCGGCTGAGCACGGAGAGACTGCTGCTGCCTGACTTTACCATCCTGGACCTGGCAACGCCGCTGGGCTGGGCTGCCAGAGATGATGATGAGGAGGGTTAGGTGAGGAGGCTGCAAACTGGTTGGTGGACAATTCCCACAGGCGCTTTCCTTGTTTGCCTGCCTTCCTTTCAGGGCCAGCTTTGCAAGCTGGGGATCAGACCAGCAGCTCCTGCTTGATTTCCCCTTCCTTGAAGGTTTTTGCTCCAGCTGTTGGTGCTGTTGTATTCAGGCTTTTCCTTAAGCATCTGCTCCTTGTGGCTAAAGATGGAGAAAAGCTGGTCATGGATCCTGGCACATGGTTTGCTGCTTTTTCGCAATGACGCTTTTCTGGCATCCCAGTGCCTCCTCCGCTTTCCAGGCTGCATTTGGGGAGCTGCGATCTCTGGGATCAAGCCATGGAGGCTTTGAAGGACAACATCTCCCAGTGAAGAGCTTCACTCTCCTGCTTGCTGCGGTCAGTGGGACAGGCAGGGGGTGACAGTGGGGACCAGGCAGCGCTTTGGGTGGGAGCTACGGTGCCTTTGCAGACCAGAGCCCCAGCACGCTGGTGGGAGGCTCCACCTCTAGTCCCTGCTCGCCTTTGGCAGTGGTGTTTGCCAGACCTGGGGTTTTGCAGTGGCCTGGGAAGCGTGCAGGAGGGTTTGCGCATGCGGGAGGGTTGGAGACCTCTGTCTGGGGCTAAGGGATGACTTCAGGAAAAGGGCTTGGGGCTTAAAGCACAAAGAAAGCTGTGTTAGTGGTCCAGGTACAGCTCAAGAGACCCCCTGGGAGCGGGATGCGGCGGGTGAGGCCACCGCAGCTGCAGCTGTGACTGTAAATAGTGCCCCTCTCCT
>NW_009260435.1:511439-514920 GCF_000687185.1 Egretta garzetta | reverse complement strand
CTGTTCCTCCTCCTCCCTGCCAATAATTGCTTAGCGATTGCTGATGCAATTAAAATAAGATGTGTCTGCAGTCTCTGCGCTCGCCTCCCTCCTCTGGGGACTTCCTCTGCCTGTGTGTGAGAAGGTGGGAGCTGCTGGCTCAGGAAAGCAGCTCAGGTCCCCGCGTTGGCTGGCTTCTTGCAGCTGATGTCTAATGGAAAATGCATATTTTCCGTTGCTTGGGGACGAGGGTTTGCTTTGCAAGTGCAGTGTTGTATGCATCAGCCTGATGAGGCACTGGGCAAATCCTCCAAGGTTGAGCAAGACCTATGTGGGGGAAGCAGAAGGTGGGGAGCCCACCCCTTTGGTTTTTTTGGGTGGTCTCCATGCTCTGGAGCATCCTCCTGCTCTCCAGCTGCAGTGCATGTGCTCCCGTGGCCTTGGTATGGTTATGAAATGCTGGAGCTGAAACCCTGAGCTAGGCTTGGCCCCAGGAAGACTGTGGCGTTGGTTGTCCCATTGTGGCTGTATCTGGACTGGGAAGCCAGCATAACATAGCATTGGATGGGCCAAGCAGGGCTCGTGGAGGAGGGTGGGCAAGGGGTTGGGCAGAATGAGTTTTAGCAGAAGGGTGGGATGTAGGAGCCTGTGCTGCAATGGCTTGTAGGAACACTCCCAAGGCAGCAGAAGTAGGGGCTCCTCTAAGTCTTGTGTTTCCAGCTCCAGAGCAGCCTTCAGCTAATGCGTGCATGAGGTTTATGTGGGTCACTGTCTCGCTCGCTGCATTCTTCCTCTTGCCTCTGCTATGGGGCATCTCGCAGCTGCCAGGCTGAGGTTGTGATGGCTGATGTGTCATCTTGCAGGGTTGGGGATCATTTTTGCAGCAGCTAAAGCCGAATGACTGACGAGTCACGGTCTCTTGGCTTTCAAGGGAAGAAAAGTGACAGCCGTGGACCATGAGAGATGTTCAGCTAAAGGAACAGGACCCTGGCTCTGTAATCTCTGAGGACGGCAGCTGCAGAGGCTGTAGGCATAGAGGCCAGAGAGATCACAGCAGACATTTGCTCCCCTCTGGGTGGGAAGGGACAGTGCTAGTATAATGGAGAAAGGCTTTTCTCTACCAGTCTGCATTCCATACCTCTCCCTGCTTGCATAGCTCTGCCCAAGGCAGTGTCCCCTGGAGTGACTCCAACTCCCCTGTCTCTGAAACTTCATGTGTCTCCTGGTTTCTTTGCTCACTCCTTCTGGAAGTCAGTGCTGTTCCTCCAGCACTGCCCATTTGCTTTGGTGCGTCACCTTGGCTTTTTGCGTCCTTGTTCGTGTTCCTCTGGTTACTGTTACCTTGTTCAGCGACTTTCTTGAGATCCCTTTCTCCATCATGTCCGTGTTCCTCCATGTGAAGGGCTCTCTGAAACGTTGTGCTTTGCTTCCTAACTCCTTTTTTTTGCCCCTGTACTTCTGCTTGCATGGTGGGAGTGGGTTGGGTTGGCGAAGGACTATGTCCTTGGGTTGTGCCACTGGGCTGCGTTGTGTTGAATGTCCTTGGGGACCTCCTTGCTTGTCCTTGCATGAGCTACACAGTATTGCTTAGGGAATGTGGCTGTGGCATCTACTGTGGAGAGGAGCTTGGCAATGTTCAGACAGGCGCCGGGGCGTCACCTTCTGCCTATGTTTGATGAAAGCCTCCATCAGGTGCAGATGTTGGCAGAGACCCAAAGCGAGGGCAAGGGGGGGCTTCTGCTGCCCACACCACTCTATGCATAGGAGTTGTCCCAAACAGCCGTCCATCCATCTGCCTCTTGCCTTTGTGTGTACCTTCCTGCCTGCTCTCAGGCTGCCCTACAAGTTGTACAAAGCCTTTCTGCTCCCCGACCGGTGCCCTACTTCATAGCCCTGACCTGGGGCAACCCTGCTGTCTGCAGACAAGCAGTCCATTAGCATGCCCTGGCATCCTGGAGCTTCTGGTTGGCACATTGGGGACCTTCTCCCTCAGTCCAAATGACGCCTCATATGATTATTGTCAATAAAAAGCTGTTATTCCTTTCCATCAGGTACAAGGCGAGAGTAGATGGGTGTGTACAGACACGCCACCTCCCGTGTTTCAAGAGAGATGGTGTGATTAAAGGTCAGATGAGCTTATTCCAGGCAGAAGTGCATTTCTGCTTCATTGGGCTGAACTAGAGGTATCTAAAGCTCTTGGCCAACCATTTTGGTGGTCCTGTAGCTTCCAATGTAGGGTCTGGAAGACCGTCCCGTTGGGTCACAACACTGATCCAGGACAAGCATGTGACAGTGACGTTCTTGGGCAGGACTCTGGTATTGTGCCTTGTCCCATTTGCCTTGGTTTTGGATTTTTGGGTGGGGTTTTTTTTTCCTCCCTAAGAACCTGGACTTGGGGAAAAAAAACCCCACACCCTCATTAGGAATCAAAGGCCAAGAAACACTGGGACTGGCTTCTCGGGGAGCCTGGGAATGTGGCGCTGTAGAGTAGCAGGGTCCCTATATGACAAGGGCATCCTTTTTACGGAAGCAACCAGATGGATGACTTGACTGATGCCCACCTGTGGCCTCCAGGCCAGCTCTGAACCTGCAGTGTTTCTTGGGCAAGACAACTTTTTAATTGCCCATCGAAGCCAACCATTGGGTGTGGAAAGCCCTGGGGAGTAGATAAGGGCTCCCCGATCCCTTCCCACCTCTCATTAAGGCAGGAGGGGAGGATGGACGAGGTGGAAACACGTGGCCAGCAGGTAATTAACCTCAGCACTTGCTCCCTGTTGACTTTTTTTTTTGCCTTGGAAGAGCTCTCCGCAGCTGGGAGCCTCTGTGTGCAGCCATTGGTGTGCTCAGCAGCCATAGTGGGCTTTCCCAGTCCAGCTGGGGTGCTTGAGGTGCAGCACCAGCACCTGCCAAAGGCTCCGACTATTTATACCACCCTTGCTGGGCATAAAAACTCTCCAGGCTCTGGCTTATGACTCCGTTGCATCTTTTCAAACAGGACCTGTGTTATCCTCCATGGGTTGCCTGGTTCAGCTGAGAGCACTGTGATCCCTCTCGGCCCTGGGGGAACAGCTGGTTTGTAATGATGGGCATCTGAGCTTGGGACTGCGGTGACCAGCAAAGCCCAATACACGGCAGGGCACCTTCAGCATGGCATCCTTGGTGCTAAAATGCCTGTATTTATTGTTATTATGATCTTTTTCATTATATTAGGGTTGTTCTGCCTTAGCTTGCTGTTAATTTGAAGAATCAATTGAATTTCAATGGGGCGGGGAAGAAAATCTATGAAGATCTGGGCTTGCTTGTGGTGGGTCCATCTCTAGCAGCATCTTTGCATTATTTTAGGGATGCTAGCTAAAAATCCAGTATGTTGGTTGAATACAACCTTGGCTGGCTTTCAGCCCTGCTGCTGCCCTGACTGTGTGCCTGCCAGCTCAGGCATCTAATTTTTGCTCCTTCCTGGAGCTTAACCGAGCTGGAAGAAAGCTTCAGCTGTGGGTGGTGT
>NW_009260435.1:506950-511428 GCF_000687185.1 Egretta garzetta | reverse complement strand
CCACTTGAAGCTATTTTTCTATTTTTACAGAGTGCTCTCAAGCAGGAGCACGGCTGCAGGCAATGTAGTGCTGTGATGCGCATCACGAAGCTCCGCTCCCTGAGATGTGCTGAAAGCCCCCAGCCTGGCTCCACTGCTCTCTGGCTGGTAGGTAGCCTGCAGGTGATGACTTATGGTCTGGCTCAGCTCTAGCTCATCTCCTCTTCTCCCCGGCTGCGCAGCTTCCCTGCGAGCGATTGATCCTCTGCAGTCGTGCTGCTCGACTGCTGTCGGCTGTCAGTTGTCAGCACAAAACCTGCTGGGTGAGACCTTCAGGCATCGCAGCCCAGCTGTGTCCAGCAGCTGGGGCACCGGCTTGCGGCAGCACCGGCAGCACGGGATTTGCAAGATGCGTTGACACAAGGGTGTTTTTTTGGCAAGGGAAGTGTGGGAGATACTGGACCCATGATGAGTGCCCAGGGTTTGACCTGCAGGTCAGGGCAGTCGGTGGGAGCGGAGGTGCCTCGCTTGACATTGCCGTGCTAGGGGTGTTACAGAAGGGCAGCACTGAATGCTGCAGCTCCGAGCGAAGCTGTGGTTGTCGAGCCAGTGGGTACAAACCAGACTTATACTGCAGGAGGGTTCATCGGCAACGCCCAGGTTGGGGCGGGATGTTCCCCTTGGCTCCTGGGGCAGAGCCTGGCTCTGTTCACCCGCCTCCTGACAAATGCTTTTGATCAGACCGGAGCCACCAAAAGGTATCTGAGCTGAAGAAGGGAGAGCTGCTTTTTACCTTCAAGGCTGGAATGAAAATCCAGAGTGATGGTAGGGGGTGGGAGTGCAAAGTTCATGTGCAAAGCTCGTTCCTCCTCCTCTTGTGACTCACAGGAGAGTTTTCATGGCAATGCAAGCATGTGTCCTGCTGCTTTGGGGTCGGTGGGCATGACTGGGCACCATTCTGCTTGGGGATTAGCGAGACAGCAGATTGATTTCGATAATTAAAAAAACCTTGGGAATTGGCTTGAAAAACTTTCTATTGAACTTGCCGCGTCCTGCAGGCACAGATGCTTGCATGTTCCCAGTAGGAGCTGATGGACATGGGTGCAAGCCGTTGCTGGAGGGATTGGGAAGAGCACAGCGTGTCAGCCAGAATAGCCATATTGGCTTCTGCCGCTTTAAAAATAGGATGTTGGAAAAAACGTTGCTGGAAAGCTGGAATTTGGGGAGCGGAGGGAAATGCAGAATTCGTGTGACCCAGCGCAAAAAGTGAAGATGTTTGTTATCCCCCATCTCAGGTTTTTGTCTTGTGTGCCGGGGAGGCGGAGGTAGGTGCTCAACAAGTGGTGCTCCTCCGGATGGGAGTCCCCAAAGGGCAGCACTGCACTCGTGCCTACTGCGGCCACCTTGTATGGGACACGCACGGTGACACCTTTCTCTTGCTTGCCCACATCCTTGTGTATCATGTGATGGGGCTTATTTCTTGCTCGCTCCCCTCCTGTAATCTCCCCGTCAGGCTGTTGGACAGAGCTGGCTTTGTGTCTGGAAACCACCAGGATCTCTCTTGGCAACTTGAGCAAAATCTACAAAGAAGAGGAGATGAGAGCCAAGCAGGCAGCTTCCTAAACGTGCAGCCTGCAAGGGCTGGGACGTGAAAATCATACCAAAATAGGTCTTTAATATTAAATAGATGGAAGGAAGATGTCTCCTCTTGCCTGAGGGATAAATAGATCTGAAACTCCTCCTAGAGTTTGCTGCTTATCACATCTGAAATAGTGGTGTTTTGCCGTGGAATTGAGCCTCTCCAGGAGCCACGAATACCTGGCTACGATGTGTGTGTAAAATGCTCCTGCTTTTGCGGCGTGTGTGCAGCATGCCAGCAAGTCTCCGAATGCTACGCCCAATGAAGGGATTTGCTTTTGGATTTTCCCCCCAGATCTATAGCTGTGTGTGCCCGGTGGTCTGGACAGGGGAATGAGACGTGATGCTTCTAGACATGCCACCAAGGCAAGTGTCGAAGCTGGCTGCAGTTCCCTGGTGCCCTTAAAGCGGTGCTCTCCTGGTACTAGATCTCCTCCAGAAGATGTGCAGGTGGCTCAGGAGATGCACCTTGCCTCGCAGAGACCTCGTGTCATCTCCTTCCCCACCACCCCTTCCCCAAGCAAATTTACTAGGTATGAGTGCTGAGCGCACAGCTTGCCTTCTCATGCCTTGGAGACAAGAGTCCACGAGACCTTCAAGACCAAATGTTGTTTGTTGCTGCAGGCTATTGCATTTCTTGCACAGGAGAAATGCTTAGAAAATACTCCAGCTTGCCGACTGCTGATTGTAGGCAGACCGATGCAATGGGAGAAGGAATTTTTTCTTACCTGCTCAGCTGTGGACCTCCTGGTCCAGCCATAGAGGTGGACTTCTGTGCTGAAGCTGCTCTCTCATCACAGTGATGCTTGTTATCACGGTTGCAATGCGGAAGAACCTCGGGAGAAGAGAACCGTACTAAAATTTGGCTGGTGCCTCGTCTGAACTTGGGCAAGTCCAAAACTGTTGAAAGTTGTCTCTCTGTGGAAGGACGAGGACCGCTGCCATGTAGCAGGAGTGCCGTGAATGTGGATGTTGGTGATACAGAGCCTGGCGTGGGGGAGAACTGGGGTGTCAGCAGCACTTGGGTGCTGAGAGGGTGCCATGGGGAGTGATGTGGGTGCCTTGTGGTACTGATGGAGGGATGTGGGGAGAAGGGAAGGAGAGCAGGAGCACGGATGAAAGATTTTTCCCACTTGGAAAATACTGGTGTGCGTAGGAGGAATTGCACTGCTGGCAAGTTGTGGCTAACACTGTTCTTAACTGTTCTCGTCCTTGATTCATTCCATTCCTCCTTGTCACCCTCCGCATCACCCTGCGTAATTCCTTTCTCCTCTTGGTATTTTCATCCCCCGTGCATTTGTAGATTACGACTGTGTCCCCATGTAGCTGTCGTTGAACCAATTTAGCTCTTTTAATCTCCTTTTCCAAACCAATCCCTTCAGCCTCCTTGTTATTTTTGTTCCTCTTTGAACTTCCTCCAATTTGTTGATGTCCCTTTTGGTCATGAGATATCCAGAGCTGAGTGCAATCCCTGCTCTCTTGAGGAGAGCCATCAGGGCTAAACTATTAAATTGCCCCTTCTCTGATACTGTGTCCAAACTGGATCAGGGTTGAGAGAGGCAAGGCTGGTTTGGTGTAGACGTGGCTGAGCAAAGTACTGTTTGCTGCTCCTGGCTCTGCCTCCGGGTCTCTTTTTGCAAGCTGGTCTCATCGCATTAGTACCTGGTTTCCCGGTGGCTATGGAAGATAGGAGAAGTGTAGCTGTGCCAGATTGGTTGACACCACATTGTGCCTCTGTGCCACCTCTGTGCTTAGAGGAACCTCTAGGTCCTGTTGCATGGACCAAGACCATAGATATAGGTTGAACGTAAGGAAGAAGTGTTTTATGATGAGAGTGGTGAGACACTGGAAGGGGTTGCCCAGAGAAGTTGTGGATACCCCGTAATTGGAAGTGTTCGTGGTCAGGTTGGATGGGGCTTTGAGCAACCTGGTCTGGTGAAAGATGTCCCTGCCCACGGCAGAGGGGTTGGACTAGATGATCTCTGAAGGTCCCTGCCAACCAAAATCATTCAATGATGCTAAGATGGTGTCTTGGAGATAAGCCCCTTCTAGATCATCAGAAGGACCACCTTGGGGTAATGCTCAGCTGACTTACTTAATGTCTCTAACTCCATATCCCCACTACTTCTCTTGTATGGTGACTCCAAGTGTGTCTAGTGCTTGCTTTTGGGCCCATTTGCATCCCTTGGATCTTAGGAGATGCAAGCCAATGCTGTAGTTCTGGCTGTTGTGGAAGGGACAGCCAGCCCATGCCACATTTACAGCTTGGTTGATGAAAACACCTGGAAGTCAAACCCCTCTTTCACCCCCCACCCCATCAGTTCTTTCTAGGCTATTCTCTGAAAACAGAGGGGCCTTTTTTCAGATCATCTCTGGTGCTTTACCAGATGGAAAGTTGGTTTCTCAGCGGTGTGATAAAACCACATCTGCGCATGTGGTTGCGTTGTCCATCATGGTTCCTTTGGCTTGGCAACAACGGCAGAGTGGTTGCGGTGGCTTGTGGGCTGGGCTTTGTCCCTTCTCACCTGGGAATGGGTACTAGCAATGCAGTTGCTCTGGATACTGGGACTGATGGGGAGAAAGGCGGTCACTAGACTGTGCGCCCAGCAAGCAGAGAAACCTATCCTAGATGAGGCAGGTTGGAGCCTGGCTCATTT
The DNA here is from genome assembly GCF_000687185.1 of Egretta garzetta. Taxonomy (NCBI): domain Eukaryota; kingdom Metazoa; phylum Chordata; class Aves; order Pelecaniformes; family Ardeidae; genus Egretta; species Egretta garzetta. The sequence goes on along the minus strand of NW_009260435.1, from coordinate 507,154 downwards.
TTGCTGCAAGTCTCGGATCGATCTCCTCCCCTCTAAATTTACTAGAGTAAATTTACACGAACTTTGCGCAAGACATTGTGCCTGGATGGGCATCATTAATTAATTAAACGATTTATTTATTAATGCTCCAAGTTTACACACTGGTGTGTGTGCTTGCGTGGCCGTGCCCTGACACAATTTGCTGGGGGCCCAGCGGGCCCATCA
>NW_009260435.1:483682-506889 GCF_000687185.1 Egretta garzetta | reverse complement strand
AATGAAGAAAAAGGTAGAGCTGTGCTGTTTCCTAACCAAGAGCTGAGCTGCTGTGCCAGCTTCTCGCACTTGGTCCTGACCTACCAAGTGTTTCCCTTGGCTTGTGGTTCTTGGTTGCTAATCCCAGTAAAGGTTTATTGGTAACTTTTGGGTTCTCATCATCTCCAGAGGGCCTGTTTTCAGCCTCTTCTATAGTGCACAGCAAACCAGGAGTACCATGTTTTTCTGACCTATTTAAAGATAGCGGAGGAGTCGGGTATCCTCCGAGACAGACCTGGCCTGGGGTGTTTGCATGGGGACGTCTAACTGTGGTGGGAACCTGCTGTCTAGGGCTTGTGCTGGTTTGTACCTGGCGTGGCAATGCTTGCGGTAGGAACTTCAGCTCGAGCATAATATCCTTTTCCTTAAAAACGGAGCTTAACTGCTTTCTTTAGAGCCTCCTGGGAGTTACAGGATTACCCACGCTTACTGGCTGACCACTTGATAGGACAAGAGGAAATGGCCTCCAGGGGAGGCTTAGGTTGGACATTGGGAAAAATTTTTTCCCCAAAAGGGCTGTCAAGCACTGGAAGGGGCTGCCCAGGGCCGGGGTCGAGTCCCCATCCCTGGGGGTATTTAAAAGCTGGGCAGATGAGGTGCTTAGGGCCAGGGTTTAGTGGTGGGATGGCAGGGTTAGGGTAATGGTTGGGCTTGGTGATCTTAAAGGGCTTTTCCAACCTGAACGATTCTAAATGGAGATGTCAAACTCTGTAATATGTTCTTTGTCCCTAGAACTGCTTGGGTGCTGGGTCATCCCGGATGCTGGTGTTCAGGATCCCGGCCAGGGTGCTCTGTAGCACAAGACAGACTCCACAGGTCTTGTTGCCTACTGGGGTTAAAGCATCTTGCCATGAAGATGCTGCTTTATCATGTGATTTCCATTCCCCGCTTGGCATTTGGGTTTTAGGGTTGTCTCTAGCTTGGCTGTTTGCAATCTCTGTATCCTTTGGCTGGGTTTTATGTAGCCAGTGGTTATCAGCGGGCTTTTAATGGCAGCTGGAGCTGCATCACACCACAGCAAGTGGTTTGTGAAAGGCCTCCGGGATTTATATCCTCCTTCCAGGAGATTGATGCACTGAGGCACTCTTGAAACTTTCTATGTTGCTCCTTTGCCTGCTCTAATGTGCTGGTCGAAGAGTACCAGTATTAATGGTGGCTGTTAGAGTGCTGCTTGGATTTGGGTGTGAATTTTATGTGATCCAAGGAAGAAAATGTGTCTGCCTTGCTGTCATTGTGGCTTTGGTTCTTTTGCTTTTCCTCTTCCTGTGTGAACATCTTTTAGTGGTTCATTGGGAGCGGCTGGGGAACAGCAGCTGGAGGAGCCTGGTGTAGATGGACATCATGAGCTGGGGGGGGTTCAGGGAGTCGAAGCGCTGTCTTCTGCAAGAAGGTTGAGTGCAGAGTTGGGACCTTGCTGGGGAGCCAGTTCCTGCAGAACAGGCGGTGGCCTCCAGCCCAGAAAGCAAAGAGATGATGACATGTACTTCTCTGAAGGGAAGCGCTGAAGGGCTGGGCTGCGCTGGTGATTGAGAAGGTCCCTAGGAAAGAGCCCTGCAGTGTCTCCCATGGAGAGGAAGGATCCTTTTTCTGCTTGGGTAGAGTTGCCTGGTTATTTTCTTGGGTTTGGGGGAAAGAAAATAAAAAAGCGCAAGACTTAGCCTTATGGTGGTTTTCCCGCTTAGCATGCTGGCTTGAGGGACACATGGTCAGCGGTGCAGGGGATGCTGGAGGCAGAGCAGCAATGTAAGAAGCCAACCACACATCAGTGATGATGGCCACGTTGACAGGAAGGTGAGCACGAGATGAGGGAGCTTAACGTGAGACCTGGGTTCCCAGTGGGAAGATGCATGCTGTCATCAAACCTTTCCTGCTAAGACAGCACTGCTGGAGGTGAGGATGACTCTGGTGACCAGAAGCAGCCTCTGGATGGCAGCAGTGGTGCTGAAGAAGGGGCCAAAGGCTGGGTTGGTCAATGCAAAGGATCTTGTAGCTGCCTGTAGTCAGGCTCCATGTTTCCAACCATCTCAGCCCTCCCTTGACCCAGACACATGCCTGGTGCTTTCCTGCGTGGGATCTTTCCCCTTTTCACCACCAGCCAAGCCGCTTCATGTTTGAATTCGATAAAGGAGGTGAGTCTGGTGCAGCCGCTCTGCGGGATATCAGCCCAACATCCTCGGTCAACTGGTTGGACGCATGCACGGAGGTCCCAGCTTGGATTTCATCTTTCCCATGTCTCTCGCTCACATCAACTGTCCCCTTTCATCGCTGCTCTTTGCTACCTCTCTCCTACTGGAGACACCTTCCCCTCCCCCCCCGATCCGATCCGATAGTCTTTTAAGTGGTTGGAGCAGGTGACTTGGTGCCAGCACGTCTGTCTTATTGAAGACATGGTAATATGCAAGACTGTGCCTCTGTGGCGTCTGCCGCCTCTTGATCTCAACATGCTGCAAGCGCCGAGATAAGACTCGTTGTGTTCAAGCAGGGATTTTATTCCCCTCTCCACCGGAGAACGGCAGCCCAGGGAGAGGAGGCGGCTCATCAGAGATTGTGCTGGGTAATATTTGAATTTCTCCAGCAGCATGGCCAGGGTTGATTTGTGTACGACTGTCTGGATCACCTGGGAGCTGCGTTTGGGTCAGTCCCTTGTCACTGGTTTGGTGGGAGGTTGTATCTTCAGCGTTTCCCCAATATACCCATTACCACAACTGGGTCTGTTTTCAGCGGTGGTGGGGCTATGAGCTTCGTGCAGAAGCCCTCATCCAGGCTTTGGTTTTCATTACGTGCTCACATGCGGCTGGGACAGACTTCCCCAGCCAGATCAGGGTTGGACTAGATGATCTCCCGAGGTCCCTTCCAACCCTTGCGATTCTGTGATTCTGTGATCTTCCCCAAAATACCCAGATAAAGGTGAGTCTGGGTTTGAGAAGTGCCTGTCGACCCCAGCTGGCATGCCATGTTGTGCCAGCCCTTTGGCCGCAATCTCCTCCCACTGTCTGCAGGGACTTGCCGATCAGGGAAGGGGTTTGCATGGATGGAGGCAAAGCTCCTCTACACAGGGGACAGCTGGACCTTGGGGCTGGGATGCAGGTGCTTGGTGTGGCCGGGAGAGGATGTGCAGACAGCCTCTTGTGGGCAGAGCCTTCCCATCACACTGTGCCATCAACAGCCTGGCAGCTGGGAGATGCCAGGAATCTCAGGCAGGTGTCTGGAGGGTGAGACCAAACGGTGAGGAGCACTGCAGACAGGCCAGGGGACATGGGGGAAATTGGTCTCTCCCAGTTTGGTTTTGGGGGGATGACAAGAGTCCTGGGTAGCAGAGCCAGTCCAGACCATCTCGTGCTCACTGTCTGCCTCACAGCCTGCCATGCAGCCTGGGGCTGGCTTTACCTGCTGGCTCCCAAGGACAACCAACATCATCTAAGGGGGGAAATTGGGACTTCTGCTCCTTAAAAATCCTTAGTTCCTGTCCAAATTGCCTGGCTCTTCTGGTGGTGGCACTGGCCATGAGGTCCCACTCTCAGTTGTCCTCTCTGCAGAGCATATTTGGGGAAGGTGATGCTGAGCCCCCTCCAGTCAGAGGCGCATGGAAGCATTAATCCTTCCTCGTTGTGGCATTTACTGCTTCCTGCTAGAGGGGGCTGTCGGAAATGATGATTCTCCTTTTTCCTTGGACCAGCTGCCCTGATGTCCCGTGGGCTCGGATTTGCCAACCTGAACGTGTTCCCGTAGAAATAACTGGCTTTGTTTATTTAAGCTGGCGTTTTTCCAGGGAAGAGAAACTTTCTTCTGAAACAGATTTCTTTTTTTTTTTTTTTTTTTTTTTTTTTTTTACATCTTGATGTCAGCAACCTCAACCTTCAGCTAGTAAGAGGGAAGAGGAGCAGGTAGCAGTGTTGGGCTTGGTGCCCCACACCACACTCCCAGCTCCATCCGTGGACCCAGTGCTTGTGCCACCATTATTTCCCTGCACATGGGGTTTTGTTGGAAGCTCTTGTTGACTGCTTTCTTGCTGGGGTCCAGACAAATCCAGCCAGCAAACAGTCAGGTTTCATTGCCACTCAGGCTATTTGGGGAGGGGGTTTTCTGGACCCTCCAGTGTGTTGGGATGTTGTCACTGGGGGACGTGACCCAGAGCTCTGGGCAAATCTGTTGGAGCTTATTGAGCAATGCTTGCAAGTAGATTCAAGATTGAATTGTAGGCTTGGTGGGCACCGGTGCCATCAGAGAGATTTGTCTTCAGGCTCTGCATAGCCGGCTTTGGGGATTACATTGGAGAAGACTTCGGTTCCTCTTTGAAATCCTTGCCAAGGCCACCAGGAGTGGAGGAGAAGCATCTTGGGTGCTGTGGTTTTGAGGTTTGGAGATGACTCCCAACGATGCTCGTCAACTGGATGGATCTGCTCCCTGGCTATCTCTCTTCAAGGAGCTGGAAGCTCACGTTCCCAGGTTCTACTCTGAAAAAGTAAAGGTGTTGGGGATGTGGTGACCAAGCAGGACGGACAAGAGTGACATCAAAGCTCCCAAACATTGGGCTGAGACATGCAGTGACGTGGGAAGTGTTGGCTGCAGCCTTGAGCAATGCTCCTGTGGTGGAGCAGTTTTGGTCCGTGTTTTGTCTCCTGGCACATGGCAGCTAAGAGTTTGTGATCAGTCATGAGACTCCCCCTTGGCTTTTGTTTGTTTGCATTTGCAGGAATTGAAGGACCCCTCTAGATGAGAAAAACAGGCCACCGCACTTGCGTAGCTCGTTAATGTGGGGATATACTGGAAGCCTAGCACCGTCTCGGATGCATCAGTGGTCTCATGCTGACTACTGCAAGGTCATCGCTGACAAACAGGGTGCAGCTCTGTGGGTGCCCTGCACCATGTGGTTGTTCACACCTCCTCTGTCCTTGTAGGTGCACCACAAATACCTCTGCTGGTTGCTCTTCTCCAGGTTTTTGGCATCCTTGTTGGCTTTTATTGCTAAAAAATGTGCTTTTCTTGACTGGCTGACTTCGACTATTGGGAGCAAACGAAAATACTCATAGATATGAGCAGGTAGTCTGGGTGGTTTAGGGTTTGGCATCAAAATGGGTATGGTGTTTTTATTTTTGTTGTGTCCTCTTTTTCTCCCATTAGCTAATTGCTGCTGTGAAGCCCCCTTGACAGTGGCCGATGTTAATGAAGCTGCGCTGGCACAGTTCTAAGATGGCAGGAGCTGCTTTGTGTGCATCTCCCCATGCCGGCACACCGCCGTGCTTCCCTGCACATGGGACCCTGTCCCACCTTCGACCAAGAGCTGTGATGAGGGCTAGGTTTTAATTACCCACCCAGAGCCCTTTCCCCAGGACTGGTGTCACATTGTGCCATTGGCACCACTCCGGGATCTCAGTGGATTTGCTTTTTCCTCATTGAGCAGTGCTTGTTGCTGGCCGCTGCCTGGGCTTGGCTCTGTTCCACTTCTGTCCTCGGCCGTGGTGAAAGCACATTCCTCATGATGGGAAAGCCTCTGCGAGAAACACAAAGGGCTTTCATTAGGGGAGGCAGCGGCAGGCGGACGCGGACGGCCAGCACTGGTACGGGGAAGCTTCACCCCATCTAACTCCGGTGGAGGGGCTGCTGGAAGCATAGAAGCTCCCTCCAGTAGCAAGCGCGTAGCGGCTGTGTTTGCACTCGCCAGCATTTAATCTTAGAGCCTACCCAGTAAGGAAAGAGAAATAAATTTTCCTTCTGCAAAGGGGATTTAGGGCCCAGAAGTGTTAAGTGATATGCCCAGGGAGGGGAACATGCATTGGAGCTGGAAGCCAGGAGGGTGCAGGGCTTGCTTTGGGGAGCCGGAGATCTCCTCTAGCTCCATCCTCACTAGCTGGAGGAGATGCGAAAGCCGCTGTTTGGGGGTATGAGTGCTGCCCAACCGCCCCAATGCGAGCATCTCCTTTGGCTTCTGGCCCAGTGGAGGGAGCTGGGTGCCTGCTGATGGTGAGAGCAGCCAGCAGAGCTGCCTCAGCTCCCCCCAGCTGTGCTGCAGCCACCAGCGGGTGAATTTTGTGACCTTGCTCGATAAAGCAGGAGGATGAAAAGCCACGGAACCAGGAGATAAGACACACGCGGGCGGGCTGGATTCAGGGATTGATCCATCTGCTTCTTCCTCCAATGTGGCTTTTGGCTTTTTTTGGATGTATCCCAGTGAGGTGGCTCCATTCCTGCCCTCACCCTTGGAGAGCCACCCTGGGCCTTTTTATTTTGCTCTTGAGCTTCGGGCGAGGGAGCAGGAGAGCTGCCTCATCTCCCCATGGTTGCTAAACGAGGCTCTGTTTGTTCCAGTGCAGGGTGAAATATGAAATCCCATCAAGCCGCCTCGCTTATTAGAGAGATCTCAGTGAGCTGCTTATTATGCACAGTGGCGTAATGCAGATTACGAATGTGACCGGGCGATAATTAGCAGAGCTGGAACTGTAATTAAACGCTCCTGTGCTGCGCTGTGGTTTCTGTCGCAAAGTGGAAGGAAGCTGAACAGTTTCAAAACCCGCAGGTCCTTGTCGTGCACATGTGGCTGCTGCTCCTGGGGCGATGAGGGCAAGTGTTCCCCATCACTGCCTGGGCTTTTGCTGCTGCCCACCAAAGTCAGGCAGCCCTGCCTCGTTCCTCGCTGGCTATTTCATTGCTGGAGACTTGCTTTTGGGCTGCAAAATGTGGTGTTGGGGAGTGGTTTGTTTTCTTGAGCCCTTTCAAAGGAGCCTCACGCTTCCTTCGAGCATCTTTCTTGCCCTGGATCCACCAAGATGTGCAGGATGAGGTCGCTGTACTTTGGGGGAGTGATTTGTTTGTGGGAGTGCAGCCTCTGGCTGGTCTGCTGAGGGAGAGCTGGTCCTGCCAGCAGGAGGTTGGAGCAGGTGGTTGGGGAGAAGAGCCTTGGAGCGAGAGCTGTGCTGCCTGTGGAGGGACCTTGTGGTCCAGCCACTGCTGGACCAACCACCTCCAGGCCACCTTTAATGCGGAGCGGGGTGGATGCACTCTGATGAGCCATCCAGGGGCAGGACGGGCGCAGAAGGGCGAGGAGAGGGATACGGGCATGCGGGCAGAAGGTGCTTTGTGCTCTCCTGCTGGAAGAGCAAATCCACCTGCCCTGGTGGAGCCAGAAGATCTCAGAGTTCTCCACGGGGTGCATGTTTGCATCCCCCACCAGCAACCACCTCCCTGGGAGCAGGCAGAAGCCACTGGGTGGATGTGATCTCCACCTCTCTACTCTTCTGCCTAGAGATTGGCCTTTTGCACCTTCTCTACTTGCAAACGGTGTTTCTGTTGCTGAGGATGCAGAGAGGCTTTGTGGGGTCACGAGTTGCTTGGGGAGATGGGATGCTCCAGCCACTCGCTGCAGTTGCAGGCACCATACTGCGCAGGGCAGGTGAGGTTGGACATGCAAGCTTCTGCTGGGTTTGTTTATCTTGCTTCAAAGGATGGAAGCGCATGAGCAGGAAAGCGAACAGATAATTTTGGTGACTGGTCAGGACCAGGATGCCACTTCAGGGTGGGAGTCTATTTGGTGGCTGTCAGCAATGTTGGCCAAGGAGAGGCAGCAGCAAGGTTGGACGTGTTGGTGGGCTGGTGTCTGTGTCCCTGCTTGGTGACCAGCAAGCTTGGCCTCTGCAAGGCTATAATCATCTCTCCTCAGCAGAGGCTTAGGAGGACATCTCTCAGTATAGCACTGGATGCTCTAGAAGGATCTTCCCCTGCTTGAAGCCAAACCCCAGGTCAGCGCTTGCCAATTTGATGAGTTTCCTTGGTCTGCTTCTGTTTTGAGGTTGCTCAGTATCTTATCAAGTTCATAAACCGTAAAGAGGATGTCTGAGCAGAGGATGAGCAGCTAGCCCCAAAACTGCTGCAAATCCTTGTGAGCCAAGGTGAGGGGGTGACTGACTGCTGCTGGCTTGGCTGGTGAACCCTGAAGGACAAGAAGGTCTCCACCCTACTCATCCCTTGGCCATCAGCAAGTTCAGCTCATCCTTCTCCTAACACTGCTGTAATCTGCTAGCATGGCAGAGCGGCCACGGACTTGGCTTGTCAGCTGCAGAGTGACTTGGCTGTGGTTTCACTTGGCGTGTTGGCTTGTTGGCTTTCCGAGCCTGGTTCTGGCCGTGAGATGTGGTTTCCACGCACAAGGAAAGTGCGATGGCTGGCACTCAGTTGGCTCAGCTGTCGGCTGGGTCAGCCTGTGAAGCAGATGCTTGCACAGAGAAGAGGGTTGTGATCTGAACGCCTGCATCTTCAGGTGGTCACAGGGTAGGTTTGGGAGGAGGAGGAAGTTGGGTTTCATGGACGCTGGAGGGAGACCGCCACTCGTTTGTCCTGTCCTGCCAGTTGAGCAGAAGCCTGTAATTTATTTTTCTTCTAATGAGCCTTTAGGTCCAAAGCCATTGACTGCATTAACATCTGAGCACTAGCCAGAAGGCATCCTGACGGGGAAGCCATCGAGGAAGGAACTTGGCACAGACTCTTTCAGCAGAAGAGCCGATATCTCCTGTGGAGGGGCTTTTGGGTGTGATCTCTGTGACTACAAAGTGCTGGCTCTTCAGGGCTACATGGGTACGGGCACGCCAGGGTTGCAGAGACATGTGAGATTCTTGTCCTCTGACAGGGTGTGGGACTTGAACTGCCTGCTGGCACAGGCACTGAGAAGGTGGCAGCCCTGAACTTGAGGTTCTCCAGGAATGTAGATGCCTGTTGATACTTACTCTCCTTCCCATATTCTCAATGGTGACCGGTGTGTTTCTCCTTCCCCACAGATGGAGTCTCCAGTCTCTACGCCTGCGGTGTTGCCCTTGCACCTCCTTGTCCCTGTTGTCAACAATGACATCTCGTCACCTTGTGAACAGATCATGGTACGCACCCGCTCGGTGGGAGTGAACACCTGTGACGTGGCCCTGGCCACTGAGCCCGAGTGCCTGGGCCCCTGTGAGCCTGGGACCAGCGTGAACCTGGAAGGCATCGTCTGGCAAGAGACAGAGGACGGTAAGTGTCACCGGAGAGCTTTTTGCTCTGCTACAGTGTAATTTTGGAGTTATGGCAGTCTGTCCCTTCCAGCGTCTATGCTGTGTTGCTTGTTGGCAAGTCCTGGGCTCTGCCCCCCACCATCTGGGTGGTCAGGACACAGAGGAGCCCTTAATCTGTCCAGCAAAATGAGCCAAAACTTGCGTCAGCCCAACGCTTTGTGTTATCCCCTTGCCTAGACAGTGGACGAAAATCTAAGCTGCCATTTCTCTGCCTTTCTGCAAGAGCTGCCTTGGTCTGGAGGTGCCAGAGGAAAGGCCGTGCCAGCCTGCACGGGAACTCGACAAAGTTGACTTAGGTTCTGCTTGGCAACCTGCAGGTCTGTCACAAAAACGCTCAAACCCTGGGAGGCGGCAGAAATCTCCTGCTGGATTAAAAAACCCCAGCGGAGCTTTCAAAATCGACTCGGTGGGAGATCAGGCTCTTGTCTTCCTTGCCAAGCCAATAGAACTTTTTTTTTTTTCCCCACTGGAGCTCGTCTCATCTGTGCACAGCTTGGTTTGCTTTCCCAGGTCCTTTGAAGGGTTTTCTTTGCTGTTGGGGCTCTGCCAGGTAATGCGGGGATGAATAGGTGGCTCAGTGACCATGGTGAGCGCTGGAACCTGGCCTTCCCTCTAGCCTTGTTGGGATGCTGGAGGTTTGGGAGGCTCAGGGTGAGCTCCTCATGCTTGTGTCTGGCTTCAGCTGGGATCTGGAAGCAGAAACAGAGCCCAGAGGCACAAAGGTGAGAAAAAGCAGTGGTGGAGGAGGCCAGCTGGTGGTTCACCTCGGCCGGGTAACCAAGAGCTCCTTCTGGACATCTGCTCCTGCTCTTCCATCGCCGCTGCGTGCAGGGAACAAAGCTATTGACCTTAATTCCCTGGCCACTCCTTACTGTCTTCATTATCTCTGATAGAAACTGAATGGAAACCCTCATTCCTGTGAGCTGCTGTTGGGGGTGGGGTGGTGGTGTTGTGTTCCCTTCTTACCCTGTGCTTTGGGAAGATAGGGATGGACCCAGTTTGCCTTTCCTCTCTCCCTACTGGGAAAATGGTTTTGAAACTGTGGTTGATGCAGGACTGAGTACTGTGATGGCCCCCGATGTGCAGTTGGTGACCAACAAAATTGTTCCCATTGGGAAAAGCATCGTGACCTGAACTATTTGGGAAGAGAGGAAAGGCAAACTGGACTGTGTGTCCCAACACTCAGCCCAGCCATGCCTCAATTTCCCCAGCTGAAGGTATTGCTTCTTGTAAAGCGATCAGATGCTTTGCAGACAGCGAACAAGCAGTGCCCACAGGTTTCCTCCGAGCAGATCCCCCAGCCCTGGGGTGGGCAGAGCAGGGCTCCCCAGTGCTCCTGCTTTCTGTTTCCTTGTTCGCACCAGCAAGCCTAGCTCAAAGAAGAGGATCATGGGGTCTGATTTTTACAACATGTGGCATCTTTTTGCCTCGGAGGTGCCCTGTGATTTCCCACATCCTGGCTATTTTTAGTCTGCAGTAATTGGATGAACTCGCACAAAGATCCTTCTCTGCTGGCTGCTGCTTGGTTGCCACCGTTGGGAATGATGACTTTTACGGCCAGCCCTGCAGAAGGCAAATCTCGCTGTTGCCTTGGTCACTTCTGGTCTGCTGCGCACGTTGGTTCCTGTCGTAAACAGCATCTCTCATCCTCGAGTGAAACGTCAGGGTGAAACCATCCCTATTTCCTGCCTGGCCTCTCTCTCCTGCCTTCCCATGGTTAATGGTCAAGGGCGATGCTGGAGGACTTGCTGGACCTGGCTGTCCAAAGCTGGAGCTTGTGAAATGCGCAGGGATGCAGTGAGCAGCTCCCCTCACCTGATACAGAGGAGAAAGCTATGCAAAGGGCATGTCTACAAACCTGAACGAGGTGCTTTCAGCATGAGTGAGCACCCTGTGTGGCTGGAGACCATCCCCAGGATCTCCAGAGGGATCCCAACACCTTCACCAGGAGGGATCCGCCTCTCCCCAGGCTCCTTGTGGTGCTGCAGCCTCTCCAGACTGCTCGGAAGGACCCTGGGGCAGTGGGAGCAGAGGGATGGATCCTCGCCCCTGCAGGGCTGATGGATCTCCATGTGCAGATCCCACCAGGTTAATGAGAGCAGAGCTTAATTGCAAGAGATTTGGCGAAGCAGTTGGTTCAGAAAGCTCTTTCTCCCAGTGCTTGGCTTGCATCTCTGTGGTGGAGAGGAGCTTCCTAGCTCAACTACAGCAGCCGCTTTCTCCCCAAGGGTGACCTCCCTGGAGCAACTTGCATGGGGAGGTGCGGAATTATGGTTGCTCCCAGTTATGTCCTAGCTTCTCGAGCAGGATGCTGTGGGCACTTCTGGGTCTCAGCAAGCCCCCCACCTCTGGGCAGCATTGGGAGCAGTTCCCACTGAACCCCTCAGGAGACCAGGCATCTCTTCTCAGCAGCGTAATGCCTCCTTGAAAATTGGATTTGTGTCAGATGTGCCCCTTAGGCTCCTACAGTAATTGCTCTGATGTGGACCTGTCTGCAAGCTGCTCTTCTCCCAACTACATGTTAATGGCGTGTGCCCCTGAGACGAGGGGATCTGCATTGCTCTGCATGTGCCAGCAAAGGCATATTTGGGCTTGGGCAGTTGCAAAACTTTACTTCCTGCCAGGCTGGGTAGAGGAAGGGAACATAGTTCTTCAGCCAAAGCTCCCTTTCTGTAGAAAATGGCTTTTGGGTTGGCCATGGGGCTATGAAATCGGGGAGAAAGGCTCCTAAAGCCCAGCAACACTGGAGTGTCCTTGGAAGGACAAGCTGGAGCTGACCCATCTGAGATGGGAGTGTGAAGCTCTGAGGAGACCCATGACGTACCTGCTGCTTCAAACACCATCTTCGTCCTCTCCCCCCTCTAGAAAACCTGCTGCAAGACTGCAACTGCTGCCAAAGGCATCCCAGCGGGCTCCCACCACCAGACACTGGGTGCTGGGCTCGTGGTCAGCCTGCTTCACCGCTGCTCTGGGTTGGTGTTGGGCTGGCGGCAGGCACCGGTCGTATGCGCTTTCCCATAGCCACGCTGGTGACACTGTCCCTTTGCTGAGCCCGTCTTGTGCAGAGAATGTGTTTTATTGAAATGCCTTTGGTGGGAGCAGCTGTCTCAGCAGTTCCCGTAATTCTGTTAGTTAATAGTTCCTGCAGATTGAAATCACACCTGAACTAATTATACTGGAAAGCATCACTCCGTTTGCTGCCTCGTTAGCTGTTGCATCTCCTCCATCCCCCTCCACAGAGCTGGTGTCACCTGGCTCAGAGCATGTCACCTCCTTGCCTCCTCTCGCAGTGAACAGACTCCATCCCAGCACCACGCTGGTGCTGTTTGCAACCAAAACAAGCCAGCGTCTGACATGCAAACCCTCCAAGCAACGAGGATTGTGGCGTGGCAGCACTGCAGCAAACTCTCTCCGCATCCCTTCCTCCAGCTCTTTGCTGGAATGGCGGCAGCAGGTCGCCCCTGGCCAAGCTTCTCGTGCTCCGGGTGTTTGGATTGTGCTTTCGCAAATGTCTCATGAGGGTGTGATGGAGTGTGAGCGTCCTCGGGGTCTGCGGATGCTGACGTGGATGCGTCCTTGCACGGAGCAGGAGAGAGATGCAGTAGGGTGGGAGAGGATGGGGAAGGTTTGGAAGGTGAGGGTGAGGACTGGAAGATTTTAGCATAACCGTGAGGAAGCCTCACCCAAATTTGCTGGGTTTGCATGCTGAATGTGCTACCTTGCTGCTACCCACAGCCTTCAGCTGTGACTCTGGTTCTTCTTTGCCTCTGGGGATGTTTTACAAGGAGGATGTGCCAAGATTGCACTGCTCATGGGTGGGCTTTTGGGCTTCAAAGGGGGCTGCACCATCCCCTACTTACACGCTCTGGTCTTCACAGCCATGGGTACTTGAACCTGGGAACAGGAGGGGAGTTTTTAAGGCTGATGCAGCAAGGGTGAGGAGTGGGAATATGGATTTCTCGTTTGCTTTAATGGCATTTTCCAAAGTAACGAGCAGTTGTAAATCCCCTCCAAGGTTGCTGAGCCAATGCGCAGGCTCAACGTGCTCCTCCGAAGCCTCCTAAAGCTGTGACAACACGTCTGTGACCACTCTCATCTTCAGATCAGCAATCCAGCAGTTCGCTCTGGGTGGGAGCATCACTTGGTGACGGGGCATCTCATCTCTGGTGCTGGGAGGGTTGCTGGGGTTTCAGGCTGCTGCCTCGCACCCTCCTCCTGTTTCACCAACGGATGGGGAGGCTGCAAACCCCCCGAGCACAGTGGCTACTTGCGTGTTGGTGTAGAGAAGCAGAGCTTTATTATGCATCATTCCCCAGCGCTCCCCTGGCACCACTGTTTCGTGTCTAATATCTGCTGGCTTGACAGTGCAGGGAGCTGGAGGAGAGCTAATGCGCCGCTTATCGCTCTCAAAGCATCTGTCAGCTTTGTATGGAGGCTGTTTTATCAACAGGTGAGCAATATTCTGCTCCAGACAGGACTATTGCTCGTGTCCATCTCCCCAAGGCACGGCTGTAGCCACCCCAGGAAGTACCAGCTAGGGCTCCTGCTTTAGCTGCTGAGTACTGGATTAAGGGGCTTGTTTACAAGGAGGCTCTTGAGCTGCAAGCTGCTCTTCCATGCTTTCCTTTAAGCTAAAATGGTTTAAATTCCTCTGCCTCCCTTCTCTGGGGGCATGAGGATGGAAGTCTGGGCTGCTCATAGGTGGCCCTGGGGGCTTGGTGCCATGGCTGTGCTCTGCCTGCCCTGCCAAGCCTTGAGAGGTACCACGGGCCCCAAAATCCTGGAGGCATCTTCTGGATGGGCTTCAGGCCATGGAGAGGGAGCTGTGGCCCCCAATCCCGTGCAGGTGCTAGCCACCGTGGTCGCAGTGGGCTGGGCTGTCCTCTTGCAGGACGATGTCAGGACCTCGCTCACAGTCACATCATCGCTGCTTCCAATGGTGGACGCTTATTGCAGGGTTTGGGCAGGAGAGCGGCAGTGGGTGTTACGCATGTTCAGCAGGTGCTGGTTAAATAAATGCCCATCCCATGGGATCGGCGACAAGTGGTGTGGCTTCCTGCAGTCACTTTGGTCACTGGCACCCACAAACGCACCCTTGCTGGCTCATTGTCCCTTGGTGTGACCCAAGCTGAAGGTTTTCCTTCTGCTGTTTCCACGCTCCAGCCTCTAAAGCCCCTCTCATAGTTCTCCTGTCCCTTGGAAAGCAGAGCACTAGACAGCCAGTGACAGTAATCCATCATCCCTGCGTGGTTTAATGGAAAGATCCTGTCTCCCTCTGACTCTGCCCAGGAGACTACTGGCTTTGCATGGCAAGGGTTTGGTAGGAGGGGGCTGCAGGGGGACTTCTGTGAGAATATGCCAGAAGCTGCCCCCATGTTGGACAGAGCTGGCTCCAGGACAGACCCACCGCTGGCCGAGGCTGAGCCCATCAACGATAGTGGTAGGGGCTGTGTGATGACATAAATTTAAGAAAGGGTAAAAAACTGCAGTGGAACAGCAGCTGGGAGAGAGGAGTGGGAATATGTAAGAGGAGCAGCCCTGCAGCCCCTCAGGCCAGGGCAGGAGGAGCTCCAAGCATTGGAGCAGAGATTCCCCACAGCCCCTGGTGCAGCCCATGGTGTGACAGGCTATCCCCCTGCAGCCCAGGGAGGCCCACGGGAGAGCAGATCTCCCCCTACAGCCCGGGGAGGACCCCATGCCAGAGCAGGGGGATGCCCGAAGGAAGCTGTGACCTCGTGGGAAGCCCACACTGGAGCAGGCTCCTGGCAGGACCTGTGGCCCTGTGGGGAGAGGAGCCCAGGCTGGGGCAGGTTTGCTGGCTGGGCTGGTGAGGGACTGCATCCCGTGGGAGGGAGGGACCTATGCTGGAGCAGTGTGTGAAGAACTGCAGCCCGTAGGGAGGACCCACGCTGGAGAAATTGGTGAAGGAGTCTCCTGTGGGTGGGACCCCAGGCTGCAGCAGGGAAGGAGTGTGAGGAGGAAGGAGCAGCAGGGACAGTGTGTGGTGGACTGACCCCAACCCCCATTCCCTATCCTCCTGTGCCACTCAGGGGGAGAAGGTGGAGAAATTAGGAACGAAGTTGAGCCTTGGGAGGTGGTGTTTTAATATTTGGGGTTTATTTCTCATCCTACTCTGATTTGTTTGGCAAGAAATTAAATTTACTTTACCAGGTGAGTTCTTTTGCCTGTGATGGTAATTGCTGAGTGAAGTCTCTCCTCCCTGGGCAAGGTGGCCATGACCTTCCCCGTGGTGTCCTCTGCTCTCCTGGCGGCAGCAGCAGAGCTCTTGCATGTCGGCCATGCACCAGCTTTGGGGGTTGTGTCCTAAAGTCTGGGTGCTACCGGTCAGGCCAGGCTCCCTGCATGTGAACAGGGCTTACGGCCAAGCTGGAGCATCCCAGAAGTGATGCAGCTGGAGGAGAAATTCATGGAAGAAGGGGTATCCCAAAGGTATTGAAGCCGGAGGAGAAATTCATGGAAGAAGGGGCATCCCAAAGGTATTGAAGCTGAAGGAGGAGTTCATGGAAGAAAAGGACCCTGAACGCTTCCAGGCGCTGGAGGCTTGGTAGTGCCCTGGAGTAGGTTCAGTGCAGGATGGATCCCTGTTCCTGCTCACTGGTGCAGGTGGGATGTGGGGCTACAGCGACCCTGGATCTGCGTCAGTTCACGGACCTGCAGGCAAACTGCCTCTCCTTGGGGTGGGAAATGCCACCGGCTGTCGTCCCATTGCCTTGCAGAGGTCCCTTGCACTCCAAAATCAGTGGAAAGCTATCAGGGCTCTTGGCAGGTGTCCTCTCCAGCTGGAAAGGCAGCATCTCCTTGCTCCCCACAAGACTGGGGATGCTCCTCCAAGCACCTGAGCAGTTCCCACGATGCTTGAGGTCCTGGTCTTGCTGGAGACAGCTGAATAGCATCATGGCTGGGTGATGTTGAGCCATGTGATGAAGCGGCTGTGCGTCGAACTGAGAGTGTCCCTGCTTGCAGTGGGTGCTGGTACCCTGGTTTCTCAGCAGGGTTTGGAGATTATCTTGGTTGGGCTTGGGGCCTTCATCTTTGCAAAGAGGGCAGACGTGACTCGGGTACCACCCACTGCCCAGGTGTTTGGGGGGATCCAAGTTACATTTCCCCTCGATGTGATGGCTCCTGGTGCCCACAGACCGGTCTGCAAGCAGATACCACCACTTACATTTTAGCATGGAAGAGCTTTGCCCAAGCAGGGACTATCCATCGGAAAGGCTTAGTCTGGCCTAATTTAGGGCTGTGTTGGGACAGAGGGCTTCATGCAGCTTTGTCCTTGTTCATCCAATGTCCCTACTAACTGGGTGCACCCACTGAGCCTCAGCTTGGGGACCATACGAGGACCAGATGGTGTTTTTCTGCATCCCCCAGCTCCCTTCGTCTCTTAATCCTGTAAAAATTGATAATCTCAGCCACCGCCTTCCTAGACAGCAACCCGGCACCATCAACCCACTCTTAATTTTTCCTGCTGTGGTCTGGCTCCATGGTGATATGAGTACTTGGTGACTGGGATGTTGAGCAGTTTGCACACAGATTTGGGTGGTATCAATGGCTTAAGAGCACCCAAGGTGTCACCTTCCTGTGAAACCAGGTAGGGCTGGAGTGGGTTTCCTCCTCTGCAAGAGCATCGCTGCCAGCTCTGTGCATCTCCAGCCTTGGGGATGCGAGAGCATTGCCTCCTCGCTGCCCGCCCTTGTCCTGCCCGTGCCTGCTCATCATCCTGCCACGGGAGGGGGGACATGGTGGGTGAAAAAAGCTGCTTAGGATCTATCCCCAGGGTTTAAATTGTCCTGGGTTATTGTTGGAGGATTAAGAGGGGATTTGGTATGATTGGTTGCAGTGGGTTAAATATAGGCTGGTGTGTTGGCTTGCTTCGCCCCTTCGTCTTTCGTCTCTCCTGTGATCGTGGCGGCAGGGAAGAAAAATGCCAGCGTGTCCTTTCTAATACCGCACGCAAGAGCCTCTAGTGGCTTGTCGTGCAATTAACTTCCAGCGGTGCCTGGGCTCTGCCAGGGGGGGCAGAGGGAGCTGCTCCTCTGAGTCCTGAGGCTGGGAGGGATGAGCTGGTCCCCGTGATGGGGTCTGTTTTGGGGCTGCTGGTCCCTCAGCTGCCGCTTGGTCCTTCTGCAGCTCCCGGGAGCATCCCTCAGCGGCTCCCTGGAGGTACCCTATGGATGGTGAGTTTGGGCTGGGGCGTGGGACATAGCTGGAAGCTTCCCTGGGTTTTAAGGAAAAGGGGGACAGGTTCCTGCCTGCCAAAAAAAGCCAGGTTAGGAGGCATGGGGGGTGAAGACCACCCTCTGCGCACCCTCCTTGGGATGCCTGGGATCAGCATCCCCCTCTCTCCTTGAGTGGAGCTGCGGGCTCCCAGCAGTTGGTTTCACCACTTGTTTCTACCCCACGTTGTCTCCAGCATTGTGTCCTGGCCACATCGGTGTTAAGGCAGGTCCCCGGTGCCTTCCCCTGAAGGCAGGACCCAGCTCTCCTGCTCACTGGGATGAGCCGGCTGTAGGTCTGTCTTGGCCGTGTGCTGGCACTGTGCCTGCCCACCACCTTCTCCCACTGGAGCACCCAATGTTTTCCAGGAGGAGAAGGGGAAAGAGGAGACCTGTGTTTCACTTCTCTTTCTGAAGGAGACCCATGTGTTGGACCTCGGCTCTGTATATTATCTCCCCCGAAGCCTGCAGCTGGCTGCTGGCACAGCCTGATGGGGGATATGGGCTGAGATTTATAAACGTGCTTCAGGCACAGCTGCTCTGGGCTCCCTCGGCTCCATCCATCTCCCGGGCCAGTGCAGCTGTATATCTCACCGCGCTCATCAACCCTTGCAAACGAGTTTCCTGTCTCCTGAGTTTTACCTTGCTCAGATAAATGTGCCTCGGTACAACAGACTGGTCAAATTAGTTCTGTGGTAATCAGTGCGGTCCATGGCAGGGAGGAAATATCCGCAGTATTATATAAAGTGCTGCTGCAAAAGACCCCCCTACCTCCAAGAAGAGATGCCGAAGGTCCAGGTCCTGGCGCAGGTGTGAGCCAGGCTGCTTCTCTTGAATTGGTGTGAAAAAGCTGAAACCACCAGATTTTCCAAATGCCCAACACCTTTGCTCCACAACGGAAGGAGATGCGACCCCATGGATGGTTCTCCAGGCAGAGATCTGGGGCTGATAGGTGTCCCAGGGAGTGTGGGAGCAAAGCAAAGTGGGGGACACACAAGGGTTGTTCCCCTGAGGTTGGGTTTTCCTGCCAGGGGTGGTCGCCAGCACGGGGATGCTGGGCTCAGCTTGCCATCTAGTGGCAATAGCAGCCTTTTCCAGAGGGCTGTGGGGTTCACGGCCACTCACGGGGGGTCATAGCCCTGCCGGGGGGGAGGTCTGCAGCTCCATGTTGGGGTCCACAGCCTTGCTGGGGGCTGTCTGCATCTTCCCCTAGTGGTTCCCAGCCCTCACTCCCCAGAGATTGCCCTCCCTACCCTACCGGAGTGCACATGGAGCCAAAGTGGATCTTCAGGCCTCCCCAACTCCTGCAGCCCTTTGGGGGTCGCTGCTTTTAGCATCCCCATGAAAACGAGGAAGAGCACTGAGCAGTTCAAGGAGGAGAGGTTGGGTTGATGCTGGCCAGAGCCATGCTGAGAGAGGGGATGAGCCAGGGGGTCTCCAGCTCCCATCTTGGTGCCTCTCCAATGCAGAGCCCAGGGTCTCACCTCTCCTGAGAGCTCAGACCGTTTGTCCGCCTTCTTCCGGCCCTAGAGCTGAGCTCTTCCTCTTGCCTATCTCAAGGGGTAGATCCCCCTTTGCCCCAATGCCCAGGGAAGGGCAAGACAGCATGGGGTCATCAAATCACAGAATTGTTTGGGTTAGAAAAGCCCTTTAAGATCATCAAGCCCAACCATTACCCTAACCCTGCCATCCCACCACTAAACCCTGGCCCTAAGCACCTCGTCTGCCCAGCTTTTAATTACCCCCAGGGATGGGGACTCGACCCCGGCCCTGGGCAGCCCCTTCCAGTGCCCGACAGCCCTTGCAGGGAAGGAACTTTTCCCAATGTCCAACCTAAACCTGCCCTGGTGCAACTTAAGGCCATTTCCCCTTGTGCTGTTGCCGGGTCACACCTGTCCCCATCTGACCCCTTCCTCTCGCCTTACAGGTATGCTGGTGGTCAACGTCACATGGAGGAACAAGACGTATGTGGGGACACTGCTTGACTGCACACAGCACGACTGGGCGCCTCCCCGGTAAGCAGCTGGTGGGGTCCAGCAGCACTGTCTTAGCCCCCTTCGCCCAGGCACAGAAGGCAAACCCAGCCACCTGTGGCCTCTGTGGTACCCAGCACATTCTGCCCTCTGCCTGTGGGGCTGCTGTGGGCATTAACATCTCCTTGCCCAACCAAGCTGCTCCCATATCTCTTTGCCCCTGCAGTCATAGGCTCCCTCGTCCTGGAGACTGGAAGTGGGTGAGCATTTGCCAATGGACCTCTCTTGCCCATTCCTCTTTACTGGAGTGACAGCGGAGGACAAGCCTGTGGGATTGACAGCGAGGGGAGGAAGGGGGTCCCCACTGTGCAGCAGGGATGGTGTAGCCTGGCATGGCCGTCTCTCCATTAAAATCTCCTTGTCCTCCTCCCCACAGGTTTTGTGACTCTCCCACCAGCGACCTGGAGATGCGCAATGGCCGGGGCAGGGGCAAACGTATGCGCCCCAACAGTAACACGCCCGTCAACGAGACCGCTGCTGCCTCGGACAGCAAAGGGACCAGCAACAGCAGCAAGACCCGGGCAGGAGCTAGCAGCAAAGGGCGCCGGGGAAGCCAGAACTCCTCGGACCACCGCACACCGCCCGGTGGCACGGCAGAAGATGTGAAGGCTAGTCCCTCCTCCGTCACCAAGCGGAAGAGCAAACCCCTCTCCGACATGGAGCTGAACTCCAGCTCGGAGGACTCCAAGGGCAGCAAACGCATCCGCACGAACTCAATGGGCTCGGCAGCCATGCCACCCGCCACGGTCAAGGTGGAGCCAGCTGTCCTCGACCGAAACTGCCCTTCTCCCATCCTCATCGACTGTCCCCACCCAAACTGTAACAAGAAGTACAAGCACATCAACGGGCTGAAGTACCACCAGGCCCACGCGCACACAGACGACGACAGCAAGCTGGAGGCGGACATGGACAGTGAGTATGGTGAGGAGCCCTCCCTGCACACGGACATTGGGAGCTGCAATGGCGCTGCCGTCTCTCAGAAGGGCTCGCTCTCCCCGGCTCGCTCGGCCACCCCCAAGGTACGCTTGATGGAGCCCCACAGTCCCTCCCCATCCAGCAAGTTCAGCGCCAAGGTCCCCTGCAAGAAGAAGCTGGGCGGGGAAGGAGACACCGACCCGGGTGCCCTGTCCAATGACGGCTCTGAGGATGGTCCCTCCGTGGCTGATGAGACAAGTAACGATGGCTTTGACTCTCTGGAGAAGCGATGTGTTGATAAGGACAAGTCAAAGAAGGCATCTGGTGCTAAGCCAGAGAAGATCCCTTCCAAAAGCTTGAAGTCTGCCAGACCCATTGCGCCAGCCATCCCCCCCCAGCCAATTTACACCTTCCAGACAGCCACCCTCACCACAGCCAGTCCCGGTTCCTCTGCAGGCCTCACCACCACTGTGGTCCAGACTATGCCCAACAGCCCTCAGCTCAAACCCATCCAGCCCAAGCCTACGGTGATGGGAGAGCCCTTCACGGTCAACCCTGCCCTCACCCCTTCCAAGGAGAAGAAGAAGAAAGACAAGAAGAAGAAGGAGCCCAAGGAGGTAGAAAACCCACTGACTCCCAGCAAAGCCTGCAGAGCGGAGGAAGGCAAGAGCCCTTTCCGGGGGGAATCCAGCGACCTGGGGACGAAAGGCGAGGGGCTGCTGAATGGCTCATCCGACCCCCACCAGAGCCGGCTCGCCAGCATCAAGGCCGAGGCAGATAAAATCTACAGCTTCACCGACAACGCGCCGAGCCCCTCCATTGGTGGTGCCAGCAGGCTGGAGAACACCAACCCAGCCCAACCCATGACCCCGCTGCACGTCGTCACCCAGAACGGGGCAGAGGCGAGCTCGGTGAAGACCAACAGCCCAGCCTACTCAGACATCTCTGACGCTGGGGAGGATGGGGAGGGTAAGCTGGAGAGCATGAAGGCGAAGGATCCGGAGCAGTTGGTCAAGGAAGGTGCCAAAAAAGCTCTTTTCCCACCGCAACCACAGAGTAAAGAGTCTCCCTATTACCAAGGCTTTGAAACCTACTATTCCCCTGGCTACCCCCAGGCAAGCCCAGGGCCCTTGAACCCCGGTGGCCAGGCTGCGGCCGAGACGCAGGCCTTAAAGCTGAAGAAGGACGAGGAGCAGGAGAATGCGGAGGTGAAGGTGAAGAGTGAAGGCTGTGAAGAGAAGAAAGCAGAGCTCGGTGGCTCCAGCCAGCAGCCCTCAGTCATCCAGCAGCGTCCCAACATGTACATGCAGTCCCTCTACTACAACCAGTATGCCTATGTGCCCCCCTATGGCTACAACGAGCAGGGCTACCACGCTCACCTGCTGAGCACCAACCCTGCCTACCGCCAGCAGTATGAAGAGCAGCAGAAGCAGCGGCAGAGCCTGGAGCAGCAGCAGCAGCAGCGAGGGCTGGAGAAGAAAGTGGAGCTGGGCTTGAAGGAGAGGGAGGCAGCGCTCAAAGAGGAGTGGAAGCAAAAGCCGCCCATGCCCCCGACGCTCACCAAGGCCCCGAGCCTCACGGACCTTGTCAAGTCAGGGCTGAGCAAGGCCAAGGAGCAGGGAGGTCCTGACATGGCCAAATCTGTCATCATCCCCAAGCTGGAGGACTCATCCAAGCTGTCTGGCAGCCAGGTCACCGAGGGACTCAAGGTGAAACTCAGCGAGGCCAGCCACCTCGGGAAGGAGACTGCTGAGACCAAGGCTGGCTCCGAGTGTGGCCGGCAAGCGGAGGTGGACCCCGTGCTCTGGTACAGACAGGTAATGCCTACCTGCTGCTCGCTCGGCCCTGCCTGCCAGCCTGGCAGTGGGCTTTCTCCTGGAGGAAGCCCCTCACCGCAGCTTTGCTGCAGGTTTTGCAGGGGCCATTGCCTCAGAGAACACGCGTTGTCCTCTGCTCATGATGGGACTCCGTGAGGGGTCCAGGAAAAGGATGGGGCTGGGAGGCCACGGATGGGCCAAGGAGAGCCTGGGGAAAGGGAGTGGGGTTCACTGGTCTCTTCCAAATCCAGCCTGGTTTTGGGACAGGCTGGACTCGGGGGAGGCAGCTGCTCTGATCGTTGCCTGGTTCTTGCAGGAAGCCGAGCCCCGGATGTGGACCTACGTGTACCCAGCAAAGTACTCGGACATCAAGACGGAGGACGAGCGGTGGAAAGAGGAGAGGGACCGAAAACTGAAGGAAGAAAGAAATCGAAGCAAAGAAGCTGTGTCCAAGGAGGACGGGAAGGAGAGCACCAGCTCTGAGTGCAAGCTGACTCCCACCGAGGAGGCGCGCATGGTGGGGAAGGACCCCAGACCCAGTGTCCATGTCCCCGTGTCTTCACCCCTCACACAGCACCAATCCTACATCCCCTACATGCACGGCTATTCCTACAGCCAGTCATACGACCCCAACCACCCCAGCTACCGGGCCATGCCCACCGTCATGATGCAGAATTACCCAGGTAGGGAGCTGAGGTCTTGCAGACGTTCCTTCCCGGGCTGTCCTTGCTCCGAGAGTGAGGAACGGCCATGGGACATCCTCTCACTCCTGGGGGCACACGTGCAGAGCCACGTGCTCCTGCTGTGCCGCCCAAAGACTCCTCGTGCCCTGACTGCTTTTTCTCCCCACCCCAGGATCATACCTGCCCTCCAGCTACTCCTTCTCCCCATACGGGAGCAAGGCATCTGGCAGCGATGACAGCGACAAGTCCCGAGCCAGCCCCAGTGTGAGTTGTAAATCCAGCTCAGAGTCCAAAGCCCTGGACATCCTGCAGCAGCACGCCAGCCACTACAAGAGCAAATCGCCCACGGTGAGGGTCAGGAGGGTGCTGGCTTTGTCCAGCCCCATGCATGAGCTTCAGGATGGTCCCTGGATCCTGTAACAAGCACAGAGCAGCTCTGCCTGCCATGGGTTTT
>NW_009260435.1:480801-483663 GCF_000687185.1 Egretta garzetta | reverse complement strand
TGTAGGAAACCTGGGGCCGAGGAGTAATCCCACAACTCAACCCCTTTGGAATGGATGAACCAAACCTGTGGATGGGGTGGCCCAGAGGAGCACTGGGGCACTCCAAGAGGAGCGACCAGGTGACACTTGTCCTCAGCCCTGGAGCTGGTGGGTGGGATGCAGGAGCTGTCTCCATCCCATGGCAGTGTAGGATCACCAGCTCCTCTCAGGCTGCGCTGGGATGACGCAGTGGCAGCAAACCCTGGTTTGGGGTGGGAAGGAGCTGCCGGAAATGGGACATGCCTCTGCCCTGCCTCTTTTGGGCTGGTCACAGGCCATCCCGGCATCTCCCAGCAGGGTCCTGGGGCACAGGCAGGCCAATGGGGCAGCCTTGAGTGCCCGGCGTGGGCCCGATGCTGCCCTGTGCCCTGGGGTGGCATCCCTCAGCATCCGTCTGCTTTCTCCTCTCCAGATAAGCGAGAAGACATCTCAGGAGCGGGACCGCAGCAGCTGCGGGGTGGTGGGAGGTGGTGGGAGCTGTAGCAGCGTCGGAGGAACTGGTGGGGCAGAGAGGAGCACTGACCGGCCCCGCACCTCACCATCTCAGCGCCTGCTCTCAACGCATCACCACCACCACCACCTCGGGTATTCGCTGCTGCCGGCACAGTACAACCTGCCCTATGCAACAGGTGAGATCCAAACCTCGTGCTGGCACCTAGCCAGGACCATGGCCATGGCATGGGGGAGCTGGGACGGAGCCGTAGCCACCTTTGGGCTGTGTGAGCCTTTGTGCCAAGATTTGCTTTGACTGAATCCAGCGCTTTCCAGCTCTCCCGGCACAGCTGGGTGCCCGTCCCGGGCTGCTGGCTCCTGACACCACTTCTCCTCCGCAGGTCTCTCCTCCACAGCCATCGTTGCCAGCCAGCAAGGCTCTGCTCCCTCCCTATACCCACCTCCCCGGAGGTGAGAACGGTAAGGCTCTCCTCCCGCGGCACCGCCACACCCACCCTGTTTGGCCTGTGGGCCACTAGGCTGGGGCAGAGGTGGCTGGGACGGGTGCACAGGGGGGTGCCCTGCAGGGTTTGGGTTTGTCCATCGCCCCAGGGCTCACGGGGCTGCCGGCGGCGGGAGCTGACCTGACCTTGGGTCATGGCAGGACGTGACGTGCCGGGACGCTGGGCTGTACAAGACATGTGACTGGCTCACATGGGGAAGCGCTGGAGACTCCTTTAGACATCAGTTGAATGGTGTTAATTGTTCTGCTTGACGTTCCTGCCGTGATCCGAGGCAGACTCTGTCTTCTCCCCCCCTCTCGGACACACACTGACTCCCCCCTCCATACCCTCCCCTTTGGTGAGTGGGAGAGCTGGTACCTGCAGAAATATTTATTCTACTGGGCACCGGCGCTCGGGGTGGAGTTGACTCGCCTGCCTGGTGCATATGAAGAGGAAACGGAAGCACTGAGGTTTCTCAATGGATTTGGGACCCCGCCACATCTCTGCGAGCTGCTGCTTCGTGATGGGGCTGAGCGCCATGGGACTGGGGGCAGGCAGGGGTGCTGCCGCCCGCCTGCTCCTCGCTGGGGTTCAAGGTGTGGGGCCAAGCCCACTGCGGAGTCACAGTCTCAGGAAAAGAAGGGCTGGCTCATGCGGGTGTCAGGGGGGCTGGTGCGAGCTGGGGGGGGGAGTTGTGTCAGCCTGACCGGAGGCAGCGGTGGGGCAGGAGGACGTGCTGCATGTGGGGGCGCATCCTCTCCCAGCCTCACGGCTGCTCCCGTGCCCTGTGGCACCCTGTGCCTGCATGGGCTGGGGCTGCCAGAGCATGGGGGAGCCAGGGGCTGCTCTTGGCCCCAGCAAAGCACCCTCTGCCCTTCCCCTGCACCCTGGGTGCCTGGGGCTTGGTGGGGCTGGGGGCAGCCAGGCGCAGAGCTGGGGCTGTGTCCATCACCCAGCTGGCTGCCCGGGTACCTCCCCAGTGCCTTGCACGGCCCAGACCTGCCTGAAGCTCATGCCCCCGGCTTTTGAGTTGGTTTCTGAGCTGTCACTCTGCAAACCCCTGGCCTCTCCTCTGCCCCTCTACCCCGGCAAGTGCTCCCCAAACCCTGGGACAACACATCCTGCTTGGGGAGGGGGGGACGGACAATGAGGGCTGCAGCTCCCCTTTGCACCCATCTTTGCTTTTAAACATTGGCTTCCCCAGGCCGTGGGCAGAGCCCAGCGAGGAACAAGCACACTTAGGCTCTGCCAGAGGCACTTGGGGCCATGCCAGATCCCACTCCGGCCCCGTGCTGGGGCTGGGGCCACCACACGCTGGAGGACGCCAGTCCCCGCTCCCAGCTGTTCCCCAGCACCTGAGGACAGGGGCTTTCTGGTCCTCTGCTCCCCCTGCCCCGGAGCAGCTTGCCCCGGGCCGATGCTCTACCTCGGCCCCGCAGCAGCCGGGCTGCCCCGGCTCTCACCCCACTGCTCCCCACTGCCTGCCCGGGGGAGCATGGGAGGCCATCAGTCTCGGGTGTGTGTGTGTGTCCGTGTTGCACCCAGCCCCGAGGGGCCGCTGTACCGGGATGCTCTGCCCGCCGGGCTCTGTACATACTGTAAAAAGCAATTGTTTGAAAGCTGTTGTTTTGGGTTTTGTTTTCTTCCCCCATTTCCCTCCATCCCACTTTACCCAGTTGGAAAGGAGGCATTCGCTGGTCTTGGCCCTGGTTCAGGTGCTGGCAGCACGGCAGCCCCAGCCTGCTCTTGTTCAATTCATTTTTCTTCCACTCTTCGTTGTCTTTGCAAGGAGACAGGGCTGCATGGCCGGCACATGCCTCGGGGACGGGGCAGGCAATGAGGAGCTGCGGCTCAACCCACCCCGTGCCCCTTAAGGGAGCACCCCCCG
>NW_009260435.1:460613-461206 GCF_000687185.1 Egretta garzetta | reverse complement strand
TTGTTTTTTCCCCCCAGTTGGTTCCCAGTGGTAGGGCTGGCACCCTGGCCCCCCTTCCCCCCACAGGGTGCTACCCCCCAGGTCACCCTGTGCAGCCCCAGCCCCTGCCCACCGGGCCCGCGGGCAGCCAGCCAGGCCACCAGACCATTGGTGTTATAGCTCGTTCCCATTGGCGTTGCTGTGTTGGGTTTCATTTCAGTCTTCCTGATTCTGCCCTTCTGTAAAGTGTACATTATTACCAAGTTCCTTGTTTTTTTATATATATATATAAATATATATATATACAAACTGTACTCTTCTTGCCTTTGTACATTTGGGAAAGGAGAGAGAATAAATCTTTTTAAGAGACAAACACAAACCTGTGAGGGTGGCTTTTTCTTCCTGCTCCCCTGAATTCTGGTCCTTTGTCCCCAAAAGCCATGGCCAGTGATTTTTTTTTGGGGGGGGAGGAAGAGGGAGGGTCCCCATCTCTGGGGCATCCAAGAGGGCTCAAGCAGACGTGCTGGCTCTTGGTGCCAAGCTCATTAGTCCGTGGCCGCTGAGGCTCTAGCGGGGTGGCCCAGTGGGGCTGGGGGCCCGCCCCACACCCCCAA
>NW_009260435.1:445833-460598 GCF_000687185.1 Egretta garzetta | reverse complement strand
TTGAACCCCTGGGGAGCACCAAGGGGCAGCTGCCCCACAGCCTGCTGGGGTCCAGTCCCACCCCAGGGAGCCCCCTGCAGCGGTAGCAGGGGGATGGGGCTGCGCCAGGGCAGAGCTTGGCTCCTCCAGCTTTGCAACGGAGGTGACCAGCGCAGGAGGCAGCACCCAGAGAAATCGGAAGTGCCTTGTTGGTTTTTCAAGAGGGTATTTATGAAGATGCTCCCTGATCCGACACCTCAACATCTGACCATGGTTGCCTGAGCCAGGGCAAGCGTTTGGTACTTGGGCACAGCCTAATAACTGCAGCTTATTAACAAGCGCAGGACATCATCCTTACTCCCATGACCAGGACCTTGCACTCAACCAGCAAATTGTACCAGTAAGGAAGGAGCAGAGCAGTCCCCACCCCCTGTCAGGGATGTGCCAGTGGAAGAGCACCATGGGGCAGCAGCAAGGCCCCGGACCATGCAGAAACACCCCAGGAGGCACCCGCTAGCCCAGAGAAGGAGTCAGGGGCAGCTCCAGCTACAACAAGGGATAAAACTTGGCCCTGCAAAAGCCAGAACTAGAACTCAGCCTTGTTTCAGCTAGGAATAGGTGCAGGGTCTCCTCTGTCCCTGCATGGCACTCAGAGCAAGGCCAGGAGGGGCCGCAAGCAGCACAAGATGGCCCCACCATAAAAGCTAGGGCAGAGACAGGCCCAGCAGCAGAGCCCAGCCTCTAATTTTAAACCAGACTTAGGCTTTAATGCGCCACAGAAGAGGGAGCAGAGCCACCAGCCCTTTGATGCCCTTGGAGGGGAAGGAAGGAAGAGAGACACAAACTTTAAGATGATTTATTCACACAAACTTGTATCCCAGCCCCACCTCTCTCCCCCAAACAGAAAAACACTGACCATGATGTTTATGGAATGGCTCGGCTTCAGCTTTTAACAAAATCCTCCACAGAAGGGCGAGAGCACAACAAAGCACACAAGGACAATTCCACAGGCAAGCAGCCAGGCCTAGAGGAGAGCTGAGGGCACGGCTCGGGGCACGGGTTATGAATACCCCCTTCTCGTGCAGCCTTCACAAAGCCACCAGCTTACATCCAAACAGCACGAAGATAGGAGCGCAACCTCATTCTCCAGCATTAGAAGGGGTAGGGATGAGACAGAAGCTACCGCCAGCACCACAGCCCCATCCCTCCATCCCAGGAAAGCCCCTAGATGGGGAGAGCACTCCACAGCACCCAGCAGAGCCACCAGCCATGCCTGCTCCTCCAGGCAAACCCCTTTGGTTTGGACACAGCCGTGAGCTGGGGCATCTCAAGTCTGAAGATCATCTCTTTGGAAAGGTGACAGGAAGAAGAACCGAGGTGACAGCCACGGGCCTGCTCCCTACCCATCCGTGGATCAAGGCACAGGCTGTAGGTTCTCCTTGGACTGGAGGCAGGCAGGGAAGCATTCCCTGGGGCAGAGGCATCACTCTCAACGCTCACTTGACCCTCCGAAACCAGGGCAGCCCTAGGGGAGGCCCACAGGAGGCTCTCTGCCTTGCAAATAAGCAGCCCCAGCTGTGCGAAGTTCATCTGAATGCCCCTTTTATTGAACGCCGAAATAGTGCAGTAGTAACATTGAACAGAGTTAAGACTGCTTAAAACAAAAGCCAGAAGAGCAAGTAGTTTAAAAAAAAAAAAAAAGTTAGACCAGTTAAACCAGCATCAGTTGCCCCAAAGGGGAGATGTAGGGGGGTTTTAATGTAGTGTTAAACTCAAGCACATCTCCTCATGCCCCAAACACGCCTCCTACTTAAGAGTCTGAGTGAAAAATAAACAGGCAGTCGGTCAGACGAGTGCACACGGGGCGATGGGGAAGGGAACTCAAGGAGTTGATGCTGCATCTACAGCTGTGCTCCCCACTGCAGGGCCTGGGCAGGGGGCACCCTTAGGCTAACGCACCACACAGCTGCATGTAAAGAGCTCCTATGCCAGTTCATAAACATCTTTCCTTTACTATTTGGTGATTACATGTGTGGATATATAGTTCTCTAGGCAACACATTTCAATGAGATAGTCAACTCTGAAGATACACGGGCCAATCTAACAATGAGCAATGCAGTTTCAGTCCAACAGAAGCTTGTTTTCCCTTTCCTCAAGAAAGGAGATGTAACCCTCTCTCCCCTCAACAGCATTTCAGGTCACAGTGGAGTCCCCTGCTGCAGCTATTCTTCATCAGAGGAAGAGTTCTGATCCAGGGGGTACACCATGAACATCACATCTGGCTGCAACGGGACAGAGGGGTGGCCAGGCCTCACGATCTCAAAGCCCAAGAAGCTGAATGTCTTCAGGAGTGGAGCTACCGAAGAGAAGGAAACTGTTACCACCAGGAAAAATATTCTTTACCTGCACCACTCTAGAAGCCATGAACACCACAGCACACTGAACACCCTCCTGTGCAGAAATAAACCATTTGAACCTCTTGAATAGGATGTTTTGTCTGTTCCTGTATTCACCACAGCTCCTCCTAAGCGTGAAGGGGATTTTAGTGTTGCAGCCCAGCAGGTTCATCCATGTTTACCCTCTGGTGGGTGTTCTGTCCTATCCCCCCCACACCCCAAGAACACCAATGGTTGGTTATCTACCTGCCCCAGCCTCACAGAGCCGCTTTCCCAGGATGCACGTGGCCATCCTGCAGCACATCCAAGATCTTATCCTGGGCTTACGAAGGCCCCAGCACCCTCCGAGCCCTGGATGCGGGTCAGACAGCAGCAAACAGGAAGCTGCTTACTTGGGGCCTAGGCAGAAACTTGCCATCGCTGGGAGGAGGACCCAGAGCTCAGTGGAAGCTCAAAGAGAGCTCAGCACAGCTCGGCGCAGTCCCCCAGGAAAGCCACCCGCAGGCCACAGGTTGGGCACAGAACAAATTCAGAGCAGGCTCAGTCCCTGCAGGCACCTCGCCTCGGTCAGGCCGGATTGTGTTACACAGGGACTGGATGCACGGAAGCTATCGTCCCCCTGTGATCCGTGGAAGTTACCCCAGCACAGCATCTCATCTCCATGGCACCCTCTGGTGATCGGCTTCCAGCCGCTGAATGGCCGTGCGGAGGAGCTCCTGTGTATTTTCAAGACAGCGCTGAATTTCAACTGTGTAGGCAAGGGTCTAGGACCCGAAGTGCTTCCAGAACTCATACAAATAAGCCAGGTCCAAGAGCAACACCTGGCCCGTTTTTAAAAACAAACCCCAGCATCCGATGTCTCCTGTACCCAGCCACCATGGAGGTCACCTATGCAACCTGTGATGGTGGTGACATTATAGCAAGAACTTAATCTGGGAATTATTCTTGGCGTCATAACACGGAATGACATCTTCCCGCAGCTTAGCACCAATAACGCACTTCATTTCAGAATGGACAGTGCAGCAGCAGCATAAAATGAGAATTAAGGTTTGAATTACTCCTGCCATGGCAATTTGCTTGGTTACCAGTCTGCGCCTCCCAAGATTTCAAGTGACACATCCATAGCCTGGTACCTCACCGCAAATCCCCTCAAAATTCCGCGCTGTAACCGCTTGTCTTGACACATCTATCTTTAGATCCTAACGCAGCCCCCTTAAGCCATAAGCATCCACAGCCAGGGTCAGGATTATGTGTAGGTCTAGGAAGGGCAAAACTGCCGGGAGATCTTTAAAAAGCAGATGAGCACCAGGGCAAGAAGCCATGAGCATTCATTTCCCATGTAATAACCCTCCCTGGTCTCTCCTTCCAAAGGACAGAAGCCTGGTGCCAAATGCAGACCTTCGCTCCTTACCGAAGGAGAAAAATTAACTGCAAGAAAACACTCCCAAATCAATCAGCAGCAGCTTTCTGCCCTAGAGCGCCAGTAATAATTTAACGGGATAGCCAAGCGTGTCTGCTGGAGAACCCAAAATACTCCCCCCTCTCCCTTATCTCAAGAAAGGGCTTCTTTCCTCCACAAGAAACTATTTCTCAGGTGTAAGAACGCCATGAGAATTAGGCATAGAGCAGGTACTGCTATAGGGAGCGTCCCATGGAGCCCTGCCTTGGGATTACTGGATTTCTGTGCAGCTTCAGCAGCACCATTTCAGATCCGGGGAGCAAACCTGACAGCGGGGGCGAGTTCTCACCTCTGTCTTCTCTGCTTTTTCTGAAGCAAATAAAGACATAGTTTACTTTCATTTTTTCTTCAGCAAACTCCAGCAGTGCTGATAACCTGCCAAGGAGGAGGAAGACAAAGGAACATCAGCTATAGGAAGTCCTGTCCTGAGGAAGCCTCTGGGCATGATCAACTGTTTGGATGTTTTCAGGCAGAAAGATTACTTGTTCACAGCCCCTTTCCAGCAAACAATGGGTGCTGAAACAATGGGTTTCCTGCTTTGCTATCCAGCCCTGCAGAACTAAGAGCTATCCTCACACCCAGCCATCTGGTGAATCACTGTCCCTGTCCTCAGCATCCCCACACCAGCACGCACAAGCACCCATCCCCACCAGTGGTGATTTTGTACAGAAGCCTTCATACACCGGGAGCTGAGCACTGCAGCCGATCCCCAGCCAGGCGACATCCCCTCCGCTGGCAACGTGCACGAGGGGCTCTGCAAGATTTGTGCTTTATGGGGGGAGGGGGGGAACCAAACAAAAAAGCTCATGCCAGGCAGAGAGGAGAAAAACCTCACTGAAGGAGCGTGTACACAGGCAAAGCTGTTCCCTGAACACATCAGCTGGACAGCATAGCTGATGCACCTGGAATTCACGCTTCCTGCCTTTCCAGCTAAATTATTTCTGCCACCTCTTGATGGAAGCAGCGCTGCATTAACCCCTCTCGGAGCCCTGGGGACCAGCGCAGCAGAGCCATCACTGTCACTGCTGGCCTCAGAACTACTTACGATGCAGGCTGCTAGAGCAGTGACAAACAGGGCTTCAGTCAACATCTAATTAAACAGCAGCGGACTGGAGTGCAGCAAGGGAGATTAAATTTGCAAGAGTTTTGTTAATATGGTAATGAACTATTTTAATTATAGCCTCTACTAGGCTGTTTTACCTAGCTAAAAATAACCTTGCAAAATTGCGCTTTAAGTCACGATGACATGGGCAGGTAAATTCCCTCCCAACGTGCGCTCCCAAGAGAGCAGGTGCTTGGACAGGTCAAGGATTTACAGGCCGACCGAAGAAATTACACAAACATTTATCTGGACTCGGAGTCAGATGAGACAAGTGTGAGACAGCAAGAACACCGGCACTCACTGAAAGAGCCCAACGAGTTGGGTTTGTTTTCTTTTTTTTCTCTTAATTAGCTTGCGTCATTTAGGGACGAAGCCTACTTGGAGATTTAGGAGGAGTTCAGAGAGCTTTGCAAAACAACCCAGTGAAGCCACATCTAGGCTGCGGTGCTCCCCACTGGCAGGGATCTCTGGCAAAGCACTTGGCAGGAAGTAGCTGCTCTGGAAGCTGCGTTTACACAAACTTCCCAGAGCAGAGCTGTCTGGACAAAACACTACTGTATTCTGCCAACAGAGAAAAATCAGCGACTCTGGCAGAGCCCAGTGCCTGCATGGCAGCACTCCAAGAGCAGATCCATCTGCTGATGAGAAGGAGCACATCAGTATAATGGAGGGGTTTTTTTTCCCCCCAAGAAGAGAGGAAAATGCCTGCCAAAATAAGCTTGCCAAGTGGCCAGCAGAACAAAAATCAGAGAAAGGCTTGCAGATTTTCCAAACAGAAGCATGCAAAGGATCACCCCACTCATTTATTGCTTATAACCCAACCGAAACGATCACAAAGGAGGACTAACAAGAGGACGCTTCTCTGAAGACAAGGGAGCGAGGGCATTATTTTAGATGCTCAAGCTAGGAAGAGCACTGCCGTACATACAGCCCATTTTCCTTGCACGCGCAGCATCACCCCTGTAGGCCAAGCCCTGCTCCCCACGGAGCCACAGACACAGCTCTGGGATCCCCAAACTTACCCTTCTTTGCTTCCATCAGCTAATAACCCATCAGGGATTTCCACAAAGAGGCTCTGATTAGAGAGCACTGCATCCCAGGAAGAGGTCTTCACCTCTGTGACCTTGTACTGGAAGTGGACAATATGAGGCTTCCCTTCGTGCACTGGGACATCTTGGTTAACAGTGATCTTCTCATCCTGCGCAGGGGAAGGAGGAGAGCTCATGAAATATGCGTTAGGGTTAAAAGAAAACTATCTGTAAGATTGTAGACCAAAAAAAAAAAAAAATAAGAGACCGCACTGAAGCGAGCATGCAAAGGGACTGCATGCAGGGGGAGCACCCTCCTGGAAAAGGGCGGCCCCTGCAGACCGGAGCGTGTCCAGAGGTTCAGCCTAGCACTAAAAGTCACCACCGTGAGACTCACCACAGCTTGTGAAGGTATGCAGGGTCAGCTGCAAGCTTACACCTGAGCCTCAGCACTCTAAACAAGTAAGCGGTTAACTGCTATTGTTCTGAACTACCTGTATTTTCCAGAATACCTTGCTTTTATTCTATTCCAATACAAAAATAAAGAGGGGGGGAAAAAAAAAAAAAAAAAAAAAAAAAAAAAAGTCCTACATGCTGAGCAGCCAGGGGAGTAGAACTAGAGAGATGAGAATGCAAAATAAATGGTATTGCAGTTGTACCAAGAGGAACATTCTATTTTTCCTTTCCCTTTCCATGGGCTCGGGACACACCGCAATGTGTACTCAGACCTCAAGTGATTTTCTAGTCACACTTTCCTATTTAAGGGAATACAGTTTTGAGGATTTACATTACACTCATTTGCTGGGTAGCCAGCGTCCCTTCATTCACCACAGGTCCCAGCCCCGTCTTCGAAGGGTGGTTCACAAACTGCCCTTCAAAAGAAGGCAACCTGAACTGATGAGCTGGGAGAGCCTCTGTTGCCCCAGCCTGACCAGTTTTCATCATCTCCCCAGTCCCCACCACAGTAGTCTCATTTAAGGGATGACCACAAAGTGCTCTCCCAGATTTTACAACCAACTGGTATGGCAAGCAGTTTGCCTCCTGGGATAAGGGAGGAAAACAGATAGCACAGAGAGAATCCCCAAACAGACAGAAGCTGCATGGATTTGAAGATTGTGATGAGGTCTTTTCCCAGAGACTGCAAACATACATGTCCCTCTCCAGCACTACTCTAACTAGAATGCCAAGCATGCAGACCACCTCAGATTCAGCTCAGCAGTTCCGAGAAAACAATTCCGTGGCTAAAACTCCATTCCTCCTCCTGACAGTTGGCTTGCCCAATAATGGTTTCCACGTTTCGCTGCAAAGAGCCCCAATGAAACGGCAAAGAAATCTATTAGGTTCCCACATTAACGTTGTTAAGTGCAGCGGAAGCGAAACCGTTCCTATCTGCTTGGTTACAGGCTCACGCATCCCCATTCTCTCATGTTTACAAAGTCACCTGCGCAGCTCTGAAGAGCAGAAGTAAACTGGATAATACAAATCATGTTTGCTCCGTTCCTGAGTCACGGGGATGCCTGGGAAAGCCATGTGCCCCCCTCTCATCAAGGGCATCAACAGGCAGGGTGGGAGGTGGTTTACTCCATCAGGTCATTAGGTGAGTGACCCAGCCTCCAGGCATTTTATTCTATCAGGGTGATTAATTCAGCAGCTGACACTGAACTCTGATCTGCTGACAATCAGCTGGATCCACAATAAGACAAGTGACATGGCTGCAGGAAGAGAGCACCTCACCAGGCAAGGTTTGTGGTGGCACATGCTCATCTCTGACCGTGACACACGCAGGCAGCCAGTACAGCACAGAAAACTGAGTCCGGTTTGGATCTGCAGTGGAGCAACGTTTGCAAGACGGGCAGTACAAACACATTGGCAGCCCAGCAAGAGGGCAGAAGACTCCTCAGTAGCACTGCTTTTCAAGCAGGTGTTTTCTTGTAGTCTTTTAAGCACTGCTGCAAGACCAGTGGTTCAGCAAAAACATCTCCGAGACCTTTTCTAGGCTCCTCAAACATGTCCCCCGGTGCCTTAATTCTTATTACCATGTGTATTAAAATAGATCCCTCTTGCTTTGACTGTTGTGACAAGGAAGAAGCCATCGAGCGTGAATAAGTAACACCACATGCAAATCAGGAACTGCCTGGCGTTGGTAACCGGAGCAGAGGAAGCTGCGTTTGTTTAAAGCCCACAAAGCTTAGCTGAAAAACAAGTTTACACTTCATCAGAACAAATATCCTGTAGGAAATAAGTTTATTCATCAAGTTTGAAAGAAGTTTTTGTGGCTGTGCCTGCTGTCGGGTTTTGCTAGTTCTAAGCCAAGCACGCTAAGAAACCTCCTGACAGCTGCTCAAGTTAGATCAGACCGCTGCCGATAAAGCCACCACAGAGCCAGCGGCAGGAGTCAGGCTGGAGCCCAACAACAGCTCCATGCTACAGAGGGGGCTTTTAAAAAAAAAAAAAAAAAAAAGACAAAACCAAACCACAAGGGGTTATACGCACATCCTTCACCAGTGACTTTACAGGAGACTTTTACAATTGTTACTGTGCAAAAACTGTCTCTGTTTCAGAAAAGATCCTTCTCTGGAGAGAAGCTCACAGATGCTTCTTTTCTTATGCTTCACAAAAAGTGAAGCAGAGTGAGGAAGTGGAGAAAAGCAGGCTGGGACTGACACGTTGGAGGGGGAGGCACATGCATGCATTTCTGCAGGAAGACTGGCAGGAGCCTGCAATAGGAGGGAAAAAGCTTTCCGAGCCTTCTGGCTTAGCCCTTCTGTCACCAGAAGTTCTGCCCCGCACTCCAAACCGAGTGAGGTTTCGAGGTTTTTCCACTTAAAAGCTCCATAATGTGACAGCCCGTGACCCAGAGGCAGCATAACCGCGGGGATTAAAAGAACCACTTCCCACCCTTCAGTGGGAACTTCATTTACACAGCCTGTCTTGGGCAGCCCATGTTTTACTTCTAGGCATCAAAATAGAGACAGCAAGATGCTGGGGAGAGAAAAGCAGTTCCTGTGACATAGCAGCCCAGAATTCTTTGGAAGCTGCTCAAAGCAAAATCCTGTTTATGCAACAAATGTTCAGGTTTAGTTCAGCCCTGCAAAAATCCCCCCCCACGCTATTGTGGGAGGGAGAAAAAAAAAACCAAACCAAAACCCCCACACCCACCAGGCTATCTTTTATACACAGCTGCCTAAACCACCAGCTCTCCAGCCCTGGGCTCCACTTCACCAAAGTAAAGCCATAAGGACCAGCTTCCACTCAGTTACAATTCATTGAGCACGAGATTTTCCAGCCCAGCTCTCCTCGTCAGATGTCCTGAGAAGGACAGGGAGGCCCCTACATGCTGGCAGCGTAAGAAAGAAGGATGTTATGCTCCACCACGGCCAAGCGACTTGAGAAACCCGTGTAAGCAGCCTACTGTTGGCACGTGCTACACCTGCAGCCTCCTGCCAAGTTTGCGAGCCAGAGCACGTCTGTCCGCACAAAGCCCGTCCTGGCTGTGCAGCGCCAACACAGCCGATCAGCTATTGCATTCCCAGCTCAAATAAAGCTCCCCTGACGAAGGGACAAGTATAAAGTCTCTCAACACAAAAATCCCAACCACTATAGGGAACCCCAGATACTTAATTTACAGCGCGTCTGTACACAAGCCCTGTGCTGCGTACTCCAAAGGAGGCAGGCTCGTTCAGAAAGGTCGTGCCTTGAACTAGAACAGCTGATGCAGCTGGAGAAAGTACTTAATTTTTGGGTCCAGATGGCTTTCCAGGTCACGCTGAAGCTTGCTGGCCGAAAAGCTCAGCCTGATGTTAACTACAGCACCGCTAGATTGAGCGGGCAACAGAGAGGGGCAGGGAGGGTCCCACAAACCTCTGTCTAAGGCCAGACTTTAAACCACCGGGCAACGCAGCCCACTCTGCTCTGGAATGAGCTATGAAGGTGCTGATTTTCTGACAAATTCTGCTAGGTTTTGTCAGCAGTAAACCCAGCAAGAATTGTATCCGTATTTCTGGGATGCTGCTATCCTGATAACATCCCCACGGGCACCAACCCCTGCCCTACACACCGCTGCCAAAAGCTTCTATGCTAATTCAAGGCCACATTGAAATCAAACACTTCAAAGCCTCCAAACTATGGTTCTTTCCACCAGCATCTCCTCCACATTGAGCCTATTTTCTGCCTCCAAGCCTCACCTGGTGTGTACCAAGGCTTGGCAAAGCTAGCCTGCAAGAATTCAAGTGGCAGGGTCCCCTATTTCTCATCCTCTCCCACCCAGACAGAATTCACTATTTGTCCCGAACCCCTCCTGAAGCTATTTACGCATCTCCATTACCCACCAAGAAGCCTGTTGTGCTCTGCTGCTTCTTGGGATTTCACACCCCTCTAACATCAGTGATGATTCAACTCCACAGCATTAAACTGATTATTACGTTATTATTAAGAGGCTGCAGAGGCTGACATTTATTCATGAGGTAAATGAGCAAGGCACATGCTAAAAATTCACCAAGGCCACATAAAAGAAAACTCCTCTGAAAGCAGCTGTGAGGTCTCCGATTCTCTCAGGAATTTCAAGAGGAGGCTTTGGTAGCTGTGACCCACAAGGGCCTGCATCTTTTCATCCTGTTAAGCCTGTGTGCCTCCCACGGGGTAATTAAAAATCAAGTCTAACACCTATGACAACACTCCTGTCTGAACAGCCAAATTTGCAAGCTGAGCACAAATCTGGGCTACCTCATCTGGTAGCACTGTACTCCTTGCCTTGTGGGAAAGCTGCCCCTGCCCCAGCAGGGAGGCAGATGCATGCCACCATGGCATGAAGTTGCATGAGTGCCAATTACTGGGCAAGGAACAGCCAGCTCTCCTCATTCGAAAGGAGACGTCCCGTAGAACAGAGGACCAAAAAAAAGGAGAACTACATGGATCCACGTCTGCAGACACAAAGCCTTCCTGACCTCACCCTCATCCCATGCACGTGTTCTAGAAACTTCCCCATCTGTGAGGCGGTCGGCCACCTCGCCCTTTTGCAAAGTCAGGAGTCACTCCATAGGTTGGTTCAGGCAGCTCTCAGGCCCCAACAGCTTTACCTTCCGGACGAGGGCACAGGAAGGAGCTTATCAACCATTCTCTCTGCACTTCACCTTTCTGCTTCCCGCTTCCACTTTGTGCAAGACACTGGAGAAGCTGTTTCATGTTTTGATTAACGCTGGCTCTGCATACAACAGCAGAGACAGACCTCTGGGAACAAGGCTAGCGAGTTTTTTGCTGCACAACTTTGAGAAAAGGTCTCTCATTTCTTAATAAACAAGGGATATTTAAGCGGGAGAGCCACCACACGCAGCAAACCGATCTGCCAACAGGGCTGCTGAAAAATTAACTGTTCTCCCAGTTATTGCCTTGGAGTTGTTTGCATTTATTCCCATCAGACCGCAAAAGGAACCGAACACATTTGCAACATGGGTACAGGTCATTATTTAGATGTCAGATCTTTCTCACCTTATATATCAGAGCTGAAAGAGAAGGATCCCTGCTACCCCCTCGCCCACCGGGGATCTTCGACAGTGGGTGAGGGGCATCAGGAGCACCACAGAGGCCCTGGAACAATGTGCCTGCAGCACTGCAGCTGGGGACAGTTACTCAAAGGTAAAATACTACTGCAAGAAAAAAAAAAAGAGAGAACACCAGGTTACATTAGCAGGGATCACATTTCGGCTGCTGTGGCTCCTCGTGACCCCACACCACTCGTATCCCCGCTTCTCCGCAGCACATCAGAGGCAGCTATCAGGGCTTTACAGGGTCCGGACATCCACGTTACAAACACTCGCTGCCCAAGTTGTATCGGAAACCAGCGGTTAGAAATGGAGGAGTGGCTCTGCAGCCCAGAGCCTGGAGAGAGTGCTGAGCAACCTCATGCTAATAAGGGACACCTGGCAGAGCACCAGCAGCAGATGGCTGGAAACACATGACCAGATGAGCACATGTTTTCTATAGACAAATATCTACAAATAGATCAACAGGACCCAGAAGGAAGAGGCTTAAGTTTCACGTTTGCAAAATGAGGAGGAGTGAAAGGGCTGGTTCCTCAGATATCTTCCAACATGCTCTGCAACATCGGAGTTGTTTTCACATGCAAATGGAACACCATAGAAGCATCCTTCAGAGCAGCCTTAAAAATTACCAGTTCACCCCACAGATCTACTTTTAAAAGCAAGAAAACAAGTTTCCCCTGCAGTTTCCAAGTTTGTTTGGCTGTCCTACACGCGGTCTTCCAGGATCACTTTGAACGCAGGCTTTGATATCTGCCCAGCTTTTGAGAACTTCACAAAAGCAAACGGTTTTATTTCTGGAGCATTGCTCCCTTTATCAGAACCACAAAAGCCCTTTGCTGAGGCACGGCACAGCAGCGGTATTCCACTCACGAAGCCTGCAAGAAAGCAACACAGAGAAACCAGTCGCTCCCCAGAGTTCCCATTATGAAACATGCCAGCTATGTAAACAGCACCAAAATACAGGGGAGCATGAAGATTTTCACTAAACACACAGAGCGAGGAACAGGGCTGTAAGGGGCAGGCTCTGTAGATGTATCGACAACTTACTTCCTGTCCTAAAGCTTCTCACCTGAGCTTGTCCC
This sequence comes from Egretta garzetta, assembly GCF_000687185.1. NCBI lineage: Eukaryota > Metazoa > Chordata > Aves > Pelecaniformes > Ardeidae > Egretta > Egretta garzetta. The sequence goes on along the minus strand of NW_009260435.1, from coordinate 448,015 downwards.
AAGGCAGTGGTTTTCCACTCTAATCCCTCTCCAGGAGGGAGACAGGCTTAAGGATCTGAAGACCAAGTACCGAGCTGCACTAGCAGAATCACCTGAACTGCCTATACAGCATGCTAGAGCGTATACCGGACTGCAGTTGAACCACTGAAATGTGGCATTTCTGCACGCCAAAAACCAACTCGCAACCGCCATTACAACATAGGCAGAATTTGCCAAGATCTTGGCTTGCCATCTCATACCAAAATAATCTTGCTACAGGAAACACAAATATTCTTCCTCCACGTATTTTCTCCTCCTCCAGGTTCGCAAGAGTGGGCTCTCCAGCGGCGTTCTCATGCGCCACGGCCCTACAGCAGACCCTGCTTGGAGAAAAGGCTGTTTAAACGCACCGGGGGAAAGATATTAAGCAGTTGTGCTGGAGATGTCTCAGGGCAAACCCATTTTGCACACAGGCTCAGTTTTGCATTAATACAGTTCCTCCTCACGGCAGGAGTGGGGCTATCAATGGACCAGTGTGTATTCAGTAGTAGTGGATGTCGAGAGGCATGACAAAGCACTTTGCTGTGCCATTCCCCACCCCCAGAAAGCTGTTGGCACCTTTGTTATTCCCTTCCCTCCTCCCTCACCCCCAGCCAACAATGTACTGTTGATAGCTCGCTCCAACTTGCGGCCAAGGCATGGAGAAGCTGGATAATGAAGTGTAGTTGGGGGGTGGGGGGGGCGGGGGGAAGAGAGAGCAAGGCAGTAGTTTTCATGCAAAACAGTTCACGACACTTCCCAGTTTTGCTTCCTCTGGCACATGCAGAAGTCAAGACACAAGACCCCTTCAGCCGCTGAGCCCTGCCTGCAGCGCTGGGGCTTCGCCTAGCCCAGACCTGCAGGCCACCACAATCCTCCCCCCAAAACTTCGCAGCAGCAGCCAGCGAGGGTCCGGAGAGCAGCACACGCAGGGCAGCGCCGGGAAGAAAGCAGGCACAGATCAAAAGGGGTTTTGCTTCCTCCATATGCGCGTTACCACCTTAGGAAGAAGTTCGTGTAAAGCACCAGACAAAGTCTTAATCCTCAACGCATCCACATGCAACTCCACTCCCTAAGGCCTGTTTATAGCTTAAAAATTAGGATTGCCCTCCCTTCTAGCCTCTCTTCTCTTCTGAGAAGCTGCTTCCCAGCAGCTTGGTTTAGATTAAGATATATTTAGATCACCGAGGGCCTTTCCCTGAAGAAACTCTCAAGCAAAAGCTTCTCGAGCAAATCCTGCCTGAAACGGGAGCTGGAAGCAAGCGTACGCCTTCAGCCAGCGGGTGTAATTTTAACTCGCTAAGCTTCCAGTGATGTCAACCCCATGCCCTGTCCCTGGGAAGCGCAAAGGACAACTCCTCAACTTTTGAACCCCGCCACAGCCATTATGCAACAGCCCTCGAGCCAGAAGCCCCAGGCCAGCACCGCTTTCAGTCTGCAACAACCAGCGCCTCGGGGTCTAGAAAGCTGCACATTTTCTTGTGGTTTTGGAGGGGGTTTATTTGCACTCAATGCTTGGGCCTGACAGAAGGATCCAGGCAGCTCCCTTAACGTTCTAGAAACAAAGTTTTTTTTGTTTGTTTTCTTTACTCCCCCGTTTTTAAAACAGGCTCTGAAGATGTGGTTGCACTTAGCCCGCAATAATAAGATATTATGCTGCCAGCCACTGCAAATCATATATTAAGGAACCTGATTTGAGGAGCAACCGGTAAATAACCATCTGACGAGCACGGCAAAGCACAAGCATCTACCCTACTCGCAGCTGCCAAGGAGCAAGGCAGGTTTATACACATCCTCCGGATGCTTATCTGCGCCGTGCCATAGAGGCTCAGGAAATGACACTTTTTGGACTCTAAACAAGGAACAGACACAGAAGATAATGTGGTCAGCTGAGAAAAATACCCGCAAAGGAGGGCTAAGTTCATACCTGCTGGTAAGGAACCTGCCAGGAAGAAAAAAAAAAAAAAAAAAGGAAAAAAAAAAAAAAATCACCTTTTCCTGGGGATGCGCGGCGACTGCAGGAAGGGAGGGCACAAAGCCTCCTCGGCGTTAAGGGCTTATTAGCAAGGGGTGCTCAGACACTCGCTACTGAGGGGGCCGCCCTCCCAAATTCGCGTCCCCATCCCCCAGGACCCAGCCCCGCCACGCCCAGCCACCCGCCCCG